>NC_135232.1:643618954-643956454 GCF_051348905.1 Ranitomeya variabilis
GATCTTGTATCCGAAGGACACCAGATCCCTGACCCACTCGTCATGAACGACTGCAAGCCAGCTATGAGGAAACAAAAGAAGGCGTCCGCCTACTCTGCTGGTGTCGTCCGGACAAGATTGAGAGTCATTTAGTAGAAGATCTTTGGGGCCTGGATACCCTGGACCTAGACTGCATGGTGCGGCCCCTCCAGGAATGGTTGGGCCTGTACGAGGCCTGTGGGCTTTTATCTCTGATGGGGCGACACCCCGAATGAGGGGAACTGGCCGAGGAGGTACATGCGTAATTGCCAAGAAAGGACCGAAAACGAGCCTGCGGCTGTCGGCAGATCGGTTGTCTGAATCTCTACTGGAGAAGGGAAGTACTTTTCCCTCCTGTAGCGTCCAAAATCAGTTGGTCCAGCTTTTCACCAAATAAGCGGCCACTGAGATAAGGAAGGGACGTTAGGGACTCTTTAGATGCAGAGTCCGCTCGCCAGTTTCTCAGACATAGTGCTCTTCTAATCGCCACAGCGTTTGAAGCTGTAAGTGCAGAGCAATTAGCCGCGTCCAGGGAAGCGTTTACTAAGTAATCGCCAGCCAAGGAAATTTGATTAGCTAGCTCCGCTATGTCAGAGGGGAGATCACTGTTCTGTAAGGCCTTATGCAGAGAGTTTGCCCAAAAAGTCACGGCTTTGGCTACCCAGGTAGCAGCAAAAGAGGGAAAGAGTGCCGAGCCTGATGCTTCAAAAACTGAACGGGCGAGGCTGTCAACTAGGCGATCCATGGGATCTTTGATGGAAGATCCGTCCGGCAAGGATAGAAGAGTTTTGGAGGACAAACGTAAAATAGGAGGATCCACAGGAGAGGATTCTGTCCATTGTTTGCGGAGGTCAGGAGAGAAAGGATATTTGGACTCCAGAGATCTCTGACCTGCAAAGCGTTTGTCCGGACGCTCCCTATGTCGCTGAACTATGTCCTGGAACTCCGGGTGATTGGCAAACACCCTATGAGGACGCTTGGTCCTTTTGAAGGACACCGAATTATCCGTATGGGAGGTCGCAGGCTCCTCATCAACCTGAAGTGGCTGGTTGACGGCCTCAATGTGACTATCTATAGCACTCTGATAACCTGGCTACTCTAGATCAAGGGGCCCATCAGACTCAGGTTCAGAGTCCTGGTCGCTACAGGTGCCTGGAGAGCGAGAGCGGGAAGCAGAGCTAACGAACGCCGAGGCACCAGAAGGCCTGGGGGAAGAGCTCGAACACGCTTCATAGATGCCCGCTTGTGTCTAGAATGAGAGCAGCCCCTGCAGGCCGAAGATTCCCCTGCTGTAGGGAAATTTTCTTGGGCAGGCAGATTAGTGGTCCTGCTCCTGGATGGATCCTGGAGGGACTCGATCACTTTAGTCAAGGAAGCCATAGATTGCGAGAGTGAGAAAGCCCACTCAGGGGGGACTGGTCACCGTGGGTTCGGTCGCGGTGGGGGGCCCCTGAGCGCATTTAGGGTCACAAGCATGACAGAACGGAGCAGTATGCCCGCTTGGTGGCGCAGCCTGACAGGAGAAGCAAGAAGTGAAAAACACTGTTTTAGAAGACTTTTTGGAGGTATTAGGTAGAGACATGTTGAACCTTGTTAACCTCCAAAAGGAGCTGCAGGGATGCTGCGGCAGAAAAAAAATCAGCGGAGCACTTTGTGTGTGGCTGAAAATTAGCACAGCACTTTACGTGCAGCTGTCTAAGTAGGCTATAGAAGGGAGGACCTGCAGCAGTGTTTGGCAGAGCACTTACCCAGATCCTGTGCCCGTGTGCCCCAGCGGAGTGTCTGTTCCTGCGCCCTTTACCGGCATTAGGGGGACAGAAGATGGCCGCCGAGATTACAAGGGAGCTTCTCGCAGTGTCCGAGAAGCGCCAGGCAGGTGGGCGTGACGCCGCTGTGGGCGGCGTTTTCCCGGCCTGCGGCCTAGTCTAAGGCCGAAGCCGGGGACTAAATTAGAAGAGTCCAGCCATCTGTGAGCTCGGGAACCCCCACCTCCCGCCAAAAACTCACCGCTGGAGCTGGAGGATGGATAGTTTTGATGCCTTCAGTGTGAATATACAATTTTCATTGTCATGAAAATACAGAAAAATCTTTGAATGAGAAGGTGTGTTCAAACGTTTGGTCTGTACTGTATCTCTGAAGACAATTTTTTTTTCACTGTAATGTATGTATTTGGGACTATACAATTTTCTCAATTGGGTTTTTATAAAACAAAAAGATGCACCGTCTGACTTTTATAAACTCTGTTTCTCTGCAAGTTCAAATGTGGTCTGTGGTCTGATTTATGACAATCAGCTGAAAAGGAGCTCAGAAAAGGACAGCTAAAAGTTAGTACCTCTCCCATTGGATTGTCAGAATGAGCTCACTGAAACATTCTCAGTTTACCAATTTTGTACCCAATCAAAATGAGTGCAACACAGAGGCTATAGAAGGCAAACGTTGGAAAATGGTTAATGAAACAGAGTAGTAAAAATTATTTTTAGCAACATATACACTACTGTTCAAAAGTTTAGGGTCACTTAGAAATATCCTTATTTTTGAAAGAAATGCACAGTTTTTTCCAATGAAGCTAACATTAAATGATTAAGAAATACACTCTATACATTGTTAATGTGGTAAATGACTATTCTAGCTGCCAACGTCTGGTTTGTAATGCAATATCTTCATAGGTATATAGAGGCCCATTTCCAACAACCATCACTCCAGCGTTCTAATGGTACTTTGTGTTTGCTAACTGTGTGAGAAGGCTAATGGATGGTTAGAATACCCTTGAAAACCCTTGTGCAAGTATGTTAGCACAGCTGAAAACAGTTTGGCTGATTAGAGAACCTATAAACCTGATCGATAACGCCCTAGGAAGAAGCTATATGCGAAACAAGCGTCAGGGACCAGTACTGCCTGGATAAGGTCATATACCCTCTACCCATCTATATATTATTGCTATTTTCACTTACTGCTATATGTTTGGTGATCACTATTGCTGCCTCACTGGAGGCATTAGTCTATTATGTCTATGTTTATGTGATTTCTAAATGGGCTCTATGCCTCGATGTATGGGGCTCTAATGTAACCTTACTATTGATTTATTATATATACCCACCAAGCCATATTTAGGAAAGGTACACTAGTAATAGGAGGATTTCTTCCTATATACTTTGAATACAATAAACTGGTTACCTATTTTGGGGATTTGCCCCCTTATATTTAGATTTGTTTTCTATCTTGTCTTTGGAGGAGCTATATATGCATCTATACTTGAGATTTGAGCAGTGGGCCTTTTGATATTTCTGACGGCTGTAGATAGCCCACATTAGCTGATTATATGTAAGGCATATGGTATTACCAGGTAGCAATTATTGGACATGTACTCCTTTTTACATATCCTGTATATCCTGCTAGTCCCGCTACCCACCACCTTGTTTTCAATTTCCCGTTATATAAGAACATTACTCCATCTGTTGGTCATACTGGGCAACACAGCAGAGAGACCAACATTTTCAGCTATGCAATTTAGCCTTTACTTCAAGGGCTCTCGTATGATAGGATACTGATGACTGATCCTTAGCAATGACCTTCAAATCAGATTAGTGGGAGTCCGACACCCAGCATCCCAAAAATCAACTGTTATTTCACATTTTATCCCACTAGCACTCTGTAAATGCTCTTTTACAGGCAGTACAGTGATTGGAGGTCGGCTACATATCTGGTGGATGTGCGCTGTAGTTTCCGCATTTTCATTACAAGTTGCAGTATTCCTTGCAAGTGTTTCCCATTTCTATATATCTTCCAGGTAATAAGTCACCTGGGTAACAAATATATTGTCCCGTGGTGGTGGCACGTACACATAAATCATTAAAAGTAGAACCGTTTATAGCTTTACCTTTAGTTCATTTTGTAGCACCAGTTCTGTTAAGTTTCCATCTCGTTCCTCACTGAAAGCAGGGCTAATAGTTCTCTGCATCGGACAAAAAAAGTTTGATAATATATCTTACAAATATGTATAAATAGCAGCAGTGACGCAAAAGAATAAGTATTAAAGGGAATCTGTCACACACTGTGATGTATATGATCTATTAATATGGGCATACATGTAATAGAAATGTTACACTAGTCCTACCTGTATGCCTCGTATTAATTGTCTTGTTGTGTAGAAATGTTAAATTCTTTCTTTATGTTAATAGTCATGGTGCACACGGTTCCTAGTGACGACTGAGCAGAGAGGAAGTGGGGAGAGCATATTATTAGCGCACACACCGGAGGTCACAGTGACTCGCCTGCACAAAAGATCCCTGTATACAGTGCCCACAGTAGGGAACATGAGGTATGTATTTCTGAGGGTGTGCAGTGGGCAGGCGTGGGATTCCGGGGCTGTAAATGACGCTGATGGGAGGAGGTAGTATTAGGCTATGTGCACACGTTGCGGATTCGGCTGCGGATCCGCAGCGGATTGGCTGCTGCGGATTCGCAGCAGTTTTCCATGCATTGTACCATGTAAACCTATGGAAAACCAAATCCACAGTGCACATGCTGTGGAAAATACTGTGCAGAAACACTGCGTTGTATTTTCTGCAGCATGTCAATTCTTTGTGCGGATTCCGCAGCAGTTTACACCTTCTCCTCAATAGGAATCCGCAGGTGTAAAATCACAGGTGGAATCTGCACAAAAACTGCAGGAAATCTGCGGTAAATCCGCAGGTAAAACGCAGTGCGTTTTACCTGCAGATTTTGGAAAAACGGTTTGGAAAAATCTGCACACGAATCCGCAACGTGTGGACATAGCCTTACAATGAGGAGAGAAGGCAGGAATTTTTTCCAGGCATCACACGCCCCGGAGCCTGGAAGAAATCATTAACAAAGAAAGAATATAAGATTTCTCCACAACAAAACCATTTATATGAGGCATACAGGTAGGACTAATGTAACATTTTTATTAGCTGTATGCCCATATTAATAGGTTAAATACGTCCCTGGGGGTGACAGATTCCTGTCAATGACAAGCACACAACCCAGTCATATTATATAATATATAGATCACAGATAATAAACATATAGAGACATATACAATATCTATAGACACCCCTTCCCCCCATCCCTCAAACATATACACAAACACCGAGGGGAACAATTAGAAGAATTTACCATTTCAAAATTCCTTAGCATGGCCTTTAATCGGTTAATTTCTTCCCTGAGCTCTCTGATCAATTGTACATTAGCATCCTGAAAAAGACATTTTGAGAATGTTTTACAAATATTTTGTAATATGCTTTGTAAGAGCAACTATCAAGAAACATTTTAAGCATTCGGTGTCAAATGTATATACTGAAAGGTGGTTGTCTGATTTTTTTTTAACGGAAATGTATATATTTGGGGTTAAAAAACATTTTTGCTATTGGGTTTCATTACAAATGTTGCACTGTTTTGCTTTTGCAGGCTCTTTGTTTCCTGCCACCTTCCACTTACATGTGGTCTGTGGTCCTAAATCAGCTGACGGGGACTCAGAAAAAAAAGACAGATAGGAGTTGCTGTTTTTTTGTTTTTTCCAGAATAGCGTAGCATGGTGCATTATTGCATGCAGCAAAAAAAAAATGATATCATATATATGACAGAAAAATGATCCATCAAATGGATAATTATTAATGGTGAGGGATGTCATATCCATGATGCTTCCTTTCAATACAGAAATTGTTGACATAAGCATGAGACTAGGTAAAAACATGCGCAATTGTTGCTGACCTCATGGTGTCACACATTAGACTTTGCATAATGTTATGACCGTTTATATTCTAAACGCGTGTCCACAAAGATGACAATCGCAGTTATGATGTTCAACATTTTCATTCCAAGCTGGTGACACTAAAGTGTCTAAATTGAGGCAAAGCAGAATTGAGAACTACTGACCCTTTCCCATAAATTAGGCATAGACTATAGACGTGGTCAAAACTGTTGGTACCCCTCGTTTAATGACAGAAAAACCCACAATGGTCACAGAAATAACTTGAATCTGACAAATGTAATAATAAAAATCTATGAAAATGATCAAATGAAAGTCAGACATTGCTTTTTAATCATGCTTCCACAGAATTAAAAAAAAAATAAAACTCATGAAATAGGCTTGGACAGAAATGATGGTACCCTTAACTTAATATTTTGTTGCACAACCTTTTAAGGCAATCACTGCAATCAGGGCCATATTTGCCACTAGGCATTCGAGGGCACGTGCCTAGGGCGGCGACATTGCGGGGGGCGGCACCTGAGCAAGGGTTTTTTTTTTTGTTTTTTTTTGTTTTTTAAAGTCCCGGGTCACAAGCGACCGACCGCCCCGCCCCCCTCCTCCGAGTCCCACCCGCCCTCCTTGAAGACAATACTCACAACTCACACCGGGCGGGTAGGAGGGGGGGGTCGCGGAGAGCAGCTGCACCATCCAGGAAGTGTCCTCTCGCGCTGCAGCTCGGAGGAGGCATGGGGCTAGAGAAGGAGAAAGCCGACACTCGCATCTTCGTGGACGAGTTCAGCCGCTCCTCTGCCCCGACGCGGACGCCGGACCGGGGGTCATTATACAGTATCATGGAGAACTGTGTGTGGCCATTATACAGTATTGAGCATCATGTGTGGCCGTTGTACAGTATGGAGCATCATGTGTGGCCATTATACAGTATTGAGCATCATGTGGGATCATTATACAGTATGGAGCATCATGTGTGGCCATTATACAGTATGGGGCACTGTGGCCATATTTTTTCGTTTATAATTATTGTATACTAGACTGTGGCCCGATTCTAACGCATCGGGTATTCTAGAATATGCATGTCCCCGTAGTATATGGACAATGATGATTCCAGAATTCGCGGCAGACTGTGCCCGTCGCTGATTGGTCGAGGCAACCTTTATGACATCATCGTCGCCATGGCAACCATTATGACATCTACGTCGATACTGTGCCCATCGCTGATTGGTCGAGGCCTGGCGGCCTCGACCAATCAGACGCGGGATTTCCATTATGACATCGTCGCCATGCTGTGCCCGTCTCTGATTGGTTGAGGCCTGGCGGCCTCGACCAATCAGAGAGGCGGGATTTCCAGGACAGACAGACAGAAAGACAGACAGAAAGACAGACAGACAGACAGAAAGACAGACAGACGGAAAAACCCTTAGACAATTATATATATAGATAAAACATTGTGATCAGCAGTGCTAAATGGCTGTGGTTGGGACGTGGATATGGGTGTGACTAGTTGTGAAATGGGTGTGGTCAGAGGCGTGGCCTAAAATTTGCCGCGCGTAGCGCGCCGCACACTTTTTACCTCCTTCTATTCTTCAAAAGTTGGGAGGTATGGTACCACATTTGCCAGATCATGGCAAGTGCCGCAAATACCATAGGGAATGAATGAGGCCAACCGCAGTGTTGCCGTAAGTGATCCATTACGCGGCACATGCAGAAAAAATGATAATTACTTATGGGTAATTTGATTTTCCAGATCCATGACAGCACCGGTACATGAGAGATGGTCCGGCCCCCAAGAACAGGAAACCTGCATAGGAGATAAAAGATGGGGGCGGCACCTCTCTCCTCAGTTTGTTTACAGAGAATGTAAGGTAACCGCTGTTAGTTTTAGGCATATATACATTATTTTAAACTCTAAGACTATTTATCTATTGTTATGTTAAGTGGTTATTACCCCATCTTTTGTTTGTGTTTTTTTTTTTTTTTTTAAAGAGATTTTTTTTGTTTTATTAAGATTTTTTTTTTTTTTTTTTGTGAATCACACACCATCACCAAGATAGGGCGGGAACTAGAGCGGTGCTGTCATGGATCTGGAAAATCAAATTACCCGTAAGTAATCATTTTTTCCCTTCCCCATGACAGCACCGGTACATGAGAGGAAGAAATAGAAAGAACCTCTAGGGTGGGACAACGGCAGATAGTACTTTTCTACCAAAGGCAAGATCGGATAGCCCTAGATTTAATCTATAATGGCGGAAGAAAGTAGAGGGTGAAGACCATACTGCTGCATTACAGATTTGCTCTATCGATGCATTTGCCCTCTCTGCCCAAGATGTGGAAATAGCCCTAGTAGAGTGGGCCGTAACACCAGGTGGAGGGACCTGCCCCGAAGAGGAATAGGAAAGTGATATAGCCATACGGAGCCATCGTGCAATGGTTGATTTTGTGGCCTTTTTTCCCGTTTGCCCCCTGAAAGGAGACAAAAAGGGCTGAAGACTGTCGCCATGGTTTTGTCACTTCTATATATTGAAGTAGGCAACGTCTGACGTCCAAGCAATGGAAGGTTTCTTCTCCCTGGGATTTTGGATTGGCACAAAATGAAGGCAAGACTATCTCCTGGTCCCTGTGAAATTTCGAGTTGACCTTTGGTAAGAAGGCCGGATCAGATTTTATAATTACCCTCTCCTCTAGAAATGTAGTGTAAGGAGGGTCTATAGATATAGCCTGAAGCTCACTAATGAGTCTGGCTGAGGTAAGGGCAATGAGAAGGACCGTTTTTAAAGTTAGCGCTTTTTCCGATATGGAGGAAAGAGGCTCAAAAGGAGAGGAGGTCAAGGCATTTAAAACTAAATTTAAATCCCAGGGAGCGACCTTTGGACGAGGTTTAAATGGTCTGGCTGTAAAGGAGGCCCGAATGAACCTATACACCCAGGGGTGATCAGCCAACTTTTGGTCAAACAGGGCGCTAAGCGCCGAGACTTGCACTTTTAGGGTGCTGGTAGATAATCCTCTCTCCAGCCCCTTTTGGAGAAATTCTAAGATTTCTGATATAGGGACTTTCTGAACGGTATCTGTTATCCGTCGGCCTGAGAATTCTAAAAATTTTCCCCATACCCTTTGGTATTTATCAGCCGTGATCTTCTTTCTACTGGACAGTAGAGTAGTAACCAACGGATCCGAGAACCCCTTTGCTAGCAGAAGTCCCCTCTCAAGTTCCAAGCAGTAAGGTGTAGGCTGTGAACCTGAGGATGTGTCACTGGACCCTGGTGCAGAAGGTTTGGAACCTCTGGAAGTATCCATGGGTCCGAGATGGACATACGTCTGAGCCAAGTGAACCAAGCTCTCTTTGGCCAGAAGGGTGCGATTAAGATTATGCGTGATTTCTCTTCTCGGATCTTCTTCAGGACTGTGGGGATTAATGGGATTGGGGGAAACGCATAGGCTAGTTGGAATCTCCATTGGTGCAGTAACGCATCTACTCCTTCCGGGTTTTCTTTCGGGTTTAGAGAGTAGAATCTTTCTACTTTTCGATTCTGCCTTGTGGAAAAAAGATCCACTTGAGGAAGCCCCCAGATAGCACAGATTTCTCCAAATATTTTTTGATTTAGCGACCACTCGCCTTGGTGCAGGACGTGACGACTCAGAAAATCTGCGACAAAGTTGTCTGACCCCTTTAAGTGTGTACTTGTAAGAGATAAAAGGTGGTTTTCGGCCCAAAGAAATAGTCTTCCTGCTTCTTCCATTAGGGGACTTGATCTGGTTCCCCCCTGTCGATTTATATACGACACCATTGTGCTGTTGTCGGACAACACTACCAGATGTTTTCCTTTGACATCCTCTTCCGTTTGAAGAATCGCTTGCCTTACCGCTGTTAATTCCTTCAAGTTTGAGGAGGCTAATTGCATTTGTGGATCCCATAGACCCTGTAGGATCCGATCTGATAGGTGTGCCCTCCAATCTAACGGGCTCGCATCCGTGGTTAGTACCACCGGATTCTGGATTGACCATGGGACCCCTTTTTTTAGATTTTCGGAATCTAGCCACCAGCTTAGAGAGTCCCGTACATGTTGTGACAATACGATTCTTCGATTTAAGTTGTAAGGTATTTTTGTTTGTTCTGACAGGATCTGCCACTGTAGGTCCCTTGAATGAAGTTGTGCCCATTGGACTGCTGGAATTGTTGCAGTTAGCATACCTAGGAGGGACATGGCTTCCCTCACCGAGACATATTGGGCCACCTGTATTTGTCTTACTCATGTTTTATGGCCTCGACTTTTCTGTCTGGAAGGATACAGACTTGTCTGATTGAATTTAATTGTATCCCCAGGAACTCTTGTATCTGGACCGGAATCAATCTTGATTTTTTTAAGTTTATTATCCACCCTAGTTTGGTAAGCAGCTCTCGTACTGTCGTAACTGCTTTTATGCAATCTTCTTGATTGTCGGCTATAAGGAGGAAATCGTCCAAATAGGGCACTAGTAGAATGTTTTCTCTCCTTACGAAGGATGCTACTTCCGAAATTATTTTTGTAAAGATACGAGGAGCCACTGATACCCCAAAGGGGAGACATTGGTATTGTAGGTGGGTGTAGACCTGCCCCAGCTGCACAACCAACCTCAGGAATTGTTGATGCTCTCTGCTGATTGGCACATGATAATAGGCATCGGTAAGGTCTATGACTGCCATGTAACATCCTGGATACAGCAGTTTTACCGCCGTTCTCAGAGTCTCCATTTTGAATTTTTCCACTCGGATGAATTTGTTTAATTCTTTTAAGTTGAAAATTGTTCTTAATGACCCATCCGGTTTTGGAGTGAGGAAAAGGGTGCTGTAAAACCCCCTCCCTATTTCCTGTGGAGGTACTCTTACCAGGACTTTTTTGTCTAAAAGAAGACAAACTTCTTTCTCGAGAACTAACTGGTTCTTTTTGGCCACCCGAGTAACTTTTATTCGGTGAGGAGGCAGGGAGATGAAGTTTAATCGTAGGCCGTCTGATAACAAGTTGATTATCCATGGAGACGGCTGTAAGGTTACCCACTGATGGACAAAAAACCGTAACCTTCCTCCCACCTGGAATATGGCGTCATTGTTTGGGATCTGGTTTTGGAGGTTTATTGAAAAGAAACCCTCTTTCTCTTTTTTCACCCCAGGGTTTCCCCCGTGTGGTTCTATCCGTTGGGCGGCCCCGGCCTCTACCCGATCCTCGAAAGGACCGACGATTGTCATACCAACGTCGTTTAAAGAAGGGAGGTGGAGGAAAGTGTTTCTTCTTGTCCGCCGCTTTTTCTAAAATTTCATCTAAAGCCCTGCCGAATAAATATTGCCCCTCACAGGGTACAGCACAGAGCTTCACTTTTGATTGAAAATCAGCATTCCAGTTTTTTAACCATAACGCTCTTCCTGAATTAGAGAGGGCACAAGCCCGGGCAGCAAACCGTACCGAATCAATGGCAGCGTCCGCCAGGAATCCCGCTGCATTTTGAAGTGGAGGGATGACTTCTAGAAGTCTGTCTATTGGACACTTGTTTTTTATTTGGTCGCTTAGTTCCTCCAGCCATTTAACCATGGAACGGGCAGTGCAGGTAGCCGCTACTCCAGGCTTGAACACCCAAGTTGAGGCTTCCCAGGCTGATTTTAGAAAGGCATCCGCCTTTTTATCTAGGGGGTCTTTTAGGGCCCCCATATCCTCGAAGGGAAGTGCTATGCCCCTGGAGGTACTTGCGATAGCCGCGTCCAACCTAGGCGCTTTTTCCCATTTCTCGCAAATTTCCTCATCAAAGGGATATTTACGTTTTAAGGCCTGGGGAACTGAAATCCTCTTATTCGTTTTTTTCCATTCTTTTTTGATAAGATTTAATATGTTATCGTGAAAAGGGAAAACTTTCCGTTTTTTATCTTCTAAATTACTGAACATGGAGTCCTGAATCGTTTGCTTTTCTTTTGGCATCTCAACCCCCAGGGTGGACCTGACCAGTTTTAGCAACTTCCCCATGTCTTATGATAACATATATGGCCGGCCACACTCTTCATCTGAAGAGTCCAGGTCCGAACCCTCCTCGGGCGGAAGTTCCCCCAGTTCACCCTCGGATTCTACATCAGATATTTGGGCAGGCGTAGAGGGTGGGTTTACGGAGCTCTGCAATCCATGATGTTTTATCTGCTCCTTTACTGTGCTCTGCACCTCGTTTCTCACAATATCCTTTATACTCTGAAGTAAAGATGATGACTCTTCAGATACAGTTTTTTCTATGCATGAGCGGCACATACGCTTCTCATATGCTTTGGGAAGGCTTCTATCACAGAGTGCACACACTTTATGCTTTTGTTTAGAGGTAACTTTCTTTTCCTGCATATATATATATATATATATACAGAAAACACAGAGTTACTAACATGTTTTTTGCCTTACAAAGGCACTCACCCACCGGACCCTTAGTACCACGACAGGCTGTGGGTTCTCTGCTGGGATCGCTGATTCCTTTGGATCTGCCATCTTGCAGGAGACCGTTACCGGTGCCTGCTTGCCGCCTTGTAGTTTAAATATGGCCGGCCAGGAAGCGGTGTGTGCGCTCCTGAACTTCCTCCCCCCCGGGGAGTGTCAGCACACCGCTCCTTCAGCTTACAGCGTCACTTCCGGTTCTCTTTTACCCGGAAGTTCCTCCATTCACTCGGCGCCAGCATCGTGATGGACACGCTTTCAGTTTCTCCCCCAGCCCAGCCTCCGGCCAGGAGCGGACGCCGGGGAGTCCGCAGTAGGGAGGACGCACATGCAGCCAGGTATGGAGGCGACGCGCGCACGCCGCCGCTCCCACCGCGGACCTCGGTCAGAGACCGGCCTTAGCAAGGGAGACCTCTCACCATGCAGCACCGCAGGTTCCCTGCAAGAACAGGAAACCAAACTGAGGAGAGAGGTGCCGCCCCCATCTTTTATCTCCTATGCAGGTTTCCTGTTCTTGGGGGCGGGACCATCTCTCATGTACCGGTGCGGTCATGGGGAAGGGAAAAACTGACGGATCTGCTGCAAAAGGCGACTTTCACATCAGCGATTCTTGCTAAAGTCACTGCCGATAGTGTCATACTCACCAAAGGGGGAGGCAGCGCTAAAAGTGCCTAGGGCAGCAGAAACTCTAAATACGGCCCTGACTGCAATCAAACGATTCCTGTAACTGTCAATGAGAATTCTGCACCTCTCGACAGGTATTTTGGCCCACTCCTCAAGAGCAAGCTGCTCCAGTTGTCTAGTGTTTGAAGGTTGCCTTTTCCAGACGGCATGTTTCAGCTTTTTAAACATGCTCAATAGGATTTAGGTCAGGGCTCATAGAAGGCCACTTCAGCATAGTCCAGAGGCTTAGATATGCACTGTGCATGCCCAGGAGTCCCAGCCCCGCAGTGAGAATAAATCAGAAGACACTGCGGGGCGGGATCTCGGGCAGGGAGGCGAAACAGGCGCAGTCAGCTAGACTGCAAATGAGGACAGAGGACGGGCAGCCCTCACTGCGCATGCCCAAGGGAAAAGAGCGCAGGCGCTGGCTCATTCGAAAACAGCGCTGAGGAGGCGGCGCCCGGCGCCAAGAGGACATGAGTGACGGCGGTGCTGCGTTTGCAGCAGGGGGGGAAAGACCTGCCTTCAGAGCTGATTCAAGGTATTTGGGACAAATTATAAAATGGATTATTTCTGAAGTTACAGCACCAATAACTAAAAGAGCCACCTTGTCAGAATGCAGCATTAGTGCTGCACAAGGTGGCTCTTTTAGTTACAAATGCCTGGGGGGGTGACAGGTTCCCTTTAATCTGTTTAGAAGTTTTTCATCAATTTTTCCCCTGCGGCCACGTCCAGGGAGGTTGGATACAGTCCCATGGATCTTAAATTTCTGAATAATATGTGCAATTGTAGTCACAGGAACATCAAGCTGCTTGGAGATGGTCTTATAACTTTTACCTTTAACATGTTTGTCTATAATTTTCTTTTTTCCAATGGTATTTATTTAAATTTAAAGGGAACCTGTCACCTGAATTTGGCGGGCCCTTTTTTCGATCCGATGGGCGGTGTTTTCGGGTCTTTTATTCACCCCTTCCTTTCCCGCTGGCCGCAATATTGTCTTGAAGTTGATTCGCTTTCCTCCGTAGAAAACGCGTGCGCAAGGCAATCTTGCCTTGTGCACGTGCAGTATGCTTTGCCCAACTGCGGGCAAAGCCGAAAAGCATTAGTGCGCCGGCGCATGCGCACTATGTCCCGGAAGTATTTTGGGCAAAGCATACTGTGCGTGCGCAAGGCAAGATTGCCTTGCGCACGCGTGTTCTACGGAGGAAAGCGAATCAACTTCAAGACAATATTGCAGCCAGCGGGAAAGGAAGGGGTGAATAAAAGACCCGAAAACACCACCCATCGGACCGAAAATAGGGCCCGCCAAATTCAGGTGACAGGTTCCCTTTAAAGTATAACAAATATAGAATTGGTAGATGTGCAGTTGCAAATAGGTTAGGGAAGGAAAAGGAGTGGAGGGGGAGGGTTAGACGGGGGGGGGGGGGGGAATATAATTTTCTTTCTAATCTCCTGAGACAACTCTTTCCTTCGCTTTCTCTGGTCCATGTTGAGTATGATACCCACCATGTCACCAAACGGCATAGAGAGTACCTGTAGCCCTATATATAGGCCCACTCACTGATTCCTAGATTGTAGACACCTCTGATGCTAGTTAGTGGACACACTAATTTAACATGTCCCTTTTGTCACATTATTTTCAGGGGTACCATCATTTCTGTTCAGGCCTATTTCATGAGTTTTATTTTTTTTATTTTAATTCTGTGGAAACATGGTTGAAAAGCAATGTCTGACTTTCATTTTTTCATTTTCATAGAGATATATATATATATATATATATATATATATATATATATATATATATATATATATATATATATACTAGCTATTGAACCCGTTCTACGCCCGGGTGGCGAGCATTTATATTGGTATATGGTCTCCATCCTGGTATGTGCTGCTCCCATCTTGCTCTCCCATCCTGTCATGTGCTGCTCCATCCTGCGCCCCCATCCTGTCATGTGCTGCTCCACCGTGTCATGTGCTGCTCCATCCTGCATCCCCATCCTGTCATGTGCTGCTCCACCGTGTCATGTGCTGCTCCATCCTGCGCCCCATCCTGTCATGTGCTGCTCCACCGTGTCATGTGCTGCTCCATCCTGCATCCCCATCCTGTCATGTGCTCCCATCCTGCGCCCCCATCCTATCACGTGCTGCTCCATCCTGCGCCCCCATCATTGCGGGCGGCTGTGCGGAGTGCGGGCGGCTGTGCTGAGTGCGGGCGGCTGTGCTGAGTGCGGGCGGCTGTGCTGAGTGCGGGCGGCTGTGCTGAGTGCGGGCGGCTGTGCTGAGTGCGGGCGGCTGTGCTGAGTGCGGGCGGCTGTGCGGAGTGCGGGCGGCTGTGCGGAGTGCGGGCGGCTGTGCGGAGTGCGGGCGGCTGTGCGGAGTGCGGGCGGCTGTGCGGAGTGCGGGCGGCTGTGCGGAGTGCGGGCGGCTGTGCTGAGTGCGGGCGGCTGTGCTGAGTGCGGGCGGCTGTGCTGAGTGCGAGCGGCTGTGCTGAGTGCGAGCGGCTGTGCTGAGTGCGGGCGGCTGTGCTGGGTGCGGGCGGCTGTGCTGGGTGCGGTGGCTGTGCTGGGTGCAGCGGCTGTGTGTGGCTGTGGGCGGCGGCTGTGGGCGGCTGTGCTGGGTGCGGTGGCTGTGCTGGGTGCGGCGGCTGTGCGTGGCTGTGGGCGGCTGTGCGTGGCTGTGGGCGGCTGTGCGTGGCTGTGCTGGGTGCGGCGGCTGCGCTGGGTGCCGCGGCTGTGCGTGGCTGTGCTGGGTGCGGTGGCTGTGCGTGGCTGTAGGCGCCTGTGCGTGGCTGTGGGCGGCTGTGCGTGGCTGTGCTGGGTGCAGCGGCTGTGCGTGGCTGTAGGCGGCTGTGCTGGGTGCGGCGGCTGTGCGTGGCTGTGCTGGGTGCGGTGGCTGTGGTGGGTGCGGCGGCTGTGGGTGGCTGTGCGTGGCTGTGCTGGGTGCGGCGGCTGTACTGGGTGCGGCGGCTGTGGGCGGCTGTGCGTGGCTGTGGGCGGCTGTGCTCGGTGCGGCGGCTGTGCTGGGTGCGGCAGCTGTGCGTGGCTGTGGTGGCTGTGGACGTAAGTGGCGTAAGTAACAAATAGCTGTGGCATGAAGTGCCACAGCCTCATGGCACAGCAATTTGTTACTTGCGGAGGGTGAGTATACTTACCCTGTCCCGTTCCACCGACGCCATTCCGGGCCATGAATATCCCCCTGCTCCCGGAATCGGCGCCTGCGCAGTCCGCGCTTTCCGGCGCCATTTTCTTGAAGACACATTGCAGTGTGTCTTCAAGAAAATGGCGCCGGAAAGCGCGGACTGCGCAGGCGCCTTTTCCGGCACCAGGAGGACAGATTTTCTGTGTCCTCCTGGTGCCGGAAAAGGCACCTGCGCAGTCCGCGCTTTCCGGCGCCATTTTCTTGAAGACACACTGCAATGTGTCTTCAAGAAAATGGCGCCGGAAAGCGCGGACTGCGCAGGCGCCGATTCCGGGAGCAGGGGGATATTCATGGCCCGGAATGGCGTCGGTGGAACGGGACAGGTAAGTTTACTCACCCTCCGCCTCCTGGCTCGTCCCTGTTTCTCTGTTGGAGATCGCGGTGTGCGTTCAGCGCTTACGCATACCGCGATCTCCTGGGAGCGTCGCTCTGTGGGGTCCAGACTGCGCCGGCGCTTGCGCAGTCTATAAAGGCTTCGGACAGAGTGACGCTCCCAGCGTTATATATATATATATATATATATATATATATTTTAAATCGCATAGTTTTTATTAAAGCATATGACACGCCAGTAACACAGTCTGACAATTTCCAGACAGGTACAATGAATACAAAACCGATTAATACATTTTCATATTATGAAAACAACTTACTTTCCCTATAACCAGCCCCCCTCTCCCCTCCCTCCCCCCATTCCCTTGCCCGTTATCCAATAAAACCATCTGACATCACCTCTTGAAAATGATACTAAGCTTTACAAAAGCCCACCTATACATGTAAAAGTCCCTCCAGAAGCAACTAAACGACCCCCATTCTACTCTGCAATGACTCAGCAGATGCCACGCCTGGGTAATCCATCCAACTGTACCACACATTTTCAAATTTTGTATTCTGACCTCTCTTGATGTATATATTCCTTTCCATAAGGACAATATTAACAAAATAAATTTTAAATTCCTTTTTACCTGGTGGTCTTTCATCCAACAATGCATCGCAATAAGCTTCCTCGCAGCATACAACAATCTAGCAATAGTCAACGTTCCACGTTCATCCGTAGCAATATCATCCATACAGCCAAGAAGGCAAGTCAGCGGGTTATGCACCACATCTACCCCTGTCACCTCTTGAATCAAATTACGGTAAGCACCTTCTCCCATAGATCTTCTGTCATTAAACGAGGGGTACCAACAATTTATGTATATGTGGGTTCATTGGATCTAATACTATGATTGGCTACTTTTCCTTTAAAAGGAATCTGTCAACACTATTTTGCTATGCAATCTGAGAGCAGCATGATGTAGAGACACAGACCCAGATTACAGCAATGTGTCATTTACTGGGTTGCTTGGTGCAGTTTTGATAGCGTCCCTGTTTTTTTCTGCTGTGGATGTAGCTGTAACATGGCACGGGGTGGTAGTCGTGAGCGAGTTACTCGTCTCTTGCACCCCGGCATGTTACATAAAGGTGGGGGTCCTGATTGGGTGTGTGGACTTGTGCTGTTAGGGCGCTACGCCCGTGCAGGCCACATGTAACCAATGACGCTGGTTTGCCAGGACCAAGTGTTGGACAGTTCGATGCGGGAGACCACCAGTCAAAAATAAACTTTTTACTTAACAATGAATGTTTCTTTCAACACACAGAACATTTTCCACACACAGTTTTCTTCCTCTTTACTCTCTTGTGCTCTAGCTTAACCTTTCGGTCACCACAGCACAGCTCAGTCCAGTTTGTAAGAGTCCTATGATCAACCCGCGATTCCATGTGCTTTTCCCCTTAGGGGAGTTACTTTGCCACTATGGCCGTTACTTACCATATTTTTCGGACTATAAAACACAGTTTTTTTCTCCAAAACTTTGGAGGAAAATGGGGATGCTCTTCTAGTCCAGATATGCTGTGGATGGGGAGGTGGGGGAGAGGCAGGGGAGAAGGAGCCGGCTGCTGCGGCTATCCCTGTGCCCGCTGCTAAAGAGAAATTAATATTCACTTCTTCCCACGCCCACAATCCTGCCCACCTCTTTGCACTGAAGCCGGAGCTGAGAGGTAGGAGGGACAATGGGTGTGAGGAGCAGTGATTATTAATTTCTCTTTAATAGCGGCACATTATTAGCCGCAGCCGCCGACTTGCTGCAGCGGCAAGACTATCATGTGTGCCCGCTACTACAGCGAATGAATATTCACTGCTCTCCCGTAGGAGTGGGGAGCAGTGAATATTCATTGATCTTTAATAGCGGGCACAGGCGCAGCAGACACCGGCTTCCTGCAGCTGCCGGGCGATCACATGTGCCCGCTATTAAAGATCAATGAATATTCACTGCTCTCCACGCCTATGGCCATGTCTACCAGGATAGCGATGAGGGGGCCATGCACACCAGGATAGCGATGAGGGGGCCATACCTACCAGGATAGCGATGAGGGGGGCATGCAGACCAAGATGGGGATGAGGGGGCCATGCAGACCAGGATGGGAGATATTAGTACAGAATTGACAACATTTTCTGCTTACATTTTTTTTTTCTATTTTCCTCCTCTAAAACCTAGGTGCGTCTTATGGTCCAGTGCGTCTTATAGTCCAAAAAATACGATCTCTCTTCTGTCTCTGATGTTCTGGAACTGTCATCTGGGGCACTTTCTTCGTCTCACGTACTCTGTTCCATCTAGGCCCATTACCTATTGGTGTTATAAACTCTGGGCCATACTGCTAGGCTTCCTCTCCTGGGAACAATCTTTGATCACTTCTATCTCCACTGGATAATGCAATCCATCCTCTCGGTCTCTTCTCACTATAGGGACACCTTCATTATGCGGCTCTGCTGAGCAATCAAACCAAAAGGTCTGCTCTAGCAGCAACCTAGTCCTGCATGACATCTCTGATCTTGCTACATAGCTCATCCCTCCCTGGGCTAGTATCAACTCTTAACTCAATGTCTACTCAGTATCTGTTGCTGGGCAGAACACAGCTTCAACATCAACATTACAGATTATTACACATAGAAACATAACACATTGCAACAATACACACGTCTTCAAGGGGGAACGTGGGCAGCATTTCTATCTACTTACATAGCAGTGGTCAGAATGCGGAACTCTGTATAATCCCGGCCACATCACTGACTGGCAGATTCCTGTGTGTATTGTCAGCAAGCTACCAATCAGTGGTGGGGGCAAGGTTACGCAGATTACCTGGACTGACTGGCATGCAACACCTAGTCCAGTGATAATCTCCTGCTGGTAAAACACTGATTGTATTGAAACTACAGCAAGCAGCTGAGCAAGTGATATGTCCCTGGAATGAGGCTTTCTTGCCCTATGCTATGCTGCTTAAGATTAAATAGCAAAAACCTGCTGACAGATTCACTTTATTTTTGGCCTAAAAGTGGTTGAGGGTGGCTTTAACAACAGGTAGAAAGGGGGTAAGGGTTTTTTTTCTATAGGCCACTAATACCAGATAAAGAAGAATCAGACTGTCAGCAACCCACAATCAGTTGTTTGAAATAGCCACAGATCTCTGGTGAGTGCTACATTTTTTTTCATTGTTTCATAGGCGTGATTCCATATTTTTCGTAGAGGCTATGCCTATTATTAAAGCTCACTCTTCAAGCTATAATACCAAATACAGCCATTACTAAAACATATGGTGCTGTGCAAGGGAACTAATGAAGGACATGTGACATTTGCTAAGTGATGTAGCCCCTTCAAACAGCTGCTCGACACAGGGTGCTGACAGTCATACCCCGAAGATCTAATATTGATGGTCTTTCCTAATTATAGGCAATTGTCACGGATAACCTCTTTAAAGTTGCTATTTATGTACTATAGCAAAGGAACTAACAATGTGCAAAGCAAGTTCAAGTGTATCAGTTCTGTGGGTGTATCAAATATAAACCTATATAAAGGGTCTCAAGATCCCTTTACAAGACTTTCTTTCATACACTTCTACATTGTTTCAGACACAATCGTCCCTTCCGCAAGTCAATGCTTCCATTGCTTGCCAGGGCACAGGGACAAAAAGAACTAATTATTTATCCACGGTCAAGGAGAACAAAGAAAGAATTGATCCTAACAAACCATGAAATACAGCAATACACCGAAAGTCAAAATCAAAGCTGATGATTACACTCACACACAAGTATATGAAAATAATACATAACGATACTTGCCTCATTCACTCTGGGTTTATTGATGATGTTTTTGGCATTTGAAGCATAGCGCAAGGTGCTCATGGTTTCATTGTAACTGCTGCTTGCAGGGGAAATAGCTAAAATAACCAGAATACAGTATGTAATGAAATGTAAAATAGTGTAATAAACTGTAAATACAGAACAGGTGGAAGTCTAGACATGGGCTCAATGTACTTTACTCGGTTCATTAACAATTTCTTTGGTGATGGACCTACGACCACCAAATTTGCTTCCAACACAAATTTGAATATCAGATTAATTTATAGGGATCACAATTCTATGCGGATACATTTTTTAATATATATTTATAGCTATCTGACCACAGGTTTGTTTTTTTTAATTCTGAGTTGAAGTGTACCAACTTATATTCAGAAAAACTATTAAAATGCAGGGGTCTGCAAAATAATTTTTCAATACGCTGTTGTACACTACTTTGACAACCCTTTCTTATATGTGCGAGTTCCCTGAGTTTATAAGAGACTTCTATTCATCTACCACACCAGCAGGGCACCTTTCCAGCGATTACGGCACCGGGTTTACTGGCGCTTGCGGGACATCAGTGGTTGCAGAATGGCTGCTGCCTTTACTATTTTGTCAGCGGATCTGGACCGTACATTGTTATTGTCATGTGCAGCCCATGTTACAAGAGCCCAACATGGCTTGAACGGTGCCAGTGCAAGAAGGAAGAAGGAGTATACATTTTTCTTATTGTACTTGGGGGACTAGGACATTTAAAACGTTTTCCCCATTAAGCAAATATTTCACTATAATTACTTATCAGGACCCGCTTTTCACTGCAATGAAACCAGTGAGAAGGCAAAGTTTCAATTTTCCGCATCAACAATCTTTAAAGCAGCTTACTCCAAGAAGAAGCTGATAGGAGAAACTCAGTCGGTTAGAAGCTGATTTGCTGTGTATTTGACATATTTGCTTTGTGTTTTTAACGCATATATTCTGGTGAGTACAAAAAATCTCAAATTAGAAGCCAATCATCTTACAGTGCTGCTCTGTATCCAGTTTTTCCAGTAAAGGGAAAATCAGTACAGTACTGTTGGCGGTGTTCACTTGCAGAACTACTGGTCTCAGCAGGACTAATAGCAACATTATTGGACAAATACACAGATACTGGAAGTGTGACGAAGAGGAAGGATTTCAGATTATGTGAATTCTGCTTTAAAGATCTTTGATTCAGTACTGTTAAATGTTATATCTTTTTCTTAATCATTTTGAGAATAAATTTTGCTCTCAATAGCAGCACAGATCTGCCGCGGTCAGTACAGTCTCTTAGCTTCATTCTTAGAGATGAAAACCTATCGCCAGACTGTGCTACCATTAAGTGCAAATTTGCCAAATTAGAAAGGTTACTATTTTGACGATTCCTGCCAAATAATTTTTTTTTTTTTTTTTTTTTAGAATTGGCAGCGCACTTTAAATGAGAAAATTCAGTCAGCCTGCAGCTACCATTAGGGGGAGCTCAGGAGATTACTGCATACTAATTACCGTATACAATGGACTCATTACTATAAGCTCCATGTGCATAAGCACACAACAATGGTCGCTGAAGGCAACCACAACTTAATGATTAGGACCACTGTAACAGAAAGAGCACATAATGATATACAAGATATTTTAAGAAAAAAAAAAATATTTTCACCTATTAATTTAATAAAAACTTATATTTCACAATGGAAAAAAGAGGGTTTTGGTGACCAATATGTGGGGTCTTTATTTTTTTCTTCAGCTGATAAACAGCCACCGATTGGCTTCAGCGGTCATGTGACACATTTCTGACCCGTAAACCACTGAAAATATAGCAGCGCTGACATTGCAGGAATGGTGACGCTGCAGGAGGCAAGTTCTGATTGTTAGCGCAAAAAGAATATAAATGTATGACTTACTGGCAATCATAATAGTTTTCGAGTTGCCCCCGAGACTGTCCTTTAAAAGCCAAGTCAGAATGGAATCTCTGTAAGGCACAAATGGCTGACGTCTTGATCCCGTTGCACTGCTTCCCGAGGGGCTGCCTGGGATGCCACTATCCCCGTCGCTGAGGATGCTGTTTATACTTTGAGAGCTACTAGTCATTTGGGAATTTTGAGCTACAAAGAACAGAAAAAATACATTTTCAGATATTAGTAGCAAGTAATTAAAGGGGCTGTTCGGAATTAGAAAAAAACTGCTATGGCATTGTGGGTTGTGTGTGTGGTATGGTAGCTTAGGCTCATGTAAGTGAATGGGACTGAGCTTCACAAATCAACCGCTGCAAGAGGGGCTCAGTGTACAAAGAAATTGTAGCGATCATTGTACAACAAATAAACATTGGATCAATGCATTTCTTTCACTACGTGGCAGATACAATCAGATATTTTTTATCAGTATTTGCCTCCTCAAAATTCCTCCAATGAGAAATACCTAATGCAGAGATGACGATCCCCAGAGTCACCAAGGAGCGGTTAATGTTGGAGCCTTCAGTGAGACGGTCTTTGCAGTAATTTGGAGAAGCTCTTTCACTACAAGAAAAACATGGATATATATCTAATGCTTTATAGAACAAATCCCAGGCATCCCCAAGTCATACTCACCTGCCTGCCAAGTCAACCAGGTGGATTTTGCTAGCAATCTCTGATGGCAAGTTATCATCTAACATTGCCTGTGGAAATAAGGAGCAAGGAGGTATCATAGGGGGGACACAATAAGTAAAAGTGCTTGTCATGTACAGTCCAGGCATCATTACAATAAATAGGGGACATCAAATAATGCTGCATGATGAGGTCATCAGCCAGGATCTCTCTATATGTGGAAACAGATTAATAGAAGGGATCAGATGAGGAGGAAAATGTAAAAAAGGGGAAAGTTAGATTAATTAATGGGATCGGCAGGGGAAGTGCATCGCAAAGACCTGGTGCAGCACGAGAGAAGTCTTGGAGACAGAATTGGGAGGTTCGGAGTATGAACGATATTGGTCTTAGGTCAGTTGCAGAACAGAGAGCGCAGGTAGGGTGATAGACAGATGTGAGGGAGGAAATGTAGGGTGGTGCATAACTGTATAGAGCTTTGTGGTGAAAGAGAAATTTGTGTTGTATTCTGGGCAACCAGTGCAATGACTGGCACAGGGTGAAGGCATTGGTGTAGTGGCTGGACAGAAATATAACCCTGGCTGCAGCATTCAGAATGGTTTAAAGAGGAGAGAGTTTATTAAGCAGGAGACGGATCAGAAGAGAGTTGCAGTAGTCCAGGTGAGAATGAATAAGAGCAAAAGTAAGAGTTTTGGTGGTTTCCAAGGTGAGCAAATAGTACAAAGATATCATACATAGAGTTACCCTCTTCTCCCACTCTTGACACACCGATAGCAACACCGCAGAAGAAATGATAGCACAGGCTTCCAGTATCCGTTGTTTCAGATGCTGCAAATCTCCTATCTTCACAGCACAGACAATTGCCTTCAGATGACCCCAGCATCTGAAACAACAGATACTGGAAGCCTGTGCTAGCATTTCTTCTGCGGTGTTGCTATCAGTGTGTCAAGAGTGGGAGAAGAGGGTTGCAATGAAAATCCAACACAATGGGCAGCACTTTGAACACATTTTATAAGTGGTCATAAACTTGTAAATAACTCATGAAAGAATAAAGTCTTGTGAAATTCTCAATAAGTTTGATGTGTCACATGACCCTCTTCCCATTGTAAAAAATAAAGTTGGATCCAAAATGGCTGACTTCAAAATGGCCGCCATGGTCACCACCTATCTTGAAAAGTTTTCCCCCTCCCATATACTAATGTGCCAGAAACAGTAAGTTGATATCAACAACCATTCCCATTTTATTTAGGTGTATCCATATAAATGGCCCACCCTGTATAACTAATAAAGGGCGATTTTATGGCAACTACTACAAGTGACCACAAAAAGCTGGAATAAGGGTCTTCGTCACTACTTTATGCTGCCCTCAGACAAGGCAGTATAAACCTGTTGACATATACCCAATAAAGGGAAGAGATGCTAATACTCTTTGTGGTGGAGTCATGTATATATAGTGCTTTAGTATGTGTTGAAAAGAAGGTAAATCTACAGAAAAAACACCTTGCAAAGCACATAAGCATCAGATCGCAATGGTCCACAGGAACTTATCGTGCAGCAATTACCGTACCTGTGTGTACTGAATGGTAAAGATTGCATGAGAGCGGCTACTGGCATCATGGATGTGGGTAGCTGCAGTTATTCTACAAGGAGAGACAATAGACAATTTCAAGCCCATAATGTTCTACAATAGCTGAAAATTAATATGGATCTCTATGAGCACCTAATATGGAAAGCCTTACGCTGCTCCACAATATCAACAATTTAGGGATTACGCTTTTACATAGTGTAAATAATTTGTAGAAATTGCATCGATCATACCATGTAACCACTTATTGTATAATAAACACATTTGAGCGCAGAACATTGGCAGTATCATACAGAATAATCTTATCTGGAGACGTTACCTGTTCTCCATTCCTTGCTCTAGGAAAGCAACGACTTGTTCATAATCAGTGACTACATGCTGTGATAATCCTATTACAATAGAAGACATTATTAAAGCAGATAAATTAGTCAGGAAATCAGAAGAACATACAGAAATAAGCAATAATAATAAACTGTAAAAGCATTTCATAAAACTAAAGTCATTCTAAAGTCAATGAAAGAACATAAGGGTATGTGCCCACTTTGAGTATTTGCAGATTTTTCTGCAGCAAAAATGCTACTCAAAATACAGGCGGTTAGGACGTGGTCTTTTTATGCATTTTAATGCATTTTCTCCCCTTAATTTGAATGGCTGAAAGTCTCTGAAACAACTGTTATGATACAGAACTGAAAAAATGCATTAATGTTCAAATCTGCAAGCAAAAAACAAGCAGCGTGTGCACGAGACATTACTTTTCTACAATAAAAAAAAAATGAAACATGACATAAAATATATGTAAAGCAGTTATACTATAACGCGGACCAGCGGACACAGACAGAAGAGGGCCCTTGTGAAAGAACGGTATATGGGCCCTTTTCAGTTCAATAATGTATCTGTGATAAAAACGTTTAACTGCTTTGTGAGAGGAGGTAGCGGCCTGCTCCCCTTACCATTTGGGCCTCTGTGTCGCTGCACCAACAGTATGTCCGACCCTGACAAGAACATAACTGCAGCTCTGCTACTGATAAGAGTTATGGATGTCCACTAGGGGGCAGCACTGCATCACAATGAGGCCGATAGTTTTCTTTACTGTGCACATCGAAGCCCTGACAAATATTGTTACCAAGATTCTCTAGCTGATTTTTTAATGCAGGGCCTGACATTTGGGATTGTGCACCCCTCAAGCCCCACTAGACACAGCTGACACCAGCACAAAGTTCAACTTAACGGAGTACATACATACCAGGATGGAGGATTTGTATACCAGGATAAGGGGATGGGGGATATACAGTTAGGTCCATATATATTTGGACAGAGACAACATTTTTCTAATTTTGGTTATGGACATTACCACAATGAATTTTAAACAAAACAATTCAGATGCAGTTGAAGTTCAGACTTTCAGCTTTCATTTGAGTGTATCCACATTAAAATTGGATGAAGGGTTAAGGAGTTTCAGCTACTTAACATGTGCCACCCTGTTTTTAAAGGGACCAAAAGTAATTGGACAATTGACTCCAAGGCTATTTCATGGACAGGTGTGGGCAATCCCTTCGTTATGTCATTCTCAATTAAGCAGATAAAAGGCCTGGAGTTGATTTGAGGTGTGGTGCTTGCATTTGGAAGGTTTTGCTGTGAAGTAAACATGCGGTCAAAGGAGCTCTCCATGCAGGTGAAGCAAACCATCCTTAAGCTGCGAAAACAGAAAAAACCCATCCGAGAAATTGCTACAATATTAGGAGTGGCAAAATCTACAGTTTGGTACATCCTGAGAAAGAAAGAAAGCCCTGGTGAACTCATCAATGCAAAAAGACCTGAGTGCCCACGGAAGACAACAGTGGTGGATGATCGCAGAATAATCTCCATGGTGAAGAGAAACCCCTTCACAACAGCCAACCAAGTGAAGAACACTCTCCAGGAGGTAGGCGCATCAATATCCAAATCTACCATAAAGAGAAGACTGCATGAAAGTAAATACAGAGGGTTCACTGCACGGTGCAAGCCACTCATAAGCATCAAGAATAAAAAGGCTAGACTGGACTTTGCTAAAAAACATCTAAAAAAGCCAGCACAGTTCTGGAAGAACATTCTTTGGACAGATGAAACAAAGATCAACCTCTACCAGAATGATGGCAAGAGAAAAGTATGGCGAAGGCGTGGTACAGCTCATGATCCAAAGCATACCACATCATCTGTAAAACACGGCGGAGGCAGTGTGATGGCTTGGGCATGCATGGCTGCCAGTGGCACTGGGTCACTAGTGTTTATTGATGATGTGACACAGGACAGAAGCAGCCGAATGAATTCTGAGGTATTCAGAGACATATTGTGTGCTCAGATCCAGCCAAATGCAGCCAAACTGATTGGTCGTCGTTTCATACTACAGATGGACAATGACCCAAAACATAAAGCCAAAGCAACCCAGGAGTTAATTAAAGCAAAGAAGTGGAATATTCTTGAATGGCCAAGTCAGTCACCTGATCTCAACCCAATTGAGCATGCATTTCACTTGTTAAAGACTAAACTTCAGACAGAAAGACCCACAAACAAACAGCAACTGAAAACCACTGCAGTGAAGGCCTGGCAGAGCATCAAAAAGGAGGAAAAACAGCGTCTGGTGATGTCCATGAGTTCAAGACTTCCGGCAGTTATTGGCAACAAAGGGTTTTCAACCAAGTACTAAAAATGAACATTTCATTTAAAATTATTGAATCTGTCCAATTACTTTTGGTCCCTTTAAAAACAGGGTGGCACATGTTAAGTAGCTGAAACTCCTTAACCCTTCATCCAATTTTAATGTGGATACCCTCAAATGAAAGCTGAAAGTCTGAACTTCAACTGCATCTGAATTGTTTTGGTTAAAATTAATTGTGGTAATGTCTATAACCAAAATAAGAAAAATGTTGTCTCTGTCCAAATATATATGGACCTAACTGTAGATATAGATGTGTATTATATATATATATAATATATAATATAATATAATAATATAATATAATATATATATATATATATATATATATATATTTTAGGATAAGGGACATATATGCCAGGATGGGGAACACTCATACCAGGATGGGGGATATATATATGTCAGGATGGTGGTCCGGAATAAGGGACAGATATACCAGGATGGGGAATATATTTATATAACAGGATAAGGGACATATATACCAGGATGGGGGATATATATGTCAGGATGATGGTCTGGAATAAGGGACAGATATACCAGGGTGGGGGATATATATATAACAGGATAAGGGACATATATACCAGGATGGGGCCAGAAAGGGGAACATATATAACAGGATGGAGATCATATAAATATACCAGGATGGGGGAGCCCGGTCCAAATCTTGCACCGGGGCCTATCGGACTCTAGTTACGCCACTGACACAAAGCATCAGTTTTGCAAAAAAGATGAATCTGGGTAGCATCTGGTTTTCCATCATTAGCAACAGCAGAACAGTGTCATCCAAGAGTGGCAGCCCCCAGGCCAGATATCACATTTAGGACTACAGCAAAGTACTACCAACGGGAATCAGTGAAGACAGTACTATATTTCATGTACAGCGATGTGCTAAATCCCAGCTCACATAACCTACTCTGACGTACATCTTCGCTTTTTGAATCTTCATCAGTCATTAACAAGGAGTCTGAGCTTTCAGCTCAGTTTCGGAGCCCCATGATGCCTTCTACTAAACAGATTGGAAATCCTCACGCTTCTGATTTGATGTTTTTTACCAAGTGCCTCGAGGAGACTTGCTCCACAATCACTTCTATTCATCTAACGGTTTACCACAATGTCATGTGCTGAATATCTCAATTTTTCTCATAAAGACAAACTGTATGGTTACCAGATGTTTCTGGCAGCAGCGTACTGCTCTCTCCCCACTGAAAACACATGAACCCTCGGCCAAGCCGAACGTTCCTGTTTACGGGGGAGCCAGAAGACATAGCTGTCTGTCCAACCATCGTCCTTTCAACAGCCATCTCATGTCACACATATGGCCAGCTTACCTCTCATCATTAATTATTCCTTCATTATTGTATTATATATGGTGTTTAAATATCACCACCGCAGTTATAACATTGGTTTTTGGAATATGTAATAATCAATAAAACAATAAAAAGGGCTTGTTGCGAAGGGTATAAGGATAGGAATAAATATATAATAAATATATGGTGGCGGTTATGGGGGACTGGGGAAGCAGTCAGGTTCCCTTTATGTGGGCTGTGGTGCTTATGTGCCTTGGCCTCCCATCTGCTGTTCCCTTTCTATCATACCTTGCACATATGGCCCCTTCTCTGGGTGTTCACGGACCCGCAGGGTATAAGGTTTCTTTTGATCAGACTGATGCAGCAAATCCCGGACACGTTCATTATAAATTTCTAGAAAACTTAAGCCAAAAAAAAAGTTTTAAAATGATTACAACATACAAAACTCAAATGATGAAATGTATTTATTATGTCCATTGAAACACAGAAAACACTGCGTCAATTTTTTTTTAAGCAAAACCGATATTAAAGCGACCTTCTACCATGACACTTAGAAGGAAAGTAAAAAAATGTAAAAAATAAATAAAATTACACATACAATATATATATATATATATATATATATATATATATATATATATATATATACTACATAGCATTCGCTGTATATATACACACATCTACAACATATTGGTTTGCACTCAGCATTGTTTCCTACATTGTGTGTAGTAATGAGAAGAACATATAAGTCACACTTTCCATACATTGTACCCAAAAGATGATTGATTTAGACAAATGTGAAATCCCTCGTCAGTAAAACAAAAGTGTCATTTACAGCCCACAACCATTCTCTGATATGATCTATGATATTTACATAAACAATATATAAATCCATTACGCCCGACTGGAGTGGCTACTAGTCACTTTGAGATTCCTATGGGATTGCCTTGACTGCAAATGTCCATCCCAAGGCTAGGGCTACAATCTGACATCTGTCACGAGGCAGAAATTCTCACAAATGTTGCACAACAAAAATATATCTGCGGAACTTGTCTGCGACTTGCTGTCGAGCAACTATTTTAGAGCAGCCAAGTTGCTACAAGTCATGTGTCACTTGTGACTTGCACTGGAGTCTGTGTCGCTTGCAACGCTTGCAGACTCAACTAGTCGATTGCAACGGAAAAGACAACTCCATTGGAAACATTTGCGACTGTGTTGCAGCCGCAGGATGCAATGCGACACCATAGGAAATCATTAGCTGAGATGTTGCAATGAGACTTCAGTGTCGCTTTGTAGACTTAGGCTGTGTTCACATGTTGCGTTTTGCAGCATTTTTTAAGGGCGTTTTTTAATGCAAATTTTCAGCTGCGTTACACAGTACCAGCAAAGCCTAAGATTTCAGAAATCTCATGTACACACCTTGTTTTGTTGTTTTCCTGACCATTTTGTCAAAGAGCTGTGTTTTTTGCAAAATGCAGCACATCACTTCTTTCAGCGTTTTTCACTAATTGAAAGCAATTAAAAAACGCTGGAAAAAATGAAGGCATCGGGATTTGCTGAGTTTTTGGTGCCAAAACCTGATGAGGTTGAATTAGATTACTTTTTTATGCACTAACCTTTATCAGCATACACAAGAGACAAATGTACCCTGACAAAAACACACCATTAAAAATGCAGCAAAAACTAAGCAAAAGCTGCTTTTGGCAAACAGCTTAAACTTTGCTTTAAAAAGAAACACAGCAAAAATGCAATGTGTGAACGTAGCCTAAGCCTTATTGCATGAGGAAACAAGCAGCGATCACCCGGGACATCTAACATCCTTTATTGAAATACAGGTATGTGTAAAGATACAGAATCACAAATACCCCACTGTAAATCATCTAGGCCTTTTCTTCATACTACTATTATACTATAATGCAGATCTGTATAGTCGCCCTGTTGTATGGAGACATAATATAGCAAACTCAGCCTTCAAGAGTTTTGATTGTACATGCACAAAAGGTTTTTCCTCTATCAGAGCACCACGCAGAAGGTCACATATTACAACAGCGATCTCCAGAACAAGAATGGACGGACACAAGTTTTGCAAATGGTTGTAAGTCCTAAAGGTGTCCCTCATCTGGAGATTTAAGGCATATCCTGCTGTGTAACTATGTCTTTTACATGTCTGTCACAACTAGAAAGCACCAGTAACTAGGAAAGACTTTCTTCATTGAGCACGACTCACCTCACTTCAATTCGGCTTGAGGATGGAGAACCTGGAGAGCCATCATTATAACTGAACAGACCCTACAACAGTGGATTGAGAAAACATGACCACAATTTTATCCTATTTAGGTCAAATTATATCTAAAGGGGACCTATCCACAAGACAATAGAAAATTCTTATTTTAATCTCACTGATCCCCTGAGTATTCTGCTTCTTGTTTTTTTTTAATCTGCCAATCTGTTCCAGAGATACAAGCCTATTAATTTGATGCCAATTTTCATGGTCTCCACCAAGAGGGTATGGCTCACATGGTAATACTGCTCAGCAGCCTAAACACACTCACTCCCCTGAGGATCCTGTGAGCCACGCCGCCTTGCTTAAAACAAAAATTAGCACTAAATAAAAAGCCCCATATCTCTGGAGAAAATGGTGGATTAAAAAAACAAAACAAAAACAAAACAGAATAATCAGGGGAGAAGAATTAAGAACAAAAACTAACCACTTTACACCTGGTGACGGATCCTATTTAATAATGTACAAAATAAGCAAAAATACCATAAGTTTCAGTGGAATTCCATTGGGTATTGTCTATTATATATGCAGTATTTATGTAACTCTATGCACTTCATTTACCATATATATTACTATGCTACTAGATTATAATAAATAATATAATTTCTATATTTAATATTCACTAGATGCATGTGGTCACATTAAAGATATGTTTATGTGCATGTAAATCTGTGTCTACTCCATTGCATGTATGGGCCTGCATTTACTGTAGAATCGTGCCTGCATGTAATATACTGTAAGTAAATTTATTATCCATTTCTGCCTGCAATTATTTAGGATTTCCGCCTGTATTTACTATATATAATATTCTATTCAGATTCTATTTTTTTTAAATGCAAAACGTACTTACTTCACAAATGCGTGGAGTCAGTCCAATTGATGTCTAAACAACATAAAGAGAAAAAAAAAAAAGTTAAACATCTGTATAAAAAAAAAAAAAAACCTATGCACCGGATGACATCAAAACAAACTGTCAAATATCCTTAGAGACCGGTCCATTTTGGGTGTAAATGACCAAGCATTTTATTTATTTACATTTTCTATTGTTGCATTTGAAAAGTCAACACTTTTTTTTTTACTTTTTCTGTAGCATCATGAAGCCTTTATATTATGGAGAATTATTAAAAAAATAAAAATGAATAATAGTTAAAATAAAGAAACACAATGGCACTTTGGCAGGCAGGTGTGCATTGTGTAGTGTCAGGACCATGACCATGGAAAATGCTTTACAAACTTAAATAACAGGTAAAATGGAACTGAGCGTCTTGCTGAGTAATCATCACTAAAGCAATGGATGTCAATAAACCTCATTTACACCTGTAATGGGGTTTATTGCAGCTTCATATTTAATATTTTCATTATTTTCGCTATCCAGACGTATGAAGGTTTCATGAGCATGCAATCACCTACCGGAGTACCCATCATTGTGTATGTCTTCCCTGAGCCAGTCTGTCCATAGGCAAACAGACACACGTTATAGCCCTTAATGGCTTCTGAAAGAATTGTGGTGCCAAGGTCCTGGAACACCTGAGAACACAAGAAAACAAGAACATAGGAGCTGAATATATAAAAAAAACACTTCAGGTCACATTTGTTGTTGTCTTTCAGGACTGATCTAAATTGGCCAAGGAACTTCAAGATTTACAAGAATTCTGTGGCATTGACTATTCATCAAATATTTACAAATCAAATAATGTCTTCCATTTTAGAAATATGTAGTCCATCTTACATGATGAGGAAATATATGATTTTATATAGTTGAGTTAAGAAGCATTTAGCCACGTATGGTCTACCCAAAAGATACTCTGCAGCCGATGATAACTCGCCATGATGGCTCGCCACACGCATAACACCCAGAAAAATGAGCTTTCAAGTTCTTGTGGACCTGGTTTGGCGATTTACTACACGATTGACTAGCATATAACACATCTGTCCTGCAGGGACCAGAGCTACCCCCGTTGATAAGAGCTGAACCGCTGGGTGCCCCATCAGCCAGACTCACAGGGATCTTATGAGAGTTGGGGCTGTCACCATAACAAAAGGGGCTGCTTTGATGAAACAAGCACTGTAATGTGTTACTGATATAAAGGACATGTAATTTTTAGAATGAATAAAAGCCAGATCTGCAAAGCGTGTGTTTTACTAGGACCGGTTCCAGTGAAAAATCAACTACACCCTGATGTCTTCGTCATGCTGGGAAACAAAAGGGTGGATTGGTTTATCCTTCTATCGGTATACACAAGTCATATTTATTTATACATTTTAATTGTATACTTAAATTTAACCCCTTAATGACCGCCAATAGGTCTTTTATCTGTCCCAAGATATAAGAGAATAGCATCCCCATACAGGAGACAATCCTGCAGCCATCTGCTGTACACTATAGCTGACAATTTTCTGCATCAGCCACGATCAGTGTTGTCACCATCCATATCTGTTTAACCCCTTAGATGCTGCTATCAATAATGACTATATCATATAAATGTTTAAAAGAGTGTGGCTTCTCCCTTTTTATCCCCATCGGCACTATGAGTTCATGATTCTGTGGTTCCTGATGCTTGCCATGGCAATGCACGAGCAAATAGTGGCCTTAGAGTCTGCCTGCTACAGTGGCCTGCTAAAAAGTCAGTCACATTTAGGTGGTAAAAATCAACTTTTTCATTCCTATCATGCCACTTTGTATTAATTCCTGAAAAGCACATGAAGGGTTAATAAACTACCTGACAGCAGTTTTCAGTATGTCAGGAGGTGTTATTTTTAAAATGGTATTAGTTTGGGGGGTTTTCCAATATATAGGACCCGTAAAGGCACTTCAAACCTGGATAGGTCCCTAAAAAAAATTATTTTGTAAATTTCCTTGAAAAAAATGAAAAAAATGAAAAATTACTGCTACATTTGTAAACCTCCAAAAATGCTAACAAAATAAAATAACATTTTACGAATAGTGCTGATTTAAAGCAGACATGTGGGAAATATTATTTATGTTTTCCTATGCTATGAATTAAAGGGATAATCATTCAAAGTTTGAAAATTGCTAATTTTTTTAAGTTTTTCAAATTTCTGATATTTTTTATAAATAAAGACAAAACATATCAACCTGAATTTACCATTACCATAAAGTATAATGTGTCACGAGAAAACAATCTCAAAATGACTGGAATTTGTCAAAGCGTTCCAGTGTTATTACCACATAAAGGGACTCAGATTTTTAAAATGTGGTTCTGTCACTAAGGGGTTAGATAAAACCTCTCTGATTACACAATTTTAGAAATTACAAAACATGAACATGAGACTTTTGTGCTGGTCAACGTGACTCTGTACATTTATTATCGAATCTCTTACATTACTATGGTCCATGATCTACGCCTACAGAGCCATCATGGCATGTGCTAAAGTTCATCTACCCCTAGTCCCCGCTGTGTACCTATACATCATCTACAGGTATGTACAGAGCCATCAAGACATGTGCTAATGTTTATCTACCCCTAGTCCCCGCTGTGTACCTATACATCATCTACAGGTATGTACAGAGCCATCATGGCATGTGCTAATGTTCATCTACCCCTAGTCCCCGCTGTGTACCTATACATCATCTACAGGTATGTACAGAGCCATCAAGACATGTGCTAATGTTCATCTACCCCTAGTCCCCGCTGTGTACCTATACATCATCTACAGGTATGTAGAGCCATCATGACATGCGCTAATGTTCATTCTGTATGACAGTCCCCTGAACTGAGGTACCATGTGTGTGTTGATGGAGAAGGCAATGATGGAGGTGTGAGGGCAATGATGGGGGTGGGGTCACTATGTATGGCCATTATACTGTACGCAGCATCATGAGTGGCCATTATACAGTATGCAGCATCATGTGTGGCCATTATACAGTACGCAGCATCATGTGGGGCCACTATACTGTACGCAGCATCATGCAGGGATATTATACAGTACGCAGCATCATGTGGGCCTATTATACTGTATGGAGCATCATGTGAGGCCATTATACAGTATGCAGCATCATGTGTGGCCATTATACTGTATGCATCATCATGTGGGGCCATTATACAGTATGGAGCACTGTGTGGCCATTATACAGTATGGAGCATTATGTGTGGCCATTATATAGTATGGAGCATCATGTGTGGCCATTATACAGTATGCAGCATCATGTGTGGCCATTATACTATACGCAGCATCATGTAGGCCATTATACAGTACGCAGCATCATGTGGGGCCATTATACTGTACGAAGCATCATCTGAGGCCATTATAAAGTATGCAGCATCATGTGTGGCCATTATACTGTATGCATCATCATGTGTGCCCATTATACAGTATGGAGCACTGTGTGGCCATTATACAGTATGGAGCACTGTGTGGCCATTATACAGTATGGAGCATTATGTGTGGCCATTACATAGTATGGAGCATCATGTGTGGCCATTATACAGTATGCAGCATCATGTGTGGCCATTATACTATACGCAGCATCATGTGGGCCATTATACAGTACGCAGCATTATGTTGGCCCATTATACTGTATGGAGCATCATGTGTGGCCATTACACCATACGCAGCATCATGTGGGCCATTATACAGTATGCATCATCATGTGGGGCCATTATACTGTACACAGCATCATGTGGGGTCATTATACAGTACTAGATTGTGGCCCGATTCTAACGCATCGGGTATTCTAGAATATGCATGTCCCTGTAGTATATGGACAATGATGATTCCGACTGTGCCCGTCGCTGATTGGTCGAGGCAACTTTTTTGACATCATCGCCATGGCAACCATTATGACATCTACGTCGATACTGTGCCCGTCGCTGATTGGTCGAGGCCTGGCAGCCTCGACCAATCAGAGACGCGGGATTTCCATTATGACATCATCGTCGCCATGCTGTGCCCGTCGCTCATTGGTCGAGGCCGCCAACGCGGGATTTGTACGTCGATACTGTGCCCGTCGCTGATTGGTCGAGGCCTGGCAGCCTCGACCAATCAGAGACGCGGGATTTCCATTATGACATCATCGTCGCCATGCTGTGCCCGTCGCTGATTGGTCGAGGCCGCCAACGCGGGATTTGTACGTCGATACTGTGCCCGTCGCTGATTGGTCGAGGCCCAGGCGGCCTCGACCAATCAGCGAATGAATAAACGGGACAGACAGACAGACAGAAAAACCCTTAGACAATTATATATAGATGGAGCAATGTGTAGCCATTATACAGTATGGAGCATCATGTGTGGCCATTATAATATACGCAGCATCATGTGGAGCCATTATACAGTACGCAGCATCATGTGAGGCCATTATACAGTACGCAGCATCATGTGAGGCCATTATACTGTATGCATCATCATGTGGGGCCATTATACAGTATGGAGCACTGTGTGGCCATTATACAGTATGGAGCATCATGTGTGGCCATTATACACTATGGAGCATCATGTGTGGCCATTATACTGTACACAGCATCATGTGGGGTCATTATACAGTATGGAGCACTGTGTGGCCATTATACAGTATGGAGCACTGTGTGGCCATTATACAGTATGGAGCATTATGTGTGGCCATTACATAGTATGGAGCATCATGTGTGGCCATTATACAGTATGCAGCATCATGTGTGGCCATTATACTATACGCAGCATCATGTGGGCCATTATACAGTACGCAGCATTATGTTGGCCCATTATACTGTATGGAGCATCATGTGTGGCCATTACACCATACGCAGCATCATGTGGGCCATTATACAGTATGCATCATCATGTGGGGCCATTATACTGTACACAGCATCATGTGGGGTCATTATACAGTACTAGATTGTGGCCCGATTCTAACGCATCGGGTATTCTAGAATATGCATGTCCCTGTAGTATATGGACAATGATGATTCCGACTGTGCCCGTCGCTGATTGGTCGAGGCAACTTTTTTGACATCATCGCCATGGCAACCATTATGACATCTACGTCGATACTGTGCCCGTCGCTGATTGGTCGAGGCCTGGCAGCCTCGACCAATCAGAGACGCGGGATTTCCATTATGACATCATCGTCGCCATGCTGTGCCCGTCGCTCATTGGTCGAGGCCGCCAACGCGGGATTTGTACGTCGATACTGTGCCCGTCGCTGATTGGTCGAGGCCTGGCAGCCTCGACCAATCAGAGACGCGGGATTTCCATTATGACATCATCGTCGCCATGCTGTGCCCGTCGCTGATTGGTCGAGGCCGCCAACGCGGGATTTGTACGTCGATACTGTGCCCGTCGCTGATTGGTCGAGGCCCAGGCGGCCTCGACCAATCAGCGAATGAATAAACGGGACAGACAGACAGACAGAAAAACCCTTAGACAATTATATATAGATGGAGCAATGTGTAGCCATTATACAGTATGGAGCATCATGTGTGGCCATTATAATATACGCAGCATCATGTGGAGCCATTATACAGTACGCAGCATCATGTGAGGCCATTATACAGTACGCAGCATCATGTGAGGCCATTATACTGTATGCATCATCATGTGGGGCCATTATACAGTATGGAGCACTGTGTGGCCATTATACAGTATGGAGCATCATGTGTGGCCATTATACACTATGGAGCATCATGTGTGGCCATTATACTGTACACAGCATCATGTGGGGTCATTATACAGTATGGAGCACTGTGTGGCCATTATACAGTATGGAGCACTGTGTGGCCATTATACAGTATGGAGCATTATGTGTGGCCATTACATAGTATGGAGCATCATGTGTGGCCATTATACAGTATGCAGCATCATGTGTGGCCATTATACTATACGCAGCATCATGTGGGCCATTATACAGTACGCAGCATTATGTTGGCCCATTATACTGTATGGAGCATCATGTGTGGCCATTACACCATACGCAGCATCATGTGGGCCATTATACAGTATGCATCATCATGTGGGGCCATTATACTGTACACAGCATCATGTGGGGTCATTATACAGTACTAGATTGTGGCCCGATTCTAACGCATCGGGTATTCTAGAATATGCATGTCCCTGTAGTATATGGACAATGATGATTCCGACTGTGCCCGTCGCTGATTGGTCGAGGCAACTTTTTTGACATCATCGCCATGGCAACCATTATGACATCTACGTCGATACTGTGCCCGTCGCTGATTGGTCGAGGCCTGGCAGCCTCGACCAATCAGAGACGCGGGATTTCCATTATGACATCATCGTCGCCATGCTGTGCCCGTCGCTCATTGGTCGAGGCCGCCAACGCGGGATTTGTACGTCGATACTGTGCCCGTCGCTGATTGGTCGAGGCCTGGCAGCCTCGACCAATCAGAGACGCGGGATTTCCATTATGACATCATCGTCGCCATGCTGTGCCCGTCGCTGATTGGTCGAGGCCGCCAACGCGGGATTTGTACGTCGATACTGTGCCCGTCGCTGATTGGTCGAGGCCCAGGCGGCCTCGACCAATCAGCGAATGAATAAACGGGACAGACAGACAGACAGAAAAACCCTTAGACAATTATATATAGATGGAGCAATGTGTAGCCATTATACAGTATGGAGCATCATGTGTGGCCATTATAATATACGCAGCATCATGTGGAGCCATTATACAGTACGCAGCATCATGTGAGGCCATTATACAGTACGCAGCATCATGTGAGGCCATTATACTGTATGCATCATCATGTGGGGCCATTATACAGTATGGAGCACTGTGTGGCCATTATACAGTATGGAGCATCATGTGTGGCCATTATACACTATGGAGCATCATGTGTGGCCATTATACTGTACACAGCATCATGTGGGGTCATTATACAGTATGGAGCACTGTGTGGCCTGTTGTGAATTTGGTTTCTGGGCTCCCCCGGTGGTTTCTGGTGGTACTGCACTTGTGTGCTTCATCTCCTCTGTTCACCTGTTTCCATCAGGATGTGGGAGTTTTCTATTTAACCTTGCTCCTCAGTCATTTCTATGCCGGCCAACAATGTTACCAGAAGCCTTTCTGTTGCATGTTCCTGCTCCTAGACTACTATCAGCTAAGTTGGACTTGTAGTCCTAAGTTTGTTTTGCATTTTTGTTCCAGTACTCTGTGATTGATTATTTCTGAGGCTGGAAGCTCTTGTGAGCTGAAATTGCCACTCTGGTGTCATGAGTTGATATTAGAGTCTTAAAGTAATTTCAGGATGGTGTTTTGAAAGGGTTTTCAGCTGACTGTGAAGTTCCCTTTTCTGTCTTCCTACTATCTAGTAAGCGGACCTCAATTTGCTAAACCTATCTTCATACTTCGTATGTCAATTTCCTCTGAAATCACCGACAATATATGTGGGGGCTACTGTCTGCCTTTTGGGGAAAATTTCTCTAGAGGTAAGCCAGGTCTGTATTTTCCTCTGCTAGGGTCAGTCAGTTCTCCGGCTGGCGCTGGGCGTCTAGGGATAAAACGTAGGCACGCTACCCGGCCACTGTTAGTTGTGCGGTAGGTTTAGCTCACAGTCAGCTCGAGTTCCCATCTTCCAAGAGCTAGTCCTTTTTGTATGCTTTACCATGCTCTCTTGCCATTGAGAACCATGACAGTTTGGCCGGCCAAGGGTTAAAATAATTGGCAGAAGAAAGGAGAGAAAAGAACTCTGCAGAGAATTTTTTTTTTTTTTTTTCTTTCCGGAGTTTGCTCATTAGTTGATTCACTTGCATCTCTGCTTACTGCAGCCTTCGTCTCTCTCTCCTTCTAATCCTTGAATGGTTCTGATTTCACCTGATTAATATGGATCCTCAGAGTTTAGCTACAGGATTGGATAATCTCGCTGTGAAGGTTCAAAGTTTACAGGATTTTGTTATTCATGCTCCTATATCTGAACCTAGAATTCCTTTACCTGAATTTTTCTCCGGGGATAGATCTCGCTTCCAGAATTTCAAACATAATTGTAAATTATTTTTGTCTCTGAGATCTCGCTCCGCTGGAGATCCTGCACAGCAGGTCAGGATTGTAATTTCCTTGCTCCGGGGCGACCCTCAGGACTGGGCATTTGCTTTGGCACCAGGGGATCCTGCGTTGCTTAATGTGGATGCGTTTTTCCTGGCTTTGGGGTGGCTTTATGAGGAACCTCATTTAGAGATTCAGGCGGAAAAAGCCTTAATGGCCCTGTCTCAAGGGCAAGATGAGGCTGAAATATACTGCCAAAAATTTCGTAAGTGGTCTGTGCTTACTCAGTGGAATGAGTGCGCCCTGGCGGCGAATTTCAGAGAGGGTCTCTCTGATGCCATTAAGGATGTTATGGTGGGGTTCCCTGTGCCTACAGGTCTGAATGAGTCCATGACAATGGCTATTCAGATTGATCGGCGTTTGCGGGAGCGCAAACCTGTGCACCATTTGGCGGTGTCTACTGAGAAGGCGCCAGAGATTATGCAATGTGATAGAATTCTGTCCAGAAGCGAACGACAGAATTTTAGGCGAAAAAATGGATTATGCTTCTATTGTGGTGATTCAACTCATGTTATATCAGCATGCTCTAAACGTACTAAGAAGGTTGATAAGTCTGTTTCAATTGGCACTTTACAGTCTAAGTTTATTCTATCTGTGACCCTGATTTGCTCTTTATCGTCTATTACCGCGGACGCCTATGTCGACTCTGGCGCCGCTTTGAGTCATATGGATTGGTCCTTTGCCAAACGCTGTGGGTTTGATTTAGAGCCTCTGGAAGTTCCTATACCTTTGAAGGGTACTGACTCCACGCCATTGGCTAGTAATAAACCACAATACTGGACACAAGTAAATATGCGTATTAATCCGGATCACCAGGAGATTATTCGCTTCCTTGTGTTGTATAATCTACATGATGTGTTGGTGCTTGGATTGCCATGGCTGCAATCTCATAACCCAGTCCTCGACTGGAAAGCAATGTCTGTGTTAAGCTGGGGATGTCAGGGGACTCATGGGGACGTACCTTTGGTTTCCATTTCGTCATCTATTCCCTCTGAGATTCCGGAATTTTTATCTGATTATCGTGACGTTTTTGAGGAGCCTAAAATTGGTTCACTACCTCCGCACAGAGAGTGCGATTGTACTATAGATCTGATTCCGGGCAGTAAGTTTCCAAAGGGTCGTTTATTTAATCTATCTGTGCCTGAACATGCTGCTATGCGGGAATATATTAAGGAGTCCTTGGAAAAGGGACATATTCGTCCTTCGTCATCTCCCTTAGGAGCCGGTTTTTTCTTTGTATCTAAAAAAGATGGCTCTTTGAGGCCGTGTATTGATTATCGGCTTTTGAATAAAATCACGGTTAAATATCAGTATCCTTTGCCACTGCTTACTGATTTGTTTGCTCGAATAAAGGGGGCCAAGTGGTTCTCTAAGATTGATCTTCGTGGGGCGTATAATTTAGTGCGAATTAAGCAGGGGGATGAGTGGAAAACCGCATTTAATACGCCTGAGGGCCATTTTGAGTATTTAGTAATGCCTTTTGGTCTTTCAAATGCCCCTTCAGTCTTTCAGTCCTTTATGCATGACATTTTCCGTGAATATTTGGATAAATTTTTGATTGTGTATCTGGATGATATTTTGATTTTTTCGGATGACTGGGACTCTCATGTCCAACAGGTCAGGAGGGTTTTTCAGGTTTTGCGCTCTAATTCCTTGTGTGTAAAGGGTTCTAAGTGCGTTTTTGGGGTTCAAAAGATTTAGTTTTTGGGGTACATTTTTTCCCCCTCTTCCATTGAGATGGACCCTGTCAAGGTTCAGGCTATTTGTGATTGGACGCAACCCTCTTCTCTTAAGAGCCTTCAGAAGTTTTTGGGCTTTGCTAATTTTTATCGTCGATTTATAACTGGTTTTTCTGATGTCGCTAAACCGTTGACTGATTTGACTAAGAAGGGTGCTGATGTTGCTGAGTGGTCCCCTGCTGCTGTGGAGGCCTTTCGGGAGCTTAAGCGCCGCTTTTCTTCCGCCCCTGTATTGCGTCAGCCTGATGTTACTCTTCCTTTTCAGGTTGAGGTCGACGCTTCAGAAATCGGAGCTGGGGCGGTTTTGTCGCAGAAAAGTTCCGACTGCTCCGTGATGAGACCTTGTGCGTTCTTTTCTCGTAAGTTTTCGCCCGCTGAGCGAAATTATGATATTGGTAATCGGGAGCTCTTGGCTATGAAGTGGGCTTTTGAGGAGTGGCGTCATTGGCTTGAGGGGGCTAGACATCAGGTGGTGGTATTGACCGACCACAAGAATTTGATTTATCTTGAGTCCGCCAGGCGCCTGAATCCTAGACAGGCGCGCTGGTCGTTATTTTTCTCTTGGTTTAATTTTGTGGTTTCTTACCTACCGGGTTCTAAAAATGTGAAGGCGGATGCCCTTTCTAGGAGTTTTGAGCCTGATTCCCCTGGTAATTCTGAACCTACAGGTATCCTTAAGGATGGAGTGATATTATCTGCTGTTTCCCCAGATTTGCGACGGGTCTTGCAGGAGTTTCAGGCGGATAGACCTGATCGTTGCCCGCCTGGTAGATTGTTTGTTCCTGATGATTGGACCAGTAGAGTCATCTCGGAGGTCCATTCTTCTGCGTTAGCAGGTCATCCTGGAATCTTTGGTACCAGGGATTTGGTGGCTAGGTCCTTCTGGTGGCCTTCCCTGTCGCGAGATGTGCGAGGTTTTGTGCAGTCTTGTGATGTTTGTGCTCGGGCCAAGCCTTGTTGTTCTCGGGCTAGTGGATTGTTGTTATCCTTGCCTATTCCGAAGAGGCCTTGGACTCACATCTCCATGGATTTTATTTCTGATCTCCCTGTTTCTCAGAAGATGTCTGTCATCTGGGTGGTGTGTGACCGTTTCTCTAAGATGGTCCATTTGGTTCCCTTGCCTAAATTGCCCTCCTCATCCGAGCTGGTTCCTCTGTTTTTTCAAAATGTGGTGCGCTTGCATGGTATTCCGGAGAATATCGTTTCTGACAGGGGAACCCAATTCGTGTCTAGATTTTGGCGAGCGTTCTGTGCTAGGATGGGCATTGATTTGTCTTTTTCGTCTGCTTTCCACCCTCAGACTAATGGCCAGACCGAGCGAACTAATCAGACCTTGGAGACTTATTTGAGGTGTTTTGTGTCTGCGGATCAGGATGATTGGGTTGCCTTTTTGCCCTTGGCGGAGTTTGCCCTCAATAATCGGGCTAGTTCTGCCACCTTGGTTTCTCCTTTCTTCTGTAATTCGGGGTTTCATCCTCGTTTCTCTTCCGGTCAGGTGGAGTCTTCGGATTGTCCTGGAGTGGATGCTGTGGTGGAGAGGTTGCATCAGATTTGGGGGCATGTGGTGGACAATTTGAAGTTGTCCCAGGAGAAGACTCAGCATTTTGCCAACCGCCGTCGTCGTGTTGGTCCTCGTCTTTGTGTTGGGGACTTGGTGTGGTTATCTTCTCGTTTTGTCCCTATGAAGGTTTCTTCTCCTAAGTTTAAGCCTCGGTTCATCGGCCCGTACAAGATATTGGAGATTCTTAACCCTGTGTCCTTTCGTTTGGACCTCCCTGCATCTTTTTCTATTCATAATGTCTTCCATCGGTCATTGTTGCGCAGGTATGAGGTACCGGTTGTGCCTTCCGTTGAGCCTCCTGCTCCGGTGTTGGTTGAGGGTGAGTTGGAGTACGTTGTCGAGAAGATCTTGGACTCCCGTGTTTCCAGACGGAGACTTCAGTATCTGGTCAAGTGGAAGGGCTACGGTCAGGAGGATAACTCTTGGGTGACAGCCTCTGATGTTCATGCCTCCGATTTGGTCCGTGCCTTTCATGGGGCTCATCCTGATCGCCCTGGTGGTTCTGGTGAGGGTTCGGTGCCCCCTCCTTGAGGGGGGGGTACTGTTGTGAATTTGGTTTCTGGGCTCCCCCGGTGGTTTCTGGTGGTACTGCACTTGTGTGCTTCATCTCCTCTGTTCACCTGTTTCCATCAGGATGTGGGAGTTTTCTATTTAACCTTGCTCCTCAGTCATTTCTATGCCGGCCAACAATGTTACCAGAAGCCTTTCTGTTGCATGTTCCTGCTCCTAGACTACTATCAGCTAAGTTGGACTTGTAGTCCTAAGTTTGTTTTGCATTTTTGTTCCAGTACTCTGTGATTGATTATTTCTGAGGCTGGAAGCTCTTGTGAGCTGAAATTGCCACTCTGGTGTCATGAGTTGATATTAGAGTCTTAAAGTAATTTCAGGATGGTGTTTTGAAAGGGTTTTCAGCTGACTGTGAAGTTCCCTTTTCTGTCTTCCTACTATCTAGTAAGCGGACCTCAATTTGCTAAACCTATCTTCATACTTCGTATGTCAATTTCCTCTGAAATCACCGACAATATATGTGGGGGCTACTGTCTGCCTTTTGGGGAAAATTTCTCTAGAGGTAAGCCAGGTCTGTATTTTCCTCTGCTAGGGTCAGTCAGTTCTCCGGCTGGCGCTGGGCGTCTAGGGATAAAACGTAGGCACGCTACCCGGCCACTGTTAGTTGTGCGGTAGGTTTAGCTCACAGTCAGCTCGAGTTCCCATCTTCCAAGAGCTAGTCCTTTTTGTATGCTTTACCATGTTCTCTTGCCATTGAGAACCATGACAGTGGCCATTACACAGTATGGAGCACTGCATGGCCATTACACAGTATAGAGCACTGCGTGGCCATATTTTTTTCTGTTCATAATTATTGTTTATGAAACAGTGATCAGCAGTGCTAGATGGGTGTGGTTGGGGCGTGGATATGGGTGTGGCTAGTTGTGAAGTGGGTGTGGTTGGGCGTGGCCTAAAATTTGCCGCATCACGCTGCAACCTTTGTCCCTACTTGCCTTCTTCAAAAGTTGGGAGGCATGGTCACCGCTGTGTAACTATACATCATCTATGGGTATGCATCATACATCATCTATGGGTAAAACATGCAAATAGCAAATTAAATAAAATTTCAAACATGGGTGACAATTAAGATTTGACTTCATCCAAGAGTAATATGAACATGTTGTTCCCATGGATAAGCAGTAACAAAGCAGATAGTCTTGCATTCTTTACATGTGTGTATGAAAGAGGCGACTGAAAAACCTGGGTCAATATTAGCAAAACATGTAAAGTAAGCAGAGACTTCTATAAAGAGGACATGTTTGATGTGCCGTGTCCAGGTAACAAGACAGAATTTGAGAATGCCGGTAAACAAGATCAAGAAAAGATAAAAAGCCATTCTCATTGTACATATACAAATATTTTTCTTGTTGGGTTCTCATTCTTAACCCCTTCATGACTCAGCCTATTTTGACCTAAAAGGGAACCTGTCACCTGAATTTGGCGGGACCAGTTTTGGGTCATATGGGCGGGGTTCTCGGGTGTTTGATTCACCCTTTCCTTACCCGCTGGCTGCATGCTGGCCGCAATATTGGATTGAAGTTCATGCTGTGTCCTCAGTAGTACACACCTGCACAAGGCAATATTGCCTTAGGCTGGCGTGTACTCCGGAGGACAGGAAATGAACATCAATCCAATATTGCGGCCAGCATGCAGCCAGCGGGTAAGGAAAGGGTGAATCAAACACCCGAAAACCTCGCCCATATGACCCAAAACTGGTCCCGCCAAATTCAGGTGACACGTTCCCTTTAATGACCTGGCCGTTTTTTGCAATTCTGACCAGTGTCCCTTTATGAGGTAATAACTCAGGAACGCTTCAACGGATCCTAGCGATTCTGAGATTGTTTTTTTGAGACATATTGGGCTTCATGTTAGTGGTAAATTTAGGTCGATAATTTCTGAGTTTATTTGTGAAAAAAATGGAAATTTGGCTAAAATATTGAAAATTTCGCAATTTTCAAATTTTGAATTTTTATTCTGTTAACCCCTTCATGACCCAACCTATTTTGGCCTTAATGACCTTGCCGTTTTTTGCAATTCTGACCAGTGTCCCTTTATGAGGTAATAACTCAGGAACGCTTCAACGGATCCTAGCGATTCTGAGATTGTTTTTTTGAGACATATTGGGCTTCATGTTAGTGGTAAATTTAGGTCGATAATTTCTGAGTTTATTTGTGAAAAAAATGGAAATTTGGCGAAAATTTTGAAAATTTTGCAATTTTCACAATTTGAATTTTTATTCTGTTAAACCAGAGAGTTATGTGACACAAAATAGTTAATAAATAACGTTTCCCACATGTCTACTTTACATCAGCACAATTTTGGAAACAAAATTTTTTGTTTGCTAGGAAGTTATAAGGGTTAAAATTTGACCAGTGATTTCTCATTTTTACAACAAAATTTACAAAACCATTTTTTTTTAGGGACCACCTCACATTTGAAGTCATTTTGAGGGTTCTATATGGCTGAAAATACCCAAAAGTGACACCATTCTAAAAACTGCACCCCTCAAGGTGCTCAAAACCACATTCAAGAAGTTTATTAACCCTTCTGGTGTTTCACAGCAGCAGAAGCAACATGGAAGTAAAAAATGAACATTTAACTTTTTAGTCACAAAAATGATCTTTTAGCAACAATTTTTTTATTTTCCCAAGGGTAAAAGGAGAAACTGGACCACAGACGTTGTTGTCCAATTTGTCCTGAGTACGCTGATACCTCATATGTGGGGGTAAACCACTGTTTGGGCGCACGGCAGGGCTAGGAAGGGAAGGAGCGCCATTTGACTTTTTGAATGAAAAATTGGCTCCAATCTTTAGCGGACACCATGTCACGTTTGGAGAGCCCCTGTGTGCCTAAACATTGGAGCTCCCCCACAAGTGACCCCATTTTGGAAACTAGACCCCCCAAGGAACTTATCTAGAAGCATAGTGAGCACTTTAAACACCCAGGTGCTTCACAAATTGATCCGTAAAAATGAAAAAGTTCTTTTTTTTCACAAAAAAATTATTTTAGCCTCAAGTTTTTCATTTTCACATGGGCAACAGGATAAAATGGATCCTAAAATTTGTTGGGCAATTTCTCCTGAGTACACCGATACCTCACATGTGGGGTAAACCACTGTTTGGGCACATGGTAAGGCTCGGAAGGGAAGGAGCGCCATTTGACTTTTTGAATGAAAAATTATCTCCATTGTTAGCGGACACCATGTCGCGTTTGGAAAGCCCCTGTGTGCCTAAACATTGGAGCTCCTCCACAAGTGACCCCATTTTGGAAACTAGACCCCCCAAGGAACTTATCTAGAAGCATAGTGAGCAATTTAAACCCTCAGGTGCTTCACAAATTGATCCGCAAAAATGAAAAAGTACTTTTTTTTTCACACAAAATTTCTTTTAGCCTCAATTCTTTCATTTTCACATGGGCAACAGGACAAAAATGGATCCTAAAATTTGTTGGGCAATTTCTCCTGAGTACGCCGATGCCTCATATGTGGGGGTAAACCACTGTTTGGGTGCACGGCAAGGCTCGGAAGGGAATGAGCGCCATTTGACTTTTTGAATGGAAAATTAGCTCCAATCGTTAGCGGACACCATGTCGCGTTTGGAGAGCCCCTGTGTGCCTAAACATTGGAGCTCCCCCACAAATGACCCCATTTTGGAAACTAGACCTCCCAAGGAACTAATCTAGATGTGTGGTGAGCACTTTGAACCCCCAAGTGCTTCACAGAAGTTTATACCGCATAGCTGTGAAAATAAAAAATAATTTTTCTTTCCTCAAAAATGATTTTTAGCCCAGAATTTTTTATTTTCCCAAGGGTAACAGGAGAAATTGGACCCCAAATGTTGTTGTCCAATTTGTCCTGAGTACGATGATACCCCATATGTGGGGGTAAACCACTGTTTGGGCGCACGGCAGGGCTCGGAAGGGAAGGCACGCCATTTGGCTTTTTGAATGGAAGATTAGCTCCAATCACTAGCGGACACCATGTCGCGTTTGGAGAGCCTCTGTGTGCCTAAACATTGGAGCTCCCCCACAATTGACCCCATTTTGGAAACTAGACCTCCCAAGGAACTAATCTAGATGTGTGGTGAGCACTTTGAACCCCCAAGTGCTTCACAGAAGTTTATAACGCAGAGCCATGAAAATAAAAAAATAATTTTTCTTTCCTTAAAAATGATGTTTTAGCAAGCAATTTTTTATTTTCACAAGGGTAACAGGAGAAATTGGACCCCAATAGTTGTTGCCCAGTTTGTCCTGAGTACACTGATACCCCATATGTGGGGGTAAACCACTGTTTGGGCACAAGTTGGGGCTCGGAAGGGAGGTAGTGACGTTTTGAAATGCAGGCTTTGATGGAGTGGTCTGCGTGCGTCACATTCCATTTCCAGAGCCCCTGATGTCCCTAAACAGTAGAAACCCCCACAAGTGACCCCATTTTGGAAACTAGACCCCCAAAGGAACTTATCTAGATGTATAGTGAGCACTTTGAACCCCCAAGTGCTTCACAGAAGTTTATAACGCAGAGCCGTGAAAATAAAAAAACATTTTTCTTTCCTTAAAAATGATGTTTTAGCAAGCAATTTTTTATTTTCACAAGGGTAACAGGAGAAATTGGACCCCGATAATTGTTGCCCAGTTTGTCCTGAGTATGCTGGTACCCCATATGTGGGGGTAAACCATTGTTTGGGCACACGTCGGGGCTCGGAAGGGAGGGAGCACCATTTGACTTTTTGAACGCAAGATTGGCTGGAATCAATGGTGGCGCCACGTTGCGTTTGGAGACCCCTGATGTGCCAAAACAGTGGAAACCCCTCAATTCTAACTCCAACACTAACCCCAACACACCCTTAACCCTAATCCCAACCCTAACCCCAACACACCCCTAACCCTAATCCCAACTCTAGCCATAACCCTAATCACAACCCAACCCCAACACACCCCTAACCACAACCCTAACCCTAATCCCAACCCTAACCCTAACCCTAATCCCAACCACAACCACAACCACAACTTTAACCCCAACACACCCCTAACCATAACCCTAACCACAAGCCTATTCTTAATCATATTTCCAACCCTAGCCCTAATTCCAACCCTAACTCTAATTCCAACCCTAACCCTAAGGCTATGTGCCCACGTTGCGGATTCATGTGAGATTTTTCCGCACCATTTTTGAAAAATCCGCAGGTAAAAGGCACTGCGTTTTACCTGCGGATTTACCGCAGATTTCTAGTGTTTTTTATGCGGATTTCACCTGCGGATTCCTATTGAGGAACAGCTGTAAAACGCTGCTAAATCCGCACAAAGAATTGACATACTGCGGAAAATACAGCGCAGCATTTCCGCGCGGTATTTTCCACACCATGGGCACAGCGGATTTGGTTTTCCATAGGTTTACATGGTACTGTAAACCTGATGGAACACTGCTATGAATCCGCAGCGGCCAGTCCGCTGCGGATCCGCAGCCAAATCCGCACAGTGTGCACATAGCCTAATTCTAACGCTAACCCTAGTTCTACCCCTAACCCTACCCCTACCCCTACCCCTAGTTCTAACTCTAACCCTAGTTCTAACCCTAGTGGAAAAAAAAATATTTTCTTTATTTTATTATTGTCCCTACCTATGGGGGTGATAAAGGGGGGGGGGGGTCATTTACTATTTTTTTTATTTTGATCACTGTGATAAGTTTACCACAGTGATCAAAATGTACATGGAACGCATCTGCCGGCCGGCCGATTCGGCGGGCGCACTGAGCATGCGCCCGCCATTTTGGAAGATGGCGGCGCCCAGGGAGAAGACGGACTGACTTCGGGAGGCTCGGTAAGTATGAGGGGGTGGTGGGGGGGTGGATCGGAGCACAGGGGGGGGGATCGGAGGACGGGGGAGCGGAGAGGAGCACGGGGGAGCGGACAGGGGGACGGAGGGGGGTACCGGACAGAACGGAGGACTGGGGAGGAGATCGGGGGCGGTGGGGGGGGGGGGCAGAACATGATTTCCAGCCATGGCAGATGCTATTGCAGCATCGGCCATGGCTGGATTGCAATATTTCACCATTTTCATAGGTGAAATATTGCAAATTGCTCTGATTGGCTGTTGCACTTTCAACAGCCAATCAGAGCGATCGTAGCCACGTGGGGGCAAAGCCACCCCCCTGGGCTGAAGTACAACTCCCCCTCTCCCTGCAGATCGGGTGAAATAGGAGTTAACCCTTTCACCCGATTTGCAGGGACGCGATCATTCTGTGACACAGCATATGCGTCACAGGTCGGATTGGCACCGACTTTCATGACGCATACGCTGTGTCACAGGTCGGGAAGGGGTTAAACGAGAGAGTTATGTGACACAAAATAGTTAATAAATAACATTACCCACATGTCTACTTTACATCAGCACAATTTTGAAAACAAAATTTTTTTTTGCTAGGAAGTTATAAAGGTTAAAATTTGACCAGCGATTTCTCATTTTTACAACGAAATTTACAAAACCATTTTTTTTAGGGACCACCTCACATTTGAAGTCAGTTTGAGGGGTCTATATGGCTGAAAATACCCAAAACTGACACCATTCTAAAAACAGCACCCCTCAAGGTACTCAAAACCACATTCAAGTAGTTTATTAACCCTTCAGGTGCTTCACAGCAGCAGAAGCAAAATGGAAGGAAAATATGAACATTTACCTTTTTAGTCACAAAAATTATCTTTTAGCAACAATTTTTTTTATTTTCCCAAGGGTAAAAAGAGAAACTGGATGCCAAAAGTTATTGTACAATTTGTCCTGAGAACACCGATACCCAATTTGTGGGGGGGAATCACTGTTTGGGCACACGTCGGGGCTCGGAAGGGAAGCAGTGACGTTTTGGAATGCAGACTTTGATGGAATGGTCTGCGGGCATCATGTTACGTTTGCAGAGCCCCTGATGTGCCTAAACAGTAGAAACCCCCCACAAGTGACCCCATTTTGAAAACTAGACCCCCCAAGGAACTTATCTAGATATGTGATGAGCACTTTGAACCCCTAAGTGCTTCACAGAAGTTTACAACGCAGAGCCGTGAAAATAAAAAATCATTTTTCTTTCCTCAAAAATGATGTTTTAGCAAGCAATTTTTTATTTTCACAAGGGTAACAGGAGAAATTGGACCACAATAGTTGTTGCCCAGTTTGTCCTGAGTACACTGATGCTCCATATGTGGGGGTAAACCACTGTTTGGGCACACGTCGGGACTCGGAAGGGAAGTAGTGACTTTTGAAATGCAGACTTTGATATAGTGGTCTGATGGCGTCACGTTGCATTTGCAGAGCCCCTGATGTGCCTAAACAGTAGAAACCCCCCACAAGTGACCCCATCTTGGAAACTACACCCCCCAAGGAACTTATCTAGATGTGCGGTGGGCACTTTGAACCCCCAAGTGCTTCACAGAAGTTTATAACACAGAGCTGTGAAAATAAAAAATAATTTTTCATTACTCAAAAATGATGTATTAGCAAGCATTTTTTTTATTTTCGCAAGGGTAACAGGAGAAATTGGACCCCAATAATTGTTGCCCAGTTTGTCCTGAGTATGCTGGTACCCCATGTGGGGGTAAACCACTGTTTGGGTGCACGTCGGGGCACCATTTGACTTTTTCAACGCAAGATTGGCTGGAATCAATGGTGGTGCCATGTTGCATTTGGAGACCCCTGATGTGCCTAAACAGTGGAAACCCCTCAATTCTAACTCCAAAACTAACCCCAACACACCCCAAACCCTAATCCCAACTCTAGATATAACCCTTATCACAACCCTAACCCCAACACACCCCTAACCACAACCCTAACCCCAACACACCCATAACCGTAATCCCAGCCCTAACCCTAACCCTAATCCCAACCCTAACCACAACACTAACCATAACCCTAACCACAAGCCTAATCTTAACCCTATTTCCAACCCTAACCCTAAGGCTATGTGCCCACATTGTGGATTCGTGTGAGATTTTTACGCACCATTTTTGAAAAATCTGCAGGTAAAAGGCACTGCGCTTTACCTGCGGATTTACCGCGGATTTCCAGTGTTTGTTTGTGCGGATTTCACCTGCGGATTCCTATTGAGGAACAGGTGTAAAACGGAATCCGGACAAAGAATTGACATGCTGCGGAAAATACAACACAGCGTTTCCGCGCGGTATATTCTGCACTATGGGCACAGCGGATTTGGTTTTCCATTGGTTTACATGGTACTGTAAACCTGATGGAAAACTGCTACGAATCCACAGCGGCCAATCCGCCGCGGATCCGCAGCCAAATCCGCACCGTGTGCACATAGCCTAATTCTAACCCTAACTCTAGTTCTAGCCCTAGCCCTAACCCTAGCCCTGACCCTAACCCTAGCCCTAACCCTAGTGGGGGAAGAAAAAAAATATATTTTCTTTATTTTATTATTGTCCCTACCTATGGGGGTGATAAAGGGGGGGGGGTTCATTTACTATTTTTTTATTTTGATCACTGTGATAAAACCTATCACAGAGATCAAAATGTACCTGGAACAAATCTGCCAGAAGACGGACGGACACCGGGAGGCTCGGTAAGTATGAAGGGGGCGAGATCAGAGCACGGAGGTGCGGACAGGAGGACAGGGGAGCGGACAGGAGGGGAGCGGACCATAGTACGGGGCAGAAAGGAGGACTGGGGAGGAGATCGGTGGCGGTGGCGGGGGGCAGATCAGGGTTTCCAGCCATGGCCGATAATATTGCAGCATCGGCCATGGCTGGATTGTAATATTTCACCACTTTTCATACGTGAAATATTACAAATTGCTCTGATTGGCTGTTTCACTTTCAACAGCCAATCAGAGCGATCGGAGCCACGGGGGGACGAAGCCACCCCCCCTGGGCTGAAGTACCACTCCCCCTGTCCCTGCAGATTGGGTGAAATTGGAGTTAATAGGGTTGAGCGAAATGGATCGGACAAATTCAAAAATCGCCGACTTTCAGCAAAGTCGGGTTTCATGAAACCCAACCCGATCCTAGTGTGGGATCGGCCATGAGGTCTGCGATCTGTGCGTAAAAATCGCATTTCATATGATGCTTTCAGCACCATTTTTCAGCCAATGAGGAGGACACAGAGTGTGGGCAGCGTGATGACATAGGTCTCGGTCCCCACCATCTTAGAGAAGGGAATGACAGTGATTGGCTTGCTTTCTGCGGCATCACAGGGGCTATAAAGGGGCGTGAACGCCGACCGCCATCTTACTTCTGCCGATCTTAGCATAGGGAGAGGTTGCAGCAGCTTCATCAGAAGGAATATAGTTAGGGAGGGAAGATTAACCCCCAAACTGCTTGTGCTGTAGCGATTTCCCTGTCCAACACCACCTTTTTTTTGCAGGGACAGTGGAGGCTATCTTTTTGTGCATCTGCTCTGTTTCTTACTAGGCTGCCTTATAAGGCTCCCTGATAGCTGCATTGCTGTTTGCACACTGCTGTGCAGAGCAACTGCTTTTTTAACCACTTCATGACCCAGCCTATTTTGACCTTAATGACCTGGCCGTTTATTGCAATTCTGACCAGTGTCCCTTTATGAGGTAATAACTCAGGAACGCTTCAACGGATCCTAGCGGTTCTGAGACTGTTTTTTCGTCACATATTGGGCTTCATGTTAGTGGTAAATTTTGGTCGATAATTTCTGAGTTTATTTGTGAAAAAAACAGAAATTTGGCGAAAATTTTGAAAATTTCGCAATTTTCACATTTTGAATTTTTATTCTGCTAAACCAGAGAGTTATGTGACACAAAATAGTTAATAAATAACATTTCCCACATGTCTACTTTACATCAGCACAATTTTGGAAACAACATTTTTTTTTGCTAGGAAGTTACAAGGGTTAAAATTTTACCAGTGATTTCTCATTTTTACAACAAAATTTAGAAAACCATTTTTTTTAGGGACCACCTCACATTTGAAGTCAGTTTGAGGGTTCTATATGGCTGAAAATACCCAAAAGTGACACCATTCTAAAAACTGCACCCCTCAAGGTGCTCAAAATCACATTCAAGAAGTTTATTAACCCTTCAGGTGTTTCACAGCAGCAGAAGCAACATGGAAGTAAAAAATGAACATTTAACTTTTTAGTCACAAAAATGATCTTTTAGCAACAATTTTTTTATTTTCCCAAGGGTAAAAGGAGAAACTGGACCACGATCGTTGTTGAGCAATTTGTCCCGAGTACGCTGATACCTCATATGTGGGGGTAAACCACTGTTTGGGCGCACGGCAGGGCTCGGAAGGGAAGGAGTGCCATTTGACTTTTTGAAAGAAAAATTGGCTCCAATCTTTAGCGGACACCATGTCGCGTTTGGAGAGCCCCCGTGTGCCTAAACATTGGACCTCCCCCACAAGTGACCCCATTTTGGAAACTAGACCCCCCAAGGAACTTATCTAGAAGCATAGTGAGCACTTTAAACCCTCAGGTGCTTCACAAATTGATCCGTAAAAATTAATAAGTACTTTTTTTTTTTCATACAAAAATTCTTTTAGCCTCAATTTTTTTCATTTTCACATGGGCAACAGGATAAAATGGATCCTAAAATTTGTTGGGCAATTTCTCCTGAGTACGCCGATACCTCATATGTGGGGGTAAACCACTGTTTGGGTGCACGGCAAGGCTCGGAAGGGAAGGCGCGCCATTTGACTTTTTGAATGAAAAATTGGCTCCAATCTTTAGCGAACACCATGTCGCGTTTGGAGAGCCCCTGTGTGCCTAAACATACGAGCTCCCCTACAAGTGACCCCATTTTGGAAACTAGACCTCCCAAGGAACTAATCTAGATGTGTGGTGAGCACTTTGAACCCCCAAGTGCGTCACAGAAGTTTGTAATGCAGAGCCATGAAAATAAAACATAATTTTTATTTTCTCAAAAATGATTTCTTAGCCCACAATTTTTTTATTTTCCCAAGGGTAACAGGAGAAATTGGACCCCTAAAGTTGAAATGCAGAATGATGGAATGCTCTGCGGGCGTCACGTTGCGTTTGCAGAACCCCTGATGTGCCTAAACAGTAGAAACTCCCCACAAGTGACCCCATTTTGGAAACTAGACCCCCAAAGGAACTTATCTAGATGTGTGGTGAGCACTTTTAACCCCCAAGTGCTTCACAGAAGTTTATAACGCAGAGCTGTGAAAATAATAAATGTGTTTTCTTTCCTCAAAAATATTTTTTAGCACAGAATTTTTTAATTCTCCCAAGGGTAACAGGAGAAATTTGACCCCAAGAATTGTTGTCCAGTTTCTCCCGAGTACGCTGATACCCCATATGTGGGGGTAAACCACTGTTTGGGCACATGCCGGGGTTCGGAAGGGAAGTAGTGACGATTTGGAATGCAGACTTTGATGGAATGGTCTGCGGGCATCATGTCACGTTTGCAGAGCCCCTGATGTGCCTATACAGTAGAAACACTCCACAAGTGACCCCATTTTGGAAACTAGACCCCCCAAGGAACTTATCTAGATGTGTGGTGAGCACTTTGAACCCCCAAGTGCTTCACAGTAGTTTATAAAGCAGAGCCGTGAAAATAAAAAATCATTTTTCTTTCCTCAAAAATTATGTATTAGCAAGCAATTTTTTATTTTCACAAGGGTAACAGGAGAAATTGGACACCAATAGTTGTTGCCCAGTTTGTCCTGAGTATGCTGGTACCCCATATGTGGGGGTAAACCACTGTTTGGGCGCACGTCCAAGCTCGGAAGGGTGGGAGCACCATTTGACTTTTTGAACGCAAGATTGGCTGGAATCAATGGTGGCGCCATGTTGCGTTTGGAGACCCCTGATGTGCCTAAACAGTGGAAACCCCTCAATTCTAACTCCAACACTAACCCCAACACACCCCAAACCCTAATCCCAACTCTAGCCATAACCCTAATCCCAACCCTAACCCTAATCCTAACCCTAATCTCAACCCTAACCCCAACCCCAACCACAACTTTAACCCCAACACACCCCTAACCATAACCCTAACGACAAGCCTATTCTTAACCCCATTTCCAACCCTAGCCCTAATTCCAACCCTAAGGCTATGTGCCCACGTTGCGGATTCGTGTGAGATTTTTCCGCACTATTTTTGAAAAATCCGCAGGTAAAAGGCACTGCGTTTTAGCTGCGGATTTACCGCGGATTTCCAGTGTATTTTTGCGGATTTCACCTGCGGATTCCTATTGAGGAACAGGTGTAAAACGCTGCGGAATCCGCACAAAGAATTAACATGCTGCGGAAAATACAACCCAGCATTTCCGCGCAGTATTTTCCGCACCATGGGCACAGCGGATGGTACTGTAAACCTGATGGAACACGGCTACGAATCCGCAGCAAAATCCGCACCGTGTGCACATAGCCTAATTCTAACGCTAACCCTAGTTCTAACCCTAACCCTACCCCTAACCCTAACCCATTTACTATTTTTTTTATTTTGATCACTGTGATAAAACCTATCACAGTGATCAAAACGTAGCTGGAACGAATCTGCCGGCCGATTCGGCGGGCGCACTTAGCATGCGCCCGCCATTTTGGAAGATGGCGGTGCCCGTGGAGAAGACGGACGGACACCGGGAAACTCTGAGTATGAGGGGGGGGAATCGGAGCACGGGGGGAATCGGAGCACGGGGGGGTGATCGGAGCAGGGGGGTGGGATCGGAGCACGGGGGGAGTGGACAGGACGGGGGAGCGGACAGGACGACGGAGGGGAGCGGAGCACAGGATGGAGGACTGGGGAGGCGATCGGTGGCGGTGGGGGGGGGGGCAGATTAGGTTTTCCAGCCATGGCCGATGATATTGTAGCATCGGCCATGGCTGGATTGTAATATTTCACCAGTTTTCATAGTGAAATATTACAAATCGCTCTGATTGGCTGTTGAAAGTGAAACAGCCAATCAGAGCGATCGTAGCCACGGGGGGGTGAAGCCACCCCCCCTGGGCTGAAGTACCACTCCCCCTGTCCCTGCAGATCGGGTGAAATTGGAGTTAACCCTTAAACCCGATCTGCAGGGACGCGATCATTCCATGACGCCACATAGGCGTCACAGGTCGGATTGGCACCGACTTTCATGATGCCTACGTGGCGTCACAGGTCGGGAAGGGGTTAAAAGCAAAAATCCTGTTGCTCCTTTCTGCACAGTTATCTTGTTTATTTGTCCACACTTTTGTGTGCAGCAGTCCTTTTTATTGCTGCCATACTTGTCCTGAGATCATTGTAGGGAGATTGAAATTGTACTACAGTCCTTGTATTTTCTCATATATCTTTCAGCCACTTTCTACCACTTACATTGTGTTGTTTTATACACTGAACAAAGCAATGCCGCCTGTTTAGTCCTGTTACCACATTTGAACTGCATTTAGCCTACTTTATTATTTGGGCTTATATCTGTGTTTCCTCCTCATTCTGCCCATTGCCCAGCCACTGCTAGATGAGTCTGCTGGTACATTGACCCAGACCACTACATTCCCCTTGCACTCTACACAGCCAGAATCTGACCCTGCTGAAAGTCAGGTTCCCCTTCCCGCATACTATACCACCTTACACGGGGACAAAGAGGAAGGTGCAGATGAAAGTGCAGGTTCCTTCATCAGGTGGGGGGGCATACTCGTTGGCGATGTCACTGGCACAGAGCCCCTCATAGTACACAAGTGTCTCTGCTGGTGGGAGGCGACACCCGCCATCAAACACACCGCCATACTATGAGGGGCCCTGTGCCAGTGCCAACGATGATGTTTTTGGCATTAAAATGGGCACTGTAGGTGTTTTCCTGTCCTCCACTCACTGCCGACTTTGATTCCCCATTGACTTGCATTGGGTTTCGTGTTTCAGTCGGCCCCCGACTTTTCGCAATAATCGGCCGATTTCACCCGACACGACTTTTGACAAAGTCGGGTTTCGTGAAACACGACTCGATCCGAAAAAAGTAAAAGTAGCTCAACTCTAGGAGTTAACCCTTTCACCCGAACTGCAGGGACGCGATCCTTCCATGACGCCACATACGCGTCACAGGTCGGATTGGCACCGACTTTCATGACGCCTACGTGGCGTCACAGGTCGAAAAGGGGTTTAAAAGACACTACTTCCCGTTGAGATTGCAAGTAGTAAATTACCACACAAAATTAATGCTATGTCTTTGATAAATGAACATCCACCACTGAACACCAACAAAGACCCAGATTTCTTCCAAAAGTGAATGCCAATTGACAATATTACAAGTTAACTGGCTTTTGTTTAAAGGGCATTTTACATGGCTGATGCAAGCTGCATAGGGACAAATTATTTTTAATACCATTGTTCGGTCTCATACAGTTTGCATATGGTCAGCAGCACATTCCCTGATAACATGTAAATACAAAAGGTCCATAAAGACATGGTTAGGGGACGATGTGTGACCAGTAAAGTTTTTCTACACCAGCGTCCTGAACTCAACCTCATCCTACAGTTTTGGGAGCCCGGCCTCTCCTCCAACATCAGCGTTGCACCTCACAAATGCTCTTCTGGATGAATGGACTAAAATTCCCACAGAAACCTCCAAAATGTTCTAGAAAGTCTTCCCAGAAAATTGGGAACCGAGTTGCAAAGAGACAAAATTCATTATTAAATATCTAAGGGCTCATGCAGAGGTCCGGGCACGGACTGGCCATGGGTCTCCTGATCAAAGTGTGACAACCTCATAGAAATAAATGAGGCTGTCACACTCAGGTCATGAGACCCATAGCCAGTCCGTGCACTGTGGTCAGAGATCCGTGGTTGTCTGCATGTGCTCTTAGGATTTAGAATGGGAGGCCAACAGCTCCTGTAGGTGTAGCGTCGATGGAGAATAATACTTTTTTTCCATATATTTCCTCTGCCATTACGTGACAAAAAAAAAAAAAAAGTCAACTGTGAAAAGATTGTAAAATCCCTAATTATCTCTCCTTCAGTAAAATAATCTACAACACAGTTCTCCTGCCAAGTCTATAAAGTGATCACACCATTATATTAACCATATGTCAAGCTATTAAGGTCTTCGGTAAGGAAGGGGGCATCAAACTGTCCCTGGAACTGGGACCCTAGCTATCTCTTTCCTGGTGATACTCTTGAAGGTAGAGAGGCAAGAGTCTCCAACCTTACTGGGCTCCTGTTATCCCAGATCTGTCTCCTCTACTGCTCCATAAGGCAAACAAAAACACAAAGACAAAACAGGGATAACAGAAATCAACAAACACTCACCAAAGGTAGAGAAGTAGAGTACATAGGGTAAGATAGGAATGTACCAACCAAATCAGGACCGGCTCCAGGTTTTTGAGGGCCCCAGGCGAAAGTCTCAGTGGGCCCCTCCCCCCTTTAACACATACCACGATTCATGATGCCCAGATACAGCAGAGAAATATAGGTATAGTACAATGCCAGATTTCACTTCTTACATGAGTGAAAGCTATTGTAAATTCTGCAGTGTATATATACAGGACAGGAGGAGTGGTACTGTACAGTGTATATATACAGGAGAGAGGTACTGTGCAGTGTATATATACAGGGGAGAGGTACTGTGCAGTGTATATATAGAGGGGAGTGGTACTGTGCGGTGTATATATACAGGGGAGTGGTACTGTGTAGTGTATATATACAGGGGAGTGGTACTGTGCAGTGTATATATACAGGGGAGAGGTACTGTGCGATGTATATATACAGGAGGAGTGGTACTGTGCAGTGTATATATACAGGGGAGTGGTGCGGTGTATATATACAGGGGAGTGGTGCTGTGCAGTGTATATATACAGGGGAGAGGTACTGTGCGGTGTATATATACAGGGGAGAGGTACTGTGCGGTGTATATATACAGGGGAGAGGTACTGTGCGGTGTATATATACAGGGGAGAGGTACTGACGGGTGTATATATACAGGGGAGAGGTACTGTGCGGTGTATATATATAGGGGAGAGGTACTGTGCGGTGTATATAGACAGGGGAGAGGTACTGTGCGGTGTATATAGACAGGGGAGAGGTACTGTGCGGTGTATATATACAGGGGAGAGGTACTGTGCGATGTATATATACAGGGGAGAGGTACTGTGCGGTGTATATATACAGGGGAGAGGTACTGTGCGGTGTATATATACAGGGGAGAGGTACTGTGCGGTGTGTATATATACAGGGGAGAGGTACTGTGCGGTGTATATATACAGGGGAGAGGTACTGTGCGGTGTATATATACAGGGGAGAGGTACTGTGCGGTGTATATATACTGTGCGGTGTATATATACAGGGGAGAGGTACTGTGCAGTGTATATATACAGGGGAGTGGTACTGTGCAGTGTACATACTTCAACAGCCGCCCAGCCCAGGCCACCAGCACCTGTCCTGTATATATATTATATACACTGTATCTATACAGGCTGTGCTGGGGGCCTGGGCTGGGCGGCTGCTGTAGTATATATATACACACTCACTGGCCACTTTATTAGGTACACCTGTCCAACTTCTTGTTAACACTTAATTTCTAATCAGCCAATCACATGGCAGCAACTCAGTGCATTTAGGCATGTAGACATGGTCAAGACAATCTCCTGCAGTTCAAACCGAGCATCAGTATGGGGAAGAAAGGTGATTTGAGTGCCTTTGAACGTGGCATGGTTGTTGGTGCCAGAAGGGCTGGTCTGAGTATTTCAGAAACTGCTGATCTACTGGGATTTTCACGCACAACCATCTCTAGGGTTTACAGAGAATGGTCCGAAAAAGAAAAAAAATCCAGTGAGCGGCAGTTCTGTGGGCGGAAATGCCTTGTTGATGCCAGAGGTCAGAGGAGAATGGGCAGACTGGTTCGAGCTGATAGAAAGGCAACAGTGACTCAAATCGCCACCCGTTACAACCAAGGTAGGCCTAAGAGCATCTCTGAATGCACAGTGCGTCGAACTTTGAGGCAGATGGGCTACAGCAGCAGAAGACCACACCGGGTACCACTCCTTTCAGCTAAGAACAGGAAACTGAGGCTACAATTTGTACAAGCTCATCGAAATTGGACAGTAGAAGATTGGAAAAACGTTGCTTGGTCTGATGAGTCTCGATTTCTGCTGCGACATTCGGATGGTAGGGTCAGAATTTGGTGTAAACATGAAAGCATGGATCCATCCTGCCTTGTATGGAGCATCTTTGGGATGTGCAGCCGACAAATCTGCGGCAACTGTGTGATGCCATCATGTCAATATGGACCAAAATCTCTGAGGAATGCTTCCAGCACCTTGTTGAATCTATGCCACGAAGAATTGAGGCAGTTCTGAAGGCAAAAGGGGGTCCAACCCGTTCCTAGCATGGTGTACCTAATAAAGTGGCCGGTGAGTGTATATATATCAGCTGCGGCCGCCCAGCGCATGGCCGCCCCAGGTCACCCAGACTGTCAGAACATACAGGGATAGCATGGCACTCACTCAGGCGCCGGTAGGAGCTCCTCCGGAATCTGCCTGTGCCTGATAAGTTCAGCACTGCAGGCAGCCAGGAGAGCAGAGCAGGAGAACGTGCTCTCTCCGCCCACAATGTCACGCTGGCTGTGTCCTTAACCCCTATGTGCCTGGCCCTGCACTGACTGAGAAGATGCTTGTGCCAGCACAAATTGAAAGGGTAAGCGGCCAGATGGATCTATGACTGCGTGAGTGGGCCCCCCCGTCTTGTCAGGGCCCCGGCACATGCCCAGGTGCGCCGGGTGCTGACGCCGGCCCTAAACCAAATGGACCAGGAGATAATCACACAGGTACTACATCAACTCCACTCCAGCCACTTAGCTTTAGCACTCAGCACAGGAAGACAAATTTACAGAAGCAACAGCTTCTCCAAGGAGCTAGGAAGCAAAGCTTGCACTGGCAAGAGAGTGTCTAGCCAGGTTTTATAGGGAGAGGTAATGACCAGATCAGAAGCAGCTGAAAATGGAGCTGTAAGTTTCTGACCAGCATAAAAAGGGTCATTAACCTTTTCAGCACTAAAGGAAACCAAAGCCATTAACTATGGGACATAAACACACAGAGTAAATGGAATATATGCGATTACCAATACGAAGTGATCTTCTTCCCCCAGATCTCCCAGGAGTAAGTGACACACTTGTGACATCATACCTTTAATCCAGTAGGTCTTTTACTGGGCATGCTCCAGTGCAGATATCACACTACCCAGTGGGACATAGTGGAATATTGGCGATGCAAACAGAGCGAGGGCGCATTGCAATTTTGTCTCCACTTGCTCATCCTGTACAGCGTAGTACGGCAAATAGTGTCTGCATGAATGCACTGCTAGGGAATTTAAATACTGCCTGGCTAGTTTTGCTTTCATTGGGAAGGTGCGCATACAGATAAAATGAATGATCAAATTTGTGATAATTGATTTTACATAAAAAGATAATTGATTATATATATTGGACACTAAACCATCAATTATAACTTGGTAATATATGGGACTGTGCATGGGGATTTAAAGCTCCTTTGGGATCAGACCTCTGCTTTTCTGCTACAAAAGATTTAGAATGAAATTAATCAATGCAAATCCTTGAACATAAAAAGGGCATGCTATTAAAGAATGGACATGTATTTTAAGGTAATGGTCAGAATTAGAAAGCACGCTTCAAATACCCTATTGGGGATTGCAAAGTTCAGAATGGAAAAGATTTAAAAAAAAAGAAAAAAAAAGTATCTCTTGCCCCCAAAGATCTGGCATGTTTATGCATTATAAGAACAGCCCAATAATTCCCATGAGAATTGGTGGTTACCGAGAAACTAAACACTTACGGCAGATTACAGCCGATATACGGTTGTGGCCAAAAGTATTGACACCCCTGCAATTCTGTCAGATAATACTCAGTTTCTTCCTGAAAATGATTGCAGTCACAAATTCTTTGGTATTATTATCTTCATTTAAAGGGCACCTGTCACCTCGTTTTTTCAGTATGAGATAAAAATACTGTTAAATAGGGCCTGAGCTGTGCATTACAATAGTGTATTTTGTGGACCCCGATTCCCCACCTATGCTGCCGAAATACGTTACCAAAGTAGTCGTATTCGCCTGTCAATCAGGCTGGTCTGGTCAAAAGGGCGTGGTGTCTTCCCCCAGATCTTGCTTAGTTTTCCGTTGGTGGCGTAGTGGTGTGCGCATGCCCAAGGTCCCAAATCCACGTCACAGGGAGTGAAAAGATCGATGTGCTGTATTTCATTAGTGATCGGTGGGCGCGGCCATCTTCCTTTGGCCGCGCGTGCGCAGAAGCGGCGCTCTGCTGGCCGCGGCTTCAGGAAAATGGCCACGGGATGCCGCGCGTGCGCAGATGGAGATCGCGGCGGCCATTTTCCTGAAGCAGAGTTTGCATCTCTGCTTCAGGAAAATGGCCGCCGCGATCTCCATCTGCGCACGCGCGGCATCCCGTGGCCATTTTCCTGAAGCCGCGGCCAGCAGAGCGCCGCTTCTGCGCACGCGCGGCCAAAGGAAGATGGCCGCGCCCACCGATCACTAATGAAATACAGCACATCGCAATCTTTTCACTCCCTGTGACGTGGATTTGGGACCTTGGGCATGCGCAAACCACTACGCCACCAACGGAAAACTAAGCAAGATCTGGGGGAAGACACCACGCCCTTTTGACCAGACCAGCCTGATTGACAGGCGAAAACGACTACTTTGGTAACGTATTTCGGCAGCATAGGTGGGGAATCGGGGTCCACAAAATACACTATTGTAATGCACAGCTCAGGCCCTATTTAACAGTATTTTTATCTCATACTGAAAAAACGAGGTGACAGGTGCCCTTTAAATTGTCTTAAATGAAAAAACACAAAAGAGAATGAAGCAAAAAGCAAAACATTGATCATTTCACACAAAACTCCAAAAATGGGCCAGACAAAAGTATTGGCACCCTCAGCCTAATAGTTGGTTGCACAACCTTTAGCCAATATATCTGTGACCAACCGCTTCCGGTAACCATCAATGAGTTTCTTACAATGCTCTGCTGGAATTTTAGACCATTCTTCTGTGGCAAACTGCTCCAGGTCCCTGATATTTAAAGGGTGCCTTCTCCAAACTGCCATTTTTAGATCTCTCCACAGGTGTTCTATGGGATTCAGGTCTGGACTCATTGCTGGCCACCTTAGAAGTCTCCAGTGCTTTCTCTCAAACCATTTTCTAGTGCTTTTTGAAGTGTGTTTTGGGTCATTGTCCTGCTGGAAGACCCATGACCTCTGAGGGAGACCCAGCTTTCTCACAGTGGGCCCTACATTATGCTGCAAAATTTGTTGGTAGTCTTCAGACTTCATAATGCCATGCACACAGTCAAGCAGTCCAGTGCCAGAGGCAGCAAAGCAACCCCAAAACATCAGGGAACCTCTGCCATGTTTGACTGTAGGGACCGTGTTCTTTTCTTTAAATGCCTCTTCTTTTCTCCTGTAAACTCTATGTTGATGCCTTTGCCCAAAAAGCTCTACTTTTGTCTCATCTGACCAGTGAACATTCTTCCAAAACGTTTTAGGCTTTTTCAAGTAAGTTTTGGCAAACTCCAGCCTGGCTTTTTTTATGTCTCGGGGGAAAAAGTGGGGTCTTCCTGGGTCTCCTACCATACAGTCCCTTTTCATTCAGACGCCGACGGATAGAACGGGTTGACACTGTTGTACCCTTGGACTGCAGGGCAGCTTGAACTTGTTTGGATATTAATCGAGGTTCTTTATCCAACATCCGCACAATCTTGCGTTGAAATCTCTTGTCAATTTTTCTTTTCCATCCACATCTAAGGTGGTTAGCCACAGTGCCATGGGCTTTAAACTTCTTGATGACACTGCGCACGGTAGACACAGGAACATTCAGGTCTTTGGAGATGGACTTGTAGCCTTGAGATTGCTCATGCTTCCTCACAATTTGGTTTCTCAAGTCCTCAGACAGTTCTTTGAGCATGGAGAAAAGAAAGAAGACCAATGTGGTACACACAAGGACACAGGACAGAGGTTGAGTCACCTTTAATCCATGTCAACTGGCTGCAAGTGTGATTTAGTTATTGCCAACACCTGTTAGGTGCCACAGGTAAGTTACAGGTGCTGTTAATTACACAAATTAGAGAAGCATCACATGATTTTTCAAACAGTGCCAATACTTTTGTCCACCCCCTTTTTTATGTTTGGTGTGGAATTATATCCAATTTGGCTTTAGGACAATTATTTTTGTGTTTTTTCATTTAAGACAAATTAAATGAAGATAATAACAAAGAATTTGTGTTTGCAATCATTTTCAGGAAGAAACTGAGTATTATCTGACAGAATTGCAGGGGTGTCAATACTTTTGGCCACAACTGTACATGAAGCAAGGTCACTTTTTTAATTAGTTTACCACCAGGAATGGTTTTACATAAATATCTACTTTAAAATTATTATTTTTTATTCATCATATGTTAAAAAAAAAAAAAACAAACACCAACATATAATATACAAAAAAAAGAGGGCTATAGCATGGTCTTCTTATACACCAATAGAGTGATGTCACCATCAATATAATATTATAGAAACAGCAAATGCATTGAGGTCTTGACAGGAGTCAATGGGGTCAGCCGCCGGTGAAAAAGGGCAACTTGCATTTTAGCGCCTGTTTGTTGTCCACCATCGGGGTTTACATCTGAACCACCCACAAAATGGGATTTTGACATAACTGACGAATTTTCGGGGAGTGTACGCCTACTGGAGACATACACCCAGACACAGTCTACTACATCTGGGTGTCCACCTCAAGTAGGTATAAACGCTTGAAAACTATGCACGGCAGAGCACACATTTGCTCAGCCAACACCATTATAATCAACTAGCTATTGAACCCGTTCTACGCCCGGGTGGCGAGCATTTATATTGGTATATGGTCTCCATCCTGGTATGTGCTGCTCCCATCTTGCTCTTCCATCCTGTCATGTGCTGCTCCATCCTGCGCCCCCATCCTATCATATGCTGCTCCATCCTGCGTCCCCATCCTGTCATGTGCTCCCATCCTGTGCCCCCATTCTATCATGTGCTGCTCCCATCCTGTGCCCCCATTCTATCATGTGCTGCTCCCGTCCTGTGCCCCCATTCTGTTGTAATGTGCTGCACCTATTCTGCCTGTTCCTGTTTCCATTCTGCCATATGTTGCTCCCATCTTTCGCTCTCCGGCTCTACTGCCTGAGTGCGGCTGTGCTGAGTGCGGGCGGCTGTGCGTGGCGGTGCTGAGTGCGGGCGGCTGTGCGTGGCGGTGCTGAGTGCGGGCGGCTGTGCTGAGTGCGGGCGGCTGTGCGTGGCTGTGCTGAGTGTGGGCGGCTGTGCGTGGCTGTGGTGAGTGCGGGCGGCTGTGTGTGGCGCTGCTGAGTGCGGGCGGCTGTGCGTGGCGGTGCTGAGTGCGGGCGGCTGTGCGTGGCGGTGCTGAGTGCGGGCGGCTGTGCGTGGCGGTGCTGAGTGCGGGCGGCTGTGCGTGGCGGTGCTGAGTGCGGGCGGCTGTGCGTGGCTGTGCTGAGTGCGGGCGGCTGTGCGTGGCGGTGCTGAGTGCGGGCGGCTGTGCAAGGCGGTGCTGAGTGCGGGCGGCTGTGCGTGGTGGTGCTGAGTGCGCGCCATTTTCTTGAAGATACACTGCAGTATCCAAGAAAATGGCGCCGGAAAGCGCGGACTGCGCAGGCGCAGATTCCGGGAGCAGAGGGACATTCATGGCCCCAGAATCAGGTGGTTTAAGTTTTAATTGCTGCATCCTAAGTGCGGGATCTGTCCACACGCCCCCTGTTTACGGCTGATAAATGTCCCCGTGCTCCCAGAATCGGCGCCTGCGCAGTCCGCGCTTTCCGGCGCCATTTTCTTGAAGACACACTGTAGTCTTCAAGAAAATGGCGCCGGAAAGCGCGGACTGCGCAGGCGCCGATTCCGGGAGCAGAGGGACATTCATGGGCCAGAATCAGGTGGCGCAAGTAAGAAATTGCTGTGGCATGAACTGCCACAGCATCATGAGGGCGGGATCAAGTCCACCGTGTCCCCACGTCCCCTGTTTACGGTTCCTAAATGTCCCCCTGCTCCCGGAATCGGCGCCTGCGCAGTCCACACTTTCCAGCGCCATTTTTTTTTTCTAGAATACGGACACTGGCTATAATCTAACACTAGGAGCGTCGCGCTTGCGCAGTCCATAAAGGCTTCGGACAGAGTGACGCTCCTACCGTTATATTATAGATGGCACCATCTGCGCATACATGGAGATGCAGTTTTGCATGGCTAGGGGGGGTTTGGACGCGAGCCGCGACGGGACCCACAAACATGTAACTAAGAGCAATGTAAAAGCACTCTACGGTTCCAACCAGGGCCGGACTGGCCATAGGGCACTTCTGGCAAATGCCAGAAGGGCCGGTGCCAGTGGTGGGCCGCTCAATCCGCCGCCCCCGCCGTCGCATTCAACTATACCGGCGTATAGACGCCGGTACAGTTGAATGCAATGATGGAGGAGAGAGCATCTACAGACGCTCCTCTCCCATCATTCCCCGCTCTGCCTCTGACACTGCGGGTGCGCGATGATGTCATATCATCGCGCACCTGCTGTGTCCCGGGCAGACTGCAGCTGCTGAGACAGGAGCAGGAACCAGGAAGCAACGCTGGGCACGAGGAGAGGTGAGGAGAGTTTTTTTTTTTCTGGACTGTGGGGCCATTCTCGGAGGAGGTGAGGGGAGGAAGAGAAGAGATGTGGGCTGTATATAGTTCTCTGTGGGCTGTGCTCTGTGCTGTATACTGCTGTGGGCTGTATATAGTTCTCTGTGGGCTGTGCTCTGTGCTGTATACTGCTGTGGGCTGTATATAGTTCTCTGTGGGCTGTGCTCTGTGCTGTATACTACTGTGTGCTCTGTGCTATATATAGTACTCTGTGGGCTGTGCTCTGTGCTGTATACTACTGTGGGCTGTATATAGTACTCTGTGGGCTGTGCTCTGTGCTGTATACTGCTGTGGGCTGTATATAGTTCTCTGTGGGCTGTGCTCTGTGCTGTATACTTCTGTGGGCTGTATATAGTTCTCTGTGGGCTGTGCTCTGTGCTGTATACTGCTGTGGGCTGTATATAGTTCTCTGTGGGCTGTGCTCTGTGCTGTATACTACTGTGTGCTCTGTGCTACATATAGTTCTCTGTGGGCTGTGCTCTGTGCTGTATACTGCTGTGGGCTGTATATAGTTCTCTGTGGGCTGTGCTCTGTGCTGTATACTGCTGTGGGCTGTATATAGTTCTCTGTGGGCTGTGCTCTGTGCTGTATGCTACTGTGGGCTGTATATAGTTCTCTGTGGGCTGTGCTCTGTGCTGTATACTGCTGTGGGCTGTATATAGCTCTCTGTGGGCTGTGCTCTGTGCTGTATACTGCTGTGGGCTGTATATAGCTCTCTGTGGGCTGTGCTCTGTGCTGTATACTGCTGTGGGCTGTATATAGTTCTCTGTGGGCTGTGCTCTGTGCTGTATGCTACTGTGGGCTGTATATAGTTCTCTGTGGGCTGTGCTCTGTGCTGTATATAGTTCTCTGTGGGCTGTGCTCTGTGCTGTATACTACTGTGTGCTGTATATAGTTCTCTGTGGGCTGTGCTGTATATAGTACTCTGTGGGCTGTGCTGTATATAGTACTCTGTGGGCTGTGCTGTATATAGTACTCTGTGGGCTGTGCTGTATATAGTACTCTGTGGGCTGTGCTGTATATAGTACTCTGTGGGCTGTGCTGTGTATAGTACTCTGTGGGCTGTGCTGTATATAGTACTCTGTGGGCTGTGCTGTATATAGTACTCTCTGGGCTGTGCTGTATATAGTACTCTGGGCTGTGCTGTATATAGTACTCTGGGCTGTGCTTTATATAGTTCTCTGTGGGCTGTGCTGTATATAGTTCTCTGTGGGCTGTGCTGTATATAGTTCTCTGTGGACTGTGCTGTATATATTACTTTGTGGGCTGTGCTGTATATATTACTTTGTGGGCTGTGCTGTATATATTACTCTGTGGGCTGTGCTGTATATATTACTCTGTGGGCTGTGCTGTATACTACTGTGTGGACTGTGCTGTATACTTCTACGTGGGCTGTGCTGTATACTACTGTGTGGTCTGTGCTGTATACTACTGTGTGGTCTGTGCTGAATACTGCTGTGTGGTCTGTGCTGAATACTGCTGTGTGGGCTGTGTTATCTACTACGCGAGCTGTGCTATAGTATGCAGGCTGTGCTGTATACTATGCGGTTTGTGCTATATAATATGCGGGCTTTGCTATATACTATGGGGAGTATATTATATTCTATGGGGGAGGCCATGTTATGTACTATGTGGCTGTGTTATATACTATTGTGGGGGTATATTATATTCTATGGGGGAGGCTGCGTTATATACTATGGGGGGCTGCATTATATTCTATGGGGGGCTACATTATATATTATGGGGAGGTGGGCTGTATTATATTCTATGGGGGTTACATACTCTGGGGTGGCTGCATTATACTCTGTGGGGTGGCTGCATTATACTCTGGGGTGGCTGCATTATACTCTGGGGTGGCTGCATTATACTATATGTGGGCTGCATTATACTGTATCGAGGACTATGGGGAATACGTTATACTATATGAAGAACTATGGGGTGCATTATACTATGGGAAGTGAATTGTACTACATGGATGACTGTGGCGGTGCATTATACTATATGGAGCACTATGAGGATTGTATTATGCTATATGGAGGACTATGAGGATTGTATTATGCTATATGGAGGACTATGAGGAGTGTATTATACTATGTGGAGGACTGAGCAGTGTATTTTAATATATGGAGGACTATAGGGAGTGTATTATACTATATGGAGGACTATGGAGCACTTTATAATATACTAGATTGTGGCCCGATTCTAACGCATCGGGTATTCTAGAATATGCATGTCCCCATAGTATATGGACAATGATGATTAAAGAATTCGCGGCAGACTGTGCCCGTCGCTGATTGGTCGAGGCAACCTTTATGACATCATTGTCGCCATGGCAACCATTATGACATTACGTCGATACTGTGCCCGTCGCTGATTGGTCGAGGCCTGGCGGCCTCGACCAATCAGAGACGCGGGATTTCCATTATGACATCATCGTCGCCATGCTATGCCCGTCGCTGATTGGTCGAGGCCTGGCGGCCTCGACCAATCAGAGACGCGGGATTTCCAGGACAGACAGACAGACAGACAGAAAGACAGACGGAAAAACCCTTAGACAATTATATATATAGATGGAGGACTATGGGGTGTATTTTACTAAACAAGTAAAATGCTGCATATTCGGATTGTTTTTGCTGGAACAAAAAGCCTTGTTGTCAGCAGCACATTGCCAGTGTAAACTGTAGATGTGCTGCTGAAAACATGATACTGTATGGGGATCTATTAGTGATCGTTCTGTCTCATCATTATTCCTCAGCTGGTGGAAAGAGGCCGGGAAACAAGCGTTGAACAACTTCAGTATTGTCGATCAAACTCGTTTAGCGGCCTGAACTCAGCGCACGTAAATACAACAGAAAGGCTTCTGTGTGATGTGCAATATGTTAGCATTTGGGGACCCATTTTAAACTTTGCCTAGGGCCCCACTTTGCCTAAAACCGGCCCTGCCTACAAGTGTACAAAGATATTATACAGTCACCATGTGACAAGTGGGCCTGTGTAACTTCAAATGCCAGGGCTGAATTTTAGTCCCAGTCCGGCCCTGGTTCCAACCTCTGCAAACAGGCAGGCTCAAGAACAGCAAATGCATTTAGGGCACTGACAGAGGGACAGGACTCTATTGGTGTATCAGAGGGCCATACTATAGCCTTGTTTTTTTTCTATATTATATGTTACGTTTTTTGTTTTTTTTTTACAATTAATAAAAAATGTATTTTTAAAGGAAATATTTTTATAAAACTGACCACCAGGAAACAATTCTACCTTAAAAGGCTTGACTAAGATCAAAACATAGATCTTAATATTTTTATTTCAAGTAGATATTGCTTAAAATAGAAAATTGCATAATAAAAAAAATCTCAAAGGGAAAGCTATTGTATTTTTTAAATCTGGTTACTAATTAGGATTCATTAATTTAGGTTTGTGAACTGTGGAATCGGTTGAAGAAGAAAACCAACACTTAACAATGGAATGAGGCAATGCCTTGGAAATCTCCTAAGTAGAGTTACTATTTCAATCATCCATTAAGTAAAGTAAATTATCAGCAAGCACCATGTTATGTGAACCAAGGCTGCCGACAGCCGATCTTACACATTTAGCTGCCCTATAGAAGATTATTTCCGGATTCATTCTAAAACCTGAACAGGGCAAACATATGCCAACATTTATTATCTGCAAGTACACAGCAAATGCTTTATTAATTCATCTCATAGGGCACATCATGCGAACAATGCATGGGCGTTAAAGGGGTTGCCTGGCTGTGGAAACCTATACCCCACTATTGTCATATTCAGGACCCTGCACTATTAGCGAGAGAACAGCTAAAAAGATGGAAGAGATAGTGGTGGAGGATTCTCAAGCTACTCCTATCAAGCAGTTTATTATTATCATGAGTTGCTTATATATCCACATCATAATCCACAGCATTTTACAGACATTATCAGCACTGTCCCTGCGGCGCCCCAGGGTCATCGCAGTGGTATTGCTTTCCTCTCGGGGAGAGTGATGCTATGTTTGGAGGCAAAGAAGGATAACTGCATCCAGGTATCACAAACATACAACACATTTCACACTCCAGACCACCAAGGGGAGCTTCTGCATCTATTTATTAGGTCACTCCCCACATATACATAACTGGTAGTCTGTAGGGAAAGTTAGTCAGTTCCAGACAGGAGTCAGTTCCTGGCAGAGCTCCAGACAGGAGTTCTGTTAGTTCCAGACCAGAGGCTGAGGAGGACAGAGGGTCAAAGGAGCTGTGCATGTCCTCAGAGCTGCAGCTCCCAGAAAGAGACATTGAAAGGCAGAATTGTATTGCAGCGAGCATGAAGGAAGTAGAAGCAAAGGAGAGGATACCAGAAGGGGACCAGCCCCGTTCAAGCTGTCTCCTTCTGAGGTGCAAAATCCTGGTAGCCGGAGCACCGAAGGAGTAAGGACCTCTACGCCTTTTTTCAGAGACTGGCTGGACAGCTAATTGCAGGTTACCTGTCCGCACCTACACCCAGGAGGCACGGTGACACCTACAGAGCTGGGTTATCTAAGAGACCCTATAAACAGGCTCAAGTCACCAGTCATACGGGTTTTGTCCTATCCTATATGGGGGACAGAGAGAGCGAAACATCACATCTGTGAGACTCTTATGTGAAGCCATAAGCAGTAAGGGACTACACCACCGTAGAGCAAGGCAAGGCTACTGATTTCCACCTGGACAAGGGAACTCTGGACTTGCCTCCAAACCGGCCGGACTCTGCCTGCCCTGTGATCTGGTGCCCTGGACTGTGTATACTGAAGTCTTCAGTAAAGGTAAAGAGACTGCAACCTTGTGTCCGCGTTCTTCTCTGCGCCTCTCATACCACATCTACACACCGGGAAGCCCTGGGGACATACTTCACCTGTGGGAAGGTATACCATCTAGCTGCCATAACATCACCCCAGAGGACCCCTTAAAAGCAGCGTTGGTCACCCTGACCGAATACCACAGGTGGCGTCACGAACATAAACTATCCATTTAAAGACCTTTCCCTTTTACACGGACGTCCCAGGGCCACGGACCGGGTCAGCCACCGTGACATCCCCCTGTGAACCAAAGGACCCCGTATCGAGTAACCCACTGCCCTTGGGGGGGGGGGGGCGATCCATCCCCATCGGGGCTCACTATCTAGATTCTCTATCAGTATCTTAGGAATGTGGGAGAAAACCGGAGTACCCGGAAGAAACTCACTCAAACACGGGGCGAACACACAAATTCCTTGCGGATGCCGCCCTTGGTGGGACTTGAACCCAGGACCACAGCGCTGCAAAGCACCCAGCCACTACGTCGCCCATGAAAAAATGCACAGTACACTGATGGCAACTGAGTGCGGTCTGATTTTTTTTCACAGATGAATAGACTTGTACTGGCAAGTTTGATTCCATATTTAGATAACGATCTGGCAATTTTATGAGTACCATTTGGTCTACGAATGCACACGGACATGAGAACAGCTCCATAGACTATAGTAGATGCATCCATTTTTTTTCCACTGCAGTATTTGTTAAAAATCCAATAAAAACACCCCTGGAAGGATACATTATTTTATTCAAATTTATCATTAAGAAATAGATCTGTGAGACATGAACGCCTTCCAGTTTCCATCCCCATTGTTTCGTACGACTCTGATCCACGAACAGAAATGAGAATAGTACCTGCTTCGAGTCTACTGGATTTCACAATCAGATCGGTGATTTTCACAGATGTGTGAATACATCCATTCAGCTTTATCGGTCTTGTGCGCTATAGGATTGCCAACCATACAGAAATTCTATGACACGCCTTAAAAATACTCGCTCCGTAAAAAAAAAAAAAACGGCATCTGTGATTTTTTTTGTTGTTGTTGTTGTTAAGTTGAAGAAACTACTACATCTTGGGCTTCTTTCATACTTCCGTCGGCAGGGGGCCGTCAGAATGCGTTGATGCGACGGATGTCTTAAAAATAGTGAAAAACGGATGTAACGCATCCAGTTTCTTGACGGATGCGTCGAATTAGGCGCTGCCTGAATTTGAATGTATAAATTCAAATTAGAAAAGAGAGAGGAGAGAAAAGAGGGAGGAGAGAAAAGAGAGGAGAGAAAAGAGAGGAGAGAAAAGAGAGGGGAGAAAAGAGAGGGGAGAAAAGAGAGGGGAGAAAAGAGAGGAGAGAGAAGGGAGAGAGATATTCCCCTAAGGCCTCTTTCACACTTCCGTTTTTGCCATCCGTCGCAATCCGTCGTTTTGGTAAAAAAACGGATCGTGCAAATGTGCTCGCAGGATGCGTTTTTTTGCCATAGACTTTTATTGACGACGGATTGCAACGGATGGCCACACGTCGCATCCGTTGTGCTACGGATGCGTCGTGTTTTTGCGGTCCGTTGTGATGAAAAACGTTCAATGTAATGTTTTTTCGTCCATCAGATCTCCGCCCCCTCCTTCATAATGGGCAACGGATGCGTTGGAAAACTGCATCCACTGCCCACGTTGTGCACAATTTTGCACAACGCCCGTCGGTACGTCGGAAATGTGATAGAGGCCTGAAAGTTTTCTCCGCCTGACGGACAGCAATTTTCCGACGGATCCAGTGCACGACGGATGAAACGGGTGGCCATCCGTCACAATCCGTCGCGAATACAAGTCTATGCGAAAAAACAGGATCCTGCAGAAACATTTGCTGGATCTTGTTTTTTCAAAAATCGACAGATTTCGACTGGAGCTAAAAGACAGAAGTGTGAAAGAGGCCTTATGTTGATTGAAATGGTCATCATTTTACAGTTTATACTTCATACCAGAATTATCGGCTGTAGACATGTATCACTTAGGCTTCTTTCACACTTGCGTCGGTAGGGGTCGGTTGCTAAGTGTCGGCGCGACGTACCGAGGCACGATGTGGGCAGCGGATGCAGTTTTTCAACGCATCCGCTGCCCATTCTAAAGTCCGGGGAGGAGGGGGCGGAGTTCCGGCCGCGTATGCGAGGTAGGAAATGGCGTACGCGATGTACGAAAAAACTTTCCCTTGAACGTTGTTTCATGCCGACGGTCCGCCAAAACACGACGCATCCACTGCACGACGGATGAGACGTATGGCCATACGTCGCGATCCGTCGGCAATACAAGTCTATGGGCAAAAAATGCATCCTGCAGGCACATTTGCAGGATCCGTTTTTTCCCCAAAAAGACAGACGTCACACGACGCAAGTGTGAAAGAAGCCTAAGGCCGGAGACACACTGGTGCGAGAGACGGCCGAGTCTCGCTGGTTAAAAGCAAGCTGTGGCACCTGCATTCCGGAGCTGAGCGTGCAGCTCCATGTATTGCTATGGAGCCGCACGCTCTGCTCCGGAGTGCAGGTGCCACAGCTTGCTTTTAACCAGCGAGACTCGGCCGTCTCTCGCACCAGTGTGTCTCCGGCCTTAGGATCATAATGATTTATTATTGTTTTTCAATGCATTTATAAAAAATATTGTCTGTTTATGATTTCTTGATAAACTGTTCAGAAAAAAAAAAAGTCAAGTTTGGAACCCTGGTGTGATTGCCGGTAAAGGAAAAAAAAAAAAGAACATGGACATTACACAAGAATATACGAGTGTAGTTTAACAGCAGTGAAAGAGTATGAAAATGGAGATAGGAGTAATGAGGGAAAAAAAAGAAAAGATGGTGGAATACTTTTCCACGCTCACAGGAAAAAAAACAACAAGTTGAGATTGTCTACTAAAGTAAACATCTATAGGGTACCATTTAAATGCTATATATATGTTAAAGGGAATCGGTCAGCAGTTTTTCATATATAATCTGAGAGCAGCTTGATCTAGGGCCTGAGACCCTGATTCCAGCGCTGTGTCACATAATAGGTTGTGTGTTGCTATTTCAATACAATCCATGTTTTATCAGCAGAAGATTATCACTACAGGACTAAGTGTCTTGTGCCTCCTAGTCAATTACTCAGAGTAACCCCGCCCCAACCACGGATTGGAAACTTTCTGCCTATGCAGAGTTTATTCATAAAGCTGTCAATCAGTGATGTGGGCCAGGATACACATACCGCAGCTCATTATCATCAAAATGACAGTAAACAGACCAGACCAGCAAGTTACACATTGCTGGAACCAGGGTCATCATGGTACTCTCTGATTACACAGCAAACCAATGGTTACAAATGTCCTTAGTATGTATGTAGCGGTTACAAATGTCCTTAGTATGTATGTAGCAGTTACATGGCAGATTACCTTAAATACAGCTGCTAATATCAGAAAATGGGGAATAAGAAAGTCCAATTGATTTGTATCACAGAAATACAATATGGGTGTAGGAGATCTGGTATGTATTGTCTCAACCATATAAGCCATGCCTAGGTCTCTAAGAGTAATTTTATACTTTTTCTCTCTCTGGAATTTAAGACGAAGTTCAGATGAGCACTTAAAATATAAGGTAGGCACATCTGCAAATTACGAACATGACCAACCCGAATGCTTGCCCGCATTGTGGACAGTACAGGAGCTGCCTGCCCTTTCTAATGTGTATGGTCGCATCTACAAGTGAAAGAAACTACTGCATGCTGCCATTTTTTCATTCAGAACCTTAAGGGTATGTGCACACGCTGCAGACTGGTGTGTGGATTTTTCTGCACTTATTTTGATAAATCCGCAGGGCAAAAACAATGCGTTTTTGCTGCAGATTTATCACGGATTTACCGGATTTATTTTCTACGGTTTTTGTGCGGTTTCTACTGCGGTTTTACACCTGCGTTTTTTTAATATGGAGCAGGTGTAAAATCACTGCGGATTCCGCACAAATAATTGACATGTTGCGGAAAATAAACTGCAGCGTTTCTGTGTTTTTTTCCGCAGCATGTGCACAGTGTTTTTTGTTTTCCATAGGTTAACATGGTACTGTACACCGCATGGAAAACTGCTGCGGATCCGCAGTAAAAACCGCAACGTGTGCACATACCCTAAGTCTGTGTGATATTCACTCATGTCTGCAGTCCATCGAGTACAAAGGCAGCACAGGGATATCTGACTTCACATAATTAACTATGACATTTGCTGTATTGCATGTATTAACAAGGAGTAGTATTATTTATTTATTTTAATTACCCTTGTTTAGCGCCATTAATTCCATAGCGTTTTACAGACATTATTGGCACTGTCCCCACAATCTTTATTCACTATCAGTATGTCATTGGAAGAAACCGGAGAACAATGAGGAAACCAACGCAAACACGGGGAGAACATACAAACTCCATGCAGATGTTGTCCTTGGTTGGAATTGAGCCTAGGACCCCAGCACTTTGAAGCTACAGTGCTAACCACTGAGCTACCGTACCAGTGCTAACCACTGAGCCACTATGCTGCCCTAGGAGTAGTAAAAGTAACACAGAAAATATTTTTTTACTTGTTATGATGTAGCTGCCACGTGCTCCTCTGACACCTCCCCCAGAAGTCGGAAAGTCAAAGCCAGAGACAGGAAATCCAGAACAATGTAACATAAAAATACCTTCTCCCCAAGGATTTCCCTTTATATATTATGTCATAGTTTTGTTTTGTTTGTTTTTTGAAATAGACTCCACATGTGTTATTGGAAAAAAACAACTTATTTTTGTCTCCCTATTAAAGTTTTTTTCAGGTTTTATATTTTAGCAATCTGATTCCTAAATGCTCTGAAAATATGAAAATATTAGTAATTGCAGTTGTCTGGAATCAAAAGATGCATTTTCTGAAGGATGTTGTATGTCATTAACCAAATCACCGCTTACCTTTTAGCCCTGTTATTTGCTCTCCAATTACCCTACTTAGAGGACCTGACACCAACATTCTCCAATGTTTTTTTATTACTATTATTATTTCCACTGCTTCTTGGAGCATTTCATTTTTTTTTTATTAAAAATCCACCATATGGTTGCAGAAATGTGAGTTTTTTTTATTTAGTCTATCCAGTACTTCTTTTTATGGTTTTTCGCAAAGAAGCAATGCTCGCAGGATAATTATGCAGTGAAACCTAAAGAGACACCCCCAAAGAATTGTTAAGAATAAAGAGGAACTGGTGATAGGTTCTCTTTAATATATATATATATATATATATATATATATATATATATATATATATATATATATATATATATATATATATATATATATAGTCTATCACCAGATTTTTGCCACCTAATCTGAGAACAGCATGATGTGGGGTAAGATACACCAATTCCAATCATGTGTCGCTTACTGGGCTGCTTAGTGTACATTTTATAGAATCATTGTTTTATCAGCAGGAGATTATCTCTAGTGGATGTCACAACTCTGTTGTCAGCTGTCCCAGTACCATGGGCTCCTTACCTGTTCCTAACGCTAGGGGTGCCCTAGCTCACCCGGTTCCCTGGATTACTTCTGATGGTGAAGACACAGAGGCCACGTACCCTTCTTTAGCTCCTGAAACCATCCTCAGTCTGTACTCTTCCCTGACCCAGGGAAGAGGTGAGTAGTAGTGTACCATAATACAGACTAACAAGGTAATACGAACATGGATAAAGGAAAATACCAATCATACAAATATATACACACAAACAGAGTTAAACATCAGTGAGTGGAGGATGTGGAAAAAAAACAAGTAGGAGAAGAAAAGTAATTTGCACACACTCAAAATCAAGCAACAGTCACAGATAAATCCACCAAATGCCTTCTCCAATACCAACCACCAACAACCTCCAGCTATGCAGCATAAGCTTTCTCTGACACTGAGTGCTAGCCAGGACTCAGATTACATAGGAGATGGGAGTGGTTAACAGTGTACACCTGAGAGCCTTAATACAGGAAAGCTTCCAGGAGTGCTCAACTGAGCAGATTAACCCCGTCACTGCTAAAAGAAACCAACACCGTTTAATATGAAAGGGAAATGGTTCTAATCAGTGCAGAAGTGGAAAAAAAAATCAGACGTTGTGGTCTTCTGGATCCTCTCAGTCACAATAAACCCATGAAAGTGGACTACTAAACCTGCTGCAGGTAGTCTAACCACGCCCCCACCACTGATTGGCAGTTTTCTCTGGAGGATTTCTGCCTATGCTCAGTGTACAAATCAGTGGTGTGGGCGGGATTGTACAGAGCTCAGCATTCAGAGAACTGGTAGATCTGCAACAGAGAAAACTGTGATTTTATTAAAACTGCAGCTTGTAGCCAAGTAAGTAAAATTGTACTGGGACCAGTGATATAGAAAAAAAATGAAAAAATATAAATACTTTTTAAAATACATTTAAATGCTTATTTCCATCATCTGAATTGAGTTTTGTCGGAGGAATTTTGTAAATACAAGAAATATGGCAATTTGCTGCTTTTTAAAAAGTTCATCCATTTCTGAGATATTAACATTTTTATTCACAGTTTGTTGCCTTGGAGATGGACCACTGGTTCTAGACAGCAGAATATGAGTAGTGCTTACAAGTTTTTTTGTATTAATCTTGCAAGCATGGTTTTGAAGCAGTCAGGATCACTGGAATGTGCGGTTACCTCCTAATCTCAGCCAACTTCAGCGCAGTGGTCCCAAGCTAGACACTAGTGTTGGTCGGTTTCCTAGGCAACGAGTTGTAAACAAAAGAAAAAGTGTTAAATTTCCCAGAAAGAGTGGCAAATTTGAATAAGCGGTATAATGTTTTTACAAGAATTGTCCCACAATATCCATCTATGAGAAGAAGGGAATAATCCTTTAACATACAAACCTGATTTAAAGGTGAATCTGTCAACAGGTTTTTGCCAACTCATTGGAGAACAGGAAAAAGTAGAAAAAAAGACCCCGACTCCAGCAATGTATCACTTAGTTTGCTGTATGCAACAGTTGTGATACAATCAGAATTTTTAGGTGTAGCAGTGCTAACAAAGATCCCCCCCCCCAAACCCTTCATCATCAGCTTTGTGTACATTTTCTTCCATTTTCTTCCATTTGAAAAGGACGTGCTGTTATTGAGCGACGGACCCTGGGACGTGGGCTGCAGCGTTTCCGGGTCCGTCACTGCTAGCGCAGATAGAGCATCTGCTAGCTCTATCTGCGCTAGCACGATGACATATCGGCACTTGCGTTAACAGCAGCCCGTTAAAGCATGTGTTGAACGGGCTGCTGTTAACGCAATGTGAACCCGGCCTAAGCAAAAAATGGATCATTTTCAAGAGGGAGAAAAAAAGGATGGCTATTTAACGGATCCATTTTCTACAGACTTCAATGTTAACATAACGGATCCAGTTGAAATCAGTTTTAGGCCGGCGTCACACTGGCGAGTTTTACGGACGTAAGAGCGCAGAAACTACGTCCGTAAAACTCGCATAACATACGGCACAATTATTCTCAATGGGGCTGCTCCTATCAGCCGTATATTACGGTTCAGTATTATACGGCTTTCTACGGCCGTACAAAATCGCAGCATGCTGCGTTTGTCAGCGTATTGCGCAAAAAAATCGCCAATGAAAGTCTATGGGGGCGAGAAAAATACGGATTCCACACGGACCAGCAGTGTGACTTGCGAGAAATACGCAGCGGTGTTAGTGAAAAGTCGGTAATTCAATTGCCGGCTTTTCATTTCTCCTTCACAAACCCGACATGATATGAGACATGGTTTACATACAGTAAACCATCTCATATCCACTTTTTTTTAGCATATTCCACACTACTAATGTTAGTAGTGTGTATGTGCAAAATTTCAGTGCTGTAGCTGCTAAAATAAAGGGTTAAATGGCGGAAAAAATTGGCGTGGGCTCCCGCGCAATTTTCTCCGCCAGAATGGTAAAGCCAGTGACTGAGGGCAGATATTAATAGCCAGGAGAGGGTCCATGGTTATTGGCCCCCCCTGGCTACAAACATCTGCCCCCAGCCACCCCAGAAAAGGCACATCTGGAAGATGCGCCTATTCTGGCACTTGGCCACTCTCTTCCCACTCCCTGTAGCGGTGGGATATGGGGTAATGAAGGGTTAATGCCACCTTGCTATTGTAAGGTGACATTAAGCCAGATTAATAATGGAGAGGCGTCAATTATGACACCTATCCATTATTAATCCAATTGTCTGAAAGGGTTAAAACACACACACACACACACACGATTTAAAAGTATTTTAATGAAATAAACACACAGGTTGTTTTAATAATTTATTGCTCTCTCAATCCATTTCCAGGCCCTCGCTTGGCAAAATAATAAACGCACAAGATACATACCCTCAGCTGAACCGTCACGTCCCACGAAGTAATCCATCTGAAGGGGTTAAAATATTTTACAGGCAGGAGCCCTGCTAATGCAGCGGTGTGCTCCTGCTTGTAATTCCCCGGCGAATGAATGAAATGTAGGTCATTGACCTACATTTCCTTCAGTCGCGGTGATGCGCCCCCTGGTGGATGTCCTCATATGACCTGGAGCGTGGGAAAAAGTTCCCAGGCTGCAGTTCATGAGAACATCCAGCAGGGGCGCATCACCGCAACTCAATGTAAGTACAGATCCAGCTTTCCTTTCAGCACCCGGGGATTACAGGCACGAGCGAGTGGTTTATCGCAGCTCGTGCCTGTAATATTAGTTAACCCCTTCAGATGGATTACCTCGTTGGACGTGATAGGACATCAGAAGGTATGTATCTTGTGCGTTTATTATTTTGCCAAGCGAGGGCCTGGAAATGGATTGAGAGAGCAATAAATTATTAAAACAACCGCTGTGTTTATTTCATTAAAATACTTTTAAATCATGTGTGTCTTTTTTAACCCTTTCAAACAATTGGATTAATAATGGATAGGTGTCATAATTGACGCCTCTCCATTATTAATCTGGCTTAATGTCACCTTACAATAGCAAGGTGGCATTAACCCTTCATTACCCCATATCCCACCGCTACAGGGGGTGGGAAGAGAGTGGCCAAGTGCCAGAATAGGCGCATCTTCCAGATGTGCCTTTTCTGGGGTGGCTGGGGGCAGATGTTTTTAGCCACGGGGGGGCCCAATAACCATGGACCCTCTCCTGGCTATTAATATCTGCCGTCAGTCACTGGCTTTACCACTCTGGCGGAGAAAATTGCGCGGGAGCCCACGCCAATTTTTTCCGCCATTTAACCCTTTATTTTAGCAGCTACAGAGCTGAAATTTTGCACATACACACTACTAACATTAGTAGTGTGGAATATGCAAAAAAAAGGGGATATGAGATGGTTTACTGTATGTAAACCATGTCTCATATCCTGTCGGGTTTGTGCAGGAGAAATGAAAAGCCGGCAATTGAATTACCGACTTTTCACAGATATCGCGCTGAATGAAATCTAAATACTGAATATATATATGTGCGTCTCAATGACATATATATATATATATATATATATATATATATATATATATATATACATACAGTGGGGCAAAAAAGTATTTAGTCAGTCAGCAATAGTGCAAGTTCCACCACTTAAAAAGATGAGAGGCGTCTGTAATTTACATCATAGGTAGACCTCAACTATGGGAGACAAACTGAGAAAAAAAAATCCAGAAAATCACATTGTCTGTTTTTTTATCATTTTATTTGCATATTATGGTGATAAATAAGTATTTGGTCAGAAACAAACAATCAAGATTTCTGGCTCTCACAGACCTGTAACTTCTTCTTTAAGAGTCTCCTCTTTCCTCCACTCATTACCTGTAGTAATGGCACCTGTTTAAACTTGTTATCAGTATGAAAAGACACCTGTGCACACCCTCAAACAGTCTGACTCCAAACTCCACTATGGTGAAGACCAAAGAGCTGTCAAAGGACACCAGAAACAAAATTGTAGCCCTGCACCAAGCTGGGAAGACTGAATCTGCAATAGCCAACCAGCTTAGAGTGAAGAAATCAACAGTGGGAGCAATAATTAGAAAATGGAAGACATTCAAGACCACTGATAATCTCCCTCGATCTGGGGCTCCACGCAAAATCCCACCCCGTGGGGTCAGAATGATCACAAGAACGGTGAGCAAAAATCCCAGAACCACGCGGGGGGACCTAGTGAATGAACTGCAGAGAGCTGGGACCAATGTAACAAGGCCTACCATAAGTAACACACTACGCCACCATGGACTCAGATCCTGCAGTGCCAGACGTGTCCCACTGCTTAAGCCAGTACATGTCCGGGCCCGTCTGAAGTTTGCTAGAGAGCATTTGGATGATCCAGAGGAGTTTTGGGAGAATGTCCTATGGTCTGATGAAACCAAACTGGAACTGTTTGGTAGAAACACAACTTGTCGTGTTTGGAGGAAAAAGAATACTGAGTTGCATCCATCAAACACCATACCTACTGTAAAGCATGGTGGTGGAAACATCATGCTTTGGGGCTGTTTCTCTGCAAAGGGGCCAGGACGACTGATCCGGGTACATGAAAGAATGAATGGGGCCATGTATCGTGAGATTTTGAGTGCAAACCTCCTTCCATCAGCAAGGGCATTGAAGATGAAACGTGGCTGGGTCTGTCAACATGACAATGATCCAAAGCACACCGCCAGGGCAACGAAGGAGTGGCTTCGTAAGAAGCATTTCAAGGTCCTGGAGAGGCCTAGCCAGTCTCCAGATCTCAACCCTATAGAAAACCTTTGGAGGGAGTTGAAAGTCCGTGTTGCCAAGCGAAAAGCCAAAAACATCACTGCTCTAGAGGAGATCTGCATAGAGGAATGGGCCAACATACCAACAACAGTGTGTGGCAACCTTGTGAAGACTTACAGAAAACGTTTGACCTCTGTCATTGCCAACAAAGGATATATTACAAAGTATTGAGATGAAATTTTGTTTCTGACCAAATACTTATTTTCCACCATAATATGCAAATAAAATGATAAAAAAACAGACAATGTGATTTTCTGGATTTTTTTTTCTCAGTTTGTCTCCCATAGTTGAGGTCTACCTATGATGTAAATTACAGACGCCTCTCATCTTTTTAAGTGGTGGAACTTGCACTATTGCTGACTGACTAAATACTTTTTTGCCCCACTGTATATATATATATATATATATATATATATATATATATATATATATATATATATATATATATATATATATATATATATGTAACCAAAGAAACAAACAATCAGGCGGCACTCTCCTATTGTAATCTGGCTCCTCAGTGGAAATCAAGAACAAATGTCCTACTATGCCGTGCTTTAGAAGACACCGGGTGCTCCTTCAGGAAAAACAGTCACTTAATCCAAGAAATCTTTGCAGAGCGAATAATGAGGGCACTCACCCGTCTTCATTAAAATTATTCCTTTATTTGCAAAATTGCATCCAGAGAAACGGTATGGCCGGGGGAGAGAGAGGGGGCCTCAGCCCGTGTGAGCAGAGGAGAACGACGACGGCCGTTTCGCGCGGTCCTGCGCTTCTACGGGTCCCGTAGAAGCGCAGGACCGCGCGAAACGGCCGTCGTCGTTCTCCTCTGCTCACACGGGCTGAGGCCCCCTCTCTCTCCCCCGGCCATACCGTTTCTCTGGATGCAATTTTGCAAATAAAGGAATAATTTTAATGAAGACGGGTGAGTGCCCTCATTATTCGCTCTGCAAAGATTTCTTGGATATATATATATATATATATATATATATATATATATATATATATATATATATATATATATATACATACTGTATATATGTTTTCCCGAACATTTGAGCACATAAATCCATTAGATGTCGGTTTTGCAAGCCTGCGCGAAAATCTCGCAGTACGGATGCCATGCGCAAAATACGCTGACACACCCTGACTACGGATCACTATTTTGGGAACATTTCTCCGTATTACGGCCGTAAAATACGGACCGTATTGTCTTACGCTGAGTGTGACGCCGACCTTAGTCTGCACTGTGGTTTTTTTGTCAATGGATTGCTGCTGGACCCGTTCTAAAGGATGATTACTGGATATGTGAACAGAGCCTAAGATAACGCATTGCTGCTGGATCTGTCTCAAATCGATAATTACTGGACATGTGAACTTAGCCCAAGAAACAATCGATGATGTTAGTGTCTCAGGACCTACCTCATACTGCCCTCAGATTACATAGCAAAAACCTACTGTCAGATTCCCTTTAAACATGAAGTCATTTTACAGCCCCTTTTGAATAGAAGCCAGCCTTATGATCAGAGATGCAGGGAAACTGGAAAAATAACATTACAAAGCAACCATTCAAATGAATGAGCATGCCCCGGAGAGGCTCAGACAGAACATCTCTCAGTTTTGGTTTGCAGAAAGGGGTCTCTTAATATTCCCTAATAGGTCATACTGTGAGGGAGTTTATATGCCCTAATAGGATTGAAAGGGACTTCCAAAGATTGTACTGAACCAAAAATACATGCTCATGTGATCCATGCAAGGACTGTGCAGTCATAAAACAGATGCCAAAACGCCCTCACATTGTTTGAAAGGAGCCTACTTGTCATAATTAGAGAATGGGCAGAAAACAGTTAACTCAAAGATCTGCAATAAAAAGAGAGCAAGGAAAAGTTCAGATGGATGAATAGCACTGTTATGTGATAACCACCAAGAACACCACTGAAGGCGTGTCACTGGCATTGGTGCTATTGTAACACGTTCTTCTAATCAAGGAAATAATGTAACGGATGATGAACAGATGATGTAACCACATGAATTGTGCAGATGTGCCTCATGATAATGTGAAGAACTATTTAAAGAAGTCATTAAATAGCCATTTTTTTCTGCAAAATACTTTTAAAATCCACTTCAGACTGTAAACAAACAACAAAGGGACAGCATATTTAGGATTATCTACTATATAATTGTCTAAGGGTCACTTCCGTCTGTCTGTCTGTCCCGGAAATCCCGCCTTGCTGATTGGTCGCGGCCGCCAGGGCACAGTCCGGCGGCAAAATGGCCGCTCCTTACTCCCCGCAGTCAGTGCCCGCTCCATACTCCCCGCTCCCACAGGGTTAATGGCAGCGTTAACGGACCGGGTTATGCCACGGTGTAACACACTCCGTTAACGCTGCTATTAACCCTGTGTGACCAACTTTTTACTATAGATGCTGGCTATGCAGCATCAATAATAAAAAGATCTAATGTTAATTATAATAAAATAAAAAATAGTTATATACTCACCGTCCGTCAGCCCCCCGGATCAGGAACAGGCCTTTCCTGTTCCTCGAGGCGCTCTGGTGACCGCTCCATGCATTGTGATCTCCCGAGATGATGACGTAGCGGTCTCACGAGACCGCTACGTCATCATCTCGTGAGACCGCAATGCACTCTTGAGACCGGAGCGCGCGAGGAGCATCGGTGCGAAGCGGGGACCAACGGAAGGTGAGTATATAACTTTTTTATTTTAATTCTTTTTTTTAACAGGGATATGGTGCCCACATTGCTATATACTACGTGGGCTGTGCAATATACTACGTGGGCTGTGCTATATACTACGTGGGCTGTGCTATATACTACGTGGGCTGTGCTATATACTACGTGGGCTGTGCTATATACTACGTGGGCTGTGCTATATACTACGTGGGCTGTGCTATATACTACGTGGGCTGTGCTATACACTACGTGGGCTGTGCTATACACTACGTGGGCTGTGCTATACACTACGTGGGCTGTGCTATACACTACGTGGGCTGTGCTATACACTACGTGGGCTGTGCTATACACTACGTGGGCTGTGCTATACACTACGTGGCCTGTGTTATACACTACGTGGCCTGTGTTATACACTACCTGCGTGGGCTGTTATATACTACGTGGCTGTGATATATGCTATGTGGGCTGTTATACACTCCATGGGCTGTGCTATATACTCCGTGGGCTGTGTTATATACTCCGTGGGCTGTGTTATATACTACGTGGCTGTGCTATATACTACATGGCCGGCCGCAAACAATCAGCGACAGGCGCAGTCCGAATCCTGTGTATTCAATGTATTCTAAAATCTTAATAAATAAACTACATACATATTCTAGAATACCCGATGCATTAGAATCAGGCTACCATCTAGTTTACATTATAAATTCTGTCAGCAGTTTTATCTTGTTTTGCATTTTATACAAAAAAATTAAAGAACAAATATAAATTAACTCCATAAAATACTATTATTAAATGAACTGCTGCCAAAGGGGTATTGTGTGAGCACTCAGTAAGAAGGCTGTAAGGGATTTACAATCCCTGCCAATCAGTCATGCAGCTATAGTTTGTGTAACAAGTGCAAAAAAAAACAAACTATTTTACAGCTCAATAAGAGCACTCAATAAAACCCCGTTCTCTCCCCAACTGACTATCATCGTGTAGGCACAGCTCAGTCAGACTCCCCCTTAAAGGGCCACATGCACATTAGCTAGCTGCAGTCTGAACAATCATTCAGTGGGAGCCATCTCACCATACACAGGAGCGCTCCTGTTCTTTATTAGATCACCTACCAGACTCCTCTGGCAACGACTTGTCTCCCAGAGAATAAAAGGATTGGACATCCGAAATCCAACAGTCCGGATCCTTGTATTTTCCTGACATCTTTCATGGGACAAACAGAAAAAACTGACCGACACATCCAAACAAGTGTGAACAGGTGCAAGGACAAACAAGTCAAAGCTAAGAAAAAATAGCTACACTCTGAAATGCCAAAAACAACAAATTTAGAAAATGATTACTGCCATAGAAAATATGTGAATACTATAATATGCAAATATGAAGTATAGAAAAATTGAACTGTAATATTGCTACAGAAAAAAATGAAGGTACTAAGCGCATAAAATGGACAATTCGTGAGAGCTTAACAGCCACCGACAAGGCGTACCTTATTGTTGGGAACCTAACCTGATGCGATACCTGGTATGTCTTGTTGGTGGCTGTTGGGCTCATGAATTGGCCAATTCATGAGTTAAGTACCTTCATTTTTCCTGTAGCAATATTGCAGTTCAATGTTTCTATATTTCATATGTGCACATTATAATATTCACATATTTTCTATGGCAGTAATGCAATTCCAATTGTCTAAATACATCATTTTTAACATTTCAGAGCGCAGCTATTTTTTCTTATCTTTCATGGGACAGACAGGAGGCCCCCTTACACATGATGTGGTCAACCAAGCCGGTTGATATTGGAGGGTTCTGCTAACTTTAGGTTAGTATTTATAGTAGCCTTGATGAGGTTTTAATGTTTTGGAAAACCACTGTCACCTTGGGTGTAGTTGCTTTTAAAAAGCAAACTTTGCTTTACGCAACTTCCCTGGGTCCAGTATGGAAGTCTCCGCTGCTGCTCCTGTTGTCTATTATTGTCTGCAGCGCTGAGGTTGTGTCAACACAACTGCAGCCAATCAGTGAGCTCAGTGCCTCTGAGCAACTCACACCATTAAATTGGGAAAAGCCACTGAGCACAGATATTGGCTAAGAGCTGCAAACAATAAGAGACTCAGCACTGGACCAGGGCAGGGCGAGTAAGGAACAGGTTGATTTTAACACTCTGCAGCCAAATAAAAATGGTTTTATGAAACCCAAAAAACCCTCTATCTGCAGGTGTAGCTGTATCCTTAACACTGTAATTACTGCATTGTTCATCCTCTCCACTATTCTCTACTATGAGTAGTGACCCCATGTAGACTAATTACAACATGGTTTAGAGAAGCAGAAAACCAGTACTAAAAATCCTTCCTTTTTCCCCAACCCACTTCCTCTAGTGGTCAGGGCAGGACTCCACCCTCGCCTCAAATGCACAACTACCCCCAAGAAGCTTCAGTTAAGCAGCCTGGTCTCAGCCGCTACATGAAGCTTTCTGCCCCAGGAATTAAACCATCCATCAGACTTGTGTCAGCCTTGCTTCTATGCAACTATGATTAGTTTAATTGCAACATTAAAGGAATTGCCACATGATGTCCACTTTAATTTGCATCAAAGCACCCACAGATATTTGTCTTCAACAGCCTATGGAAAAGTATCCTAAAGACTACATTTAGAAATTGCATCGGTGTCTAGAAATTGTTACATGAACTAAATAATAATGCATGATATTCCTCCCTAATATAGGCAAATTATGAATATTCAGGATGCAGCACTGAATATGCGAATGCCTTTCAGAAAGGATCCATAGTCCGAGGTCTAGAAGCAAAAGGATTTCAGTGGTGACAAATGCGTCATTTCATCTGTTGAAATAGAGAAAGTCATTGTGTGCTTCATATTCGTGGCATGCAAAAAAAAAGGGAGAAAGTAGGCGTGCAGAGCACAATCACAGCATTATGTGTGCGAACCAACAGAAAATGAAGCTAGAAATTGTGAAATGACAAAGAAGGAAGCACATGAGTTTAATTTCACCAAAATCATCATTAGTTAGTATAAGGCTGCAGTCACACAATGCAATGCACATCCAGGTCCACCTGCGGGGACGTAAAAGCACATTGTGTTGGAGGGAACACCGCAGTCTTTTGTTTACTGCTCAGAAGTAACGCATTGTATGAACACGACCTAATGTCACAACGTGTACAATTTTAATGAGACTTGAATGTGGTTTATTAGAAAATCTTTTTGTACCAGGATTAATACTTCTGAACTGTGACTTCTTTATAAAACTGTTATATTATAGGTAAATATTACATATATTGCAGCATGGCGATTGGAGGATACACATCAGCTATAACGTGATAACTTTTTGTTGGTCCTCCTTACTCCTTCAAAAGACTCCACAAGACCTCCAGCAGTGACCAGTGGAACGTGGCACAGAGAAGTTAGCAAGCACATCCTTTCAGTTATATGCAAATCGTGTGTTGAGGTCTCCATTGAATTGCTTTTCTAGCACGCTGACATTTTATGGAGTTCAGATCCAGGTACTTTGGAGGTCAAATCAACTACTTTTTAATTTTTACAACCCAATTCCTGAATAATGTTTGCAGTGTGATTTATTATGCTGAAGGAGGTCAGTAACAATAGGGAATACCTCTGCTATGAAGGGCTTGGTCTGCAACAATGTTCAGATATACCGTTCTAATATAGGCACTTTCAGAAGTGCACAGGCACTCTGACCAGTCTGTAAATTCATATCCCTAAATTTGTTTAAGGGGATGTCCAGGGCTGACATAGCGATGTCCTCTCCATAGGTGAATTTGAGATACACAGCAGTACTCGGCAGCAGCCACTGAATGCACAGAGCTGCAGTGTTTCACACCTTTAACCCCTTCAAGTCGCGGCCCTTTTTCGTTTTTGCGTTTTCGTTTTTCACTCCCCTCCTTCCCAGAGCCATAACTTTTTTATTTTTCCGTCAATATGGCCATGTGAGGGCTTATTTTTTGCGGGACGAGTTGTACTTTTGAAGGACACCATTGGTTTTACCATGTCTTTTACTAGAAAACGGGAAAAAAATTCCAAGTGCGGTGAAATTGCAAAAAAAGTGCAATCCCACACTTTTTTGTTTGGCTTTTTTGCTAGGTTCACTAAATGCTAAAACTGACCTGCCATTGTGATTCTCTAGGTCATTACGAGTTCAAAGACACCTAATATGTCTAGGTTATTTTTTATCCAAGTGGTGAAAAAAAATTCAAAACTTTGCTTAAAAAAAAAACAAAAAAAGTGCCATTTTCCGATACTCGTAGCGTCTCCATTTTTCGTGATCTGGGGTCGGGTGAGGGCTTATTTTTTGTGTGCCGAGCTGACGTTTTTAATAATATCACTTTTGTGCAGATACGTTCTTTTGATCGCCCGTTATTGCATTTTAATGCAATGTCGCGGCAACCAAAAAAACGTAATTCTGGCGTTTTGAATTTTTTTCTCGCTACTCTGTTTAGCGATCAGGTTAATGCTTTTTTTTTTTATTGATAGATCGAGCGATTCTGAATGCGGCGATACCAAATACGTGTAGTTTTTTTTTTTTTTTTATTATTGTTTTATTTAGGATGGGGCGAAAGGGGGGTGATTTAACCCCTTCATGACCCAGTCTATTTTGACCTTAATGACCTGGCCATTTTTTGCAATTCTGACCAGTGTCCCTTTATGAGGTAATAACTCAGGAACGCTTCAACGGATCCTAGCGATTCTGAGACTGTTTTTTCGTGACATATTGGGCTTCATGTTAGTGGTAAACTTAGGTCGATAATTTCTGAGTTTATTTGTGAAAAAAACGGAAATTTGGCGAAAATTTTGAAAATTTCTCAATTTTCACATTTTGAATTTTTATTCTGTTAAACCAGAGAGTTGTGTGACACAAAATAGTTAATAAATAACATTTCCCACATGTCTACTTTACATCAGCACAATTTTGGAAACAATTTTTTTTTTTTTGCTAGGAAGTTATAAGGGTTAAAATTTGACCAGTGATTTCTCATTTTTACAACAAAATTTACAAAACCATTTTTTTTTAGGGACCACCTCACATTTGAAGTCAGTTTGAGGGTTCTATATGGCAGAAAATACCCAAAAGTGACACCATTCTAAAAACTGCACCCCTCAAGGTGCTCAAAACCACATTCAAGAAGTTTATTAACCCTTCAGGTGTTTCACAGCAGCAGAAGCAACATGGAAGGAAAAAATTAACATTTAACTTTTTAGTCACAAAAATTATCTTTTAGCAACAATTTTGTTATTTTCCCAAGGGTAATCCCAAGGGTAAAAGGAGAAACTGGACCACGAACGTTGTTGTGCAATTTGTCCTGAGTACGCTGATACCTCATATGTGTGGGTAAACCACTGTTTGGGCGCACGGCAGGGCTCGGAAGGGAAGGAGCGCCATTTGACTTTTTAAATGAAAAATTGGCTCCAATCTTTAACGGACACCATGTCGCGTTTGGAGAGCCCCCGTGTGCCTAAACATTGGACCTCCCCCACAAGTGACCACATTTTGGAAACTAGACCCCCAAGGAACTTATCTAGAAGCATAGTGAGCACTTCAAACCCCCATGTGCTTCACAAATTAATCCGTAAAAATTAAAAAGTACTTTTTTTTCGCAAAAAAATTATTTTAGCCTCAATTTTTTCATTTTCACATGGGCAACAGGATAAAATAGATCCTAAAATTTGTTGGACAATTTCTCCTGAGTACACCGATACCTCACATGTGGGGGTAAACCACTGTTTGGGCACATGGTAAGGCTCGGAAGGGAAGGTGCGCCATTTGACTTTTTGAATGGAAAATTAGCTCCAATCGTTAGCGGACACCATGTCGCGTTTGGAGAGCCCCTGTGTGCCTAAACATTGGAGCTCCCCTACAAGTGACCCCATTTTGGAACTTATCAAGGAACTTATCTAGATGCATAGTGAGCACTTAAAACCCCCAGGTGCTTCACAGAAGTTTATAACGCAGAGCCATGAAAATAAAAAATTATTTTTCTTTCCTCAAAAATGATTTTTAGCCCAGAATTTTTTATTTTCCCAAGGGTAATAGGAGAAATTGGACCCCAAATGTTGTTGTCCAGTTTGTCCTGAGTACGATGATACCCCATATGTGGGGGTAAACCACTGTTTGGGCACATGCCGGGGCTCGGAAGGGAAGTAGTGACGATTTGGAATGCAGACTTTGATGGAATGGTGTGCGGGCATCATGTCACGTTTGGAGAGCCCCTGATGTGCCTAAACAGTAGAAACACCCCACAAGTGACCCCATTTTGGAAACTAGACCCCCAAAGGAACTTATCTAGATGTGTGGTGAGCACGTTCAACCCCCAAGTGCTTCACAGAAGTTTACAACGCAGAGCCGTGAAAATAAAAAATAATTTTTCTTTCCTCAAAAAAGATGTTTTAGCAAGCAATTTTAAATTTTCACAAGGGTAACAGGAGAAATTGGACCCCAATATTTGTTGCCCAGGTTGTTGTGAGTACGCTGATACCCCATATGTGGGGGTAAACCACTGTTTGGGCGCACGTCAGGGCTCGGAAGGGAAGTAGTGACATTTGAAATGCAGACTTTGATGGAATGGTCTGCGGGCATCACGTTGCATTTGCAGAGCCCCTGATGTGCCTAAACAGTAGAAACACCCCACAAGTGACCCCTTTTTGGAAACTAGACCCCCCAAGGAACTTATCTAGATGTGTGGTGAGCACTTTCAAACCCCAAGTGCTTCACAGAAGTTTATAAAGCAGAGCCGTGAAAATAAAAAATAATTGTTCTTTCCTCAAAAATTATGTTTTAGCAAGTCATTTTTTATTTTCGCAAGGGTAACAGGAGAAATTGGACCCCAATAGTTGTTGCCCAGTTTGTCCTGAGTACGCTTGTACCCCATATGTGGGGGTAAACCACTGTTTGGGCGCACGTCGGGGCTTGGAAGGGAGGGAGCACCATTTGACTTTTTGAACGCAAGATTGGCTGGAATCAATGGTGGCGCCATGTTGCGTTTGGAGACCCCTGATGTGCCTAAACAGTGGAAACCCCTCAATTCTAACTTCAACACTAACCCCAACACACCCCTAACCCTAATCCCAACTTTAGCCATAAACCTAATCACAACCCTAACCCCAACACACCCCTAAACACAACCCTAACCCCAACACACCCGTAACCCTAATCCCAACCCTAATCCTAACCCTAATCCCAACCCTTACCCTAATCCCAACCCTAACCACAACTGTAACCCCAACACACCCCTAACCCTATCCGTAACCCTAACCACAAGCCTAGTCTTAACCCTATTTCCAACCCTAGCCCTAATTCCAACCCTAAATCTAATTCCAACCCTAACCCTAAGGCTATGTGCCCACGTTGCGGATTCGTGTGAGATTTTTCCGCACCATTTTTGAAAAATACGCAGGTAAAAGGCACTGCGTTTTACCTGCGGATTTACAGCGGATTTCCAGTGTTTTTTTGTGCGGTTTTCACCTGCGGATTCCTATTGAGGAACAGGTGTAAAACGCTGCGGAATCCGCACAAAATTGACATGCTGTGGAAAATACAACACAGCGTTTCCGCACGGTATTTTCCGCACCATGGGCACAGCGGATTTGGTTTTCCATAGGTGTACATGGTACTGTAAACCTGATGGAAAACTGCTACGAATTCGCAGCGGCCGATCCGCTGCGGATCCACAGCCAATCCGCTGCGGATCCGCGGCCAATCCGCTGCGGATCCGCGGCCAATCCGCTGCGGATCCGCGGCCAATTCGCTGCGGATCCGCAGCCAAATCCGCACTGTGTGCACATGCCCTAACCCTAACCCTAGTTCTAACCCTAACCCTAGTGGAAAAAGAAAAAAAATATTTTCTTTTTTTTTTTTATTATTGTCCCTACCTATGGGGGTGATAAAGGGGGGGGGGGTAATTTACTATTTTTTTTATTTTGATCACTGTGATAGGTTATATCGCAGTGATTAAAATATACCTGGAACGAATCTGCCGGCCGGCAGATTCGGCGGGCGCACTGCGCATGCGCCCGCCATTTTGGAAGATGGCGGCGCCCATGGAGAAGACGGACGGACGCCCGGAGGCTTGGTAAGTATGAGGGGGGGGGATCTGAGCATGGGGGGTGGATCGGAGGACGGGGGGGTGGCATCGGAGCACGGGGGAGTGGGCAGGAGGACGGGGGTGCGGACAGGACAACTTAGGGGGGCGGATCACATAACGGATGACTGGGGAGGAGATCGGTGGGTGTGGGGGGGACAGATTAGGTTTTCCAGCCATGGCCGATGATATTGCAGCATCGGCCATGGCTGGATTGTAATATTTCACCAGTTTTTTAGGTGAAATATTACAAATCGCTCTGATTGGCAGTTTCACTTTCAACAGCCAATCAAAGCGATCGTAGCCACGGGGGGGTGAAGCCACCCCCCCTGGGCTGAAGTACCACTCCCCCTGTCCCTGCAGATCGGGTGAAATTGGAGTTAACCCTTTCACCCGATCTGCAGGGACGCGATCATTCCATGACGCCACATAGGCGTCATGGGTCGGATTGGCACGGTGTTGTGAATTCCGTTCTCGGGCTCCCTCCTGTGGTCATGAGTGGTACTGTGTGAGTTTGTTCTTGGGCTCCCTCTGGTGGCCTTTAGCGATATGGCTGGGCTCAGCTGCTTCATTTCCTTCTATGCTGGGCCTATTTAACTCACCTGGACCTTCACTTGTTGCCTGCTGTCGGTGTATTCAGTCCTGATTTTGTGCTCTCCTGAATATTCCTTGTGACCAGTCTCCTGCTGGAGAAGTTAAGTTTGTTTGTTCATTTTGCTCATTATTTCCTTGAAAACGTTTCTCTGTATATGATGAGTTCAGTCCAGCTTGCTTATATGTGATTTTTCGCTTGCTGGTTAGTTCTGGGGTGCAGAGTGCGCCCCTCACATCGTGAGTCGGTGTGGGGGTTCTTGTATTCTCTGCGTGGTTTATTTTTGATAGATAGGAGTCTGTGCGGTCAGTACAAAAACTATCTTCAGTCTATCTAGTGTTAGCGGGCCTCATTTGCTGATCCTGTTTCATTTCTACGTTTGTCTTTTCCCCTTAACTCACCGTTATTAATTGTGGGGGGCTGACTATAACTTTGGGGTTATTTCTCTGAGGCAAGTGAGGTCTTTGCTTTCTCTCTAGGGGTAGTTAGTTTCTCAGGCTGTGAACGAGGCGTCTAGGATTTTAGGAACGCTCCACAGCTGCCTTTAGTGTTTGTGGATAGGATCAGGATTGCAGTCAGTATAGCTTCCACATCCCCAGAACTTGTCCTATATTCTGGTCATATGTGTCAGGTCAGTTTTGAGATCCTACCACCGGATCATAACAGTACAGCAGGCCATAAAGTGTTATGCAGCAGAAGAGGGAGAAGAGAAATCCTGAAGTCATTTTTTTTTTTTTCCTCTGCACTGTGTTTAGTTTCTCTCCTCCCCCTAATCTCTGGGTGGTTCTGAACTCAGCTGCAGATATGGACATTCAGAGTCTGTCTTCTAGTGTGGATCATCTCACTGCAAGGGTACAGGGCATTCAGGATTATGTAGTCCGCAGTCCTATGTCAGAGCCTAAAATACCAATTCCGGAGCTGTTTTCCGGAGATAGATCTAGGTTTTTGAACTTTAAGAATAATTGTAAGTTATTCCTTTCTCTGAGACCTCGCTCCTCTGGTGATTCTGTTCAGCAAGTTAAAATTGTTATTTCTTTGTTACGTGGTGACCCTCAAGATTGGGCATTCTCTCTGGCGCCAGGAGATCCTGCATTGCTAAATGTGGATGCGTTTTTTCTGGCGCTTGGAGTGCTTTATGAGGAACCTAATCTGGTAGACCAAGCAGAGAAGGTTTTGCTGGCTCTCTCAGGGTCAAGATGAAGCAGAGGTTTACTGTCAGAAGTTTAGGAAGTGGTCTGTGCTCACTCAATGGAATGAGTGCGCCCTGGCAGCGATTTTCAGAAAGGGTCTTTCTGAAGCCCTTAAAGATGTTATGGTGGGGTTCCCCACGCCTGTGGGTCTGAATGAGTCTATGTCTTTTGCCATTCAGATAGATCGACGTCTGCGGGAGCGCAAACCTGTGCACCATCTGGCGGTATTTTCTGAGCAGAAACCTGAGCCTATGCAATGCGACAGGATTCTGACCAGAGTTGACCGGCAAAACCACAGACGTCAGAATGGGTTGTGCTTTTACTGTGGTGATTCTACGCATGTTATCTCAGAGTGTTCTAAGCGCACAAAAAGGTTCCCCAAGTCTGTCACCATTGGTACTGTACAACCTAAATTCATTTTGTCTGTTACTTTGATTTGCTCTCTGTCATCCTACTCAGTTATGGCTTTTGTGGATTCAGGTGCCGCCCTGAATTTGATGGATTTGTCATTTGCCAGGCGCTGTGGTTTTATCTTGGAGCCTTTACAGTTCCCTATTCCACTAAAGGGAATTGATGCTACGCCATTGGCCAAGAATAAACCTCAGTACTGGACCCAAGTGACCATGTGCATGGCTCCTGCACATCAGGAGGTGATTCGCTTTCTTGTGCTACATAATTTGCATGATGTTGTCATGTTGGGTCTGCCATGGCTGCAGGCTCATAATCCAGTCCTGGATTGGAAAGCAATGTCTGTGTCAAGTTGGGGTTGCCAGGGAATTCATGGCGATGCTCCTTTGGTGTCAATTGCTTCTTCTACTCCTTCTGAAGTCCCTGAATTTTTGTCGGACTACCAGGATGTATTTGATGAGCCCAAATCTAGTGCTCTACCTCCTCATAGGGATTGTGATTGTGCTATAAATCTGATTCCTGGTAGTAAGTTCCCTAAGGGACGACTTTTTAATTTATCTGTACCAGAACATGCCGCTATGCGGAGTTATATAAAGGAGTCCTTGGAGAAGGGGCATATTCGCCCATCCTCGTCCCCTTTAGGTGCGGGGTTCTTTTTGTGGCCAAGAAGGATGGTTCTCTGAGACCCTGTATAGATTATCGCCTTCTAAATAACATCACGGTCAAATTTCAGTACCCCTTGCCGCTGTTGTCCGATCTGTTTGCCCGGATTAGGGGGGCCAGTTGGTTCACCAAGATAGATCTTCGAGGAGCGTATAATCTTGTGCGCATAAAGCAGGGCGATGAATGGAAAACAGCATTTAATACGCCCGAAGGCCATTTTGAGTACTTGGTGATGCCTTTTGGGCTTTCTAATGCCCCCTCTGTGTTTCAGTCCTTCATGCATGACATCTTCCGAGAGTATCTGGATAGATTTATGATTGTGTACCTGGATGATATTTTGGTCTTTTCTGATGATTGGGAGTCTCATGTGAAGCAGGTCAGGATGGTATTTCAGGTCCTGCGTGCCAATGCCTTGTTTGTGAAGGGCTCTAAATGTCTCTTCGGAGTCCAGAAGGTTTCCTTTTTGGGCTTTATTTTTTCTCCTTCTACTATTGAGATGGATCCAGTCAAGGTCCAGGCTATTTATGACTGGACTCAACCTACATCTGTGAAGAGTCTTCAGAAGTTCTTGGGTTTTGCTAATTTTTACCGTCGCTTCATCACTAATTTTTCTAGTGTGGTTAAGCCTTTGACGGATTTGACCAAGAAGGGTTCTGATGTGACGAATTGGTCTCCTGCGGCCGTGGAGGCCTTTCAGGAGCTGAAACGTCGATTTTCTTCGGCTCCTGTCTTGCGCCAGCCCGATGTCTCTCTTCCCTTTCAGGTCGAGGTTGATGCTTCTGAGATTGGAGCAGGGGCTGTCTTGTCGCAGAGAAGCTCTGATGGCTCTGTGATGAGACCATGTGCTTTCTTTTCAAGAAAGTTTTCGCCTGCCGAGCGGAATTATGATGTTGGTAATCGTGAGTTGTTGGCAATGAAGTGGGCATTTGAGGAGTGGCGACATTGGCTTGAGGGAGCCAAGCATCGTGTGGTGGTCTTGACGGATCACAAGAATTTGACTTATCTCGAGTCTGCCAAACGGTTGAATACGAGACAGGCTCGATGGTCGCTGTTTTTCTCTCGTTTCAATTTCGTGGTTTCATATCTTCCGGGTTCGAAAAACGTGAAGGCTGATGCCCTTTCTAGGAGTTTTGTACCCGACTCCCCGGAAGTTTCTGAACCGACTGGTGTCCTCAAAGAGGGGGTGATTTTGTCTGCCATCTCTCCTGATCTGCGACGGGTGTTGCAGGAGTTTCAGGCCAATAGACCTGACCGTTGTCCACCGGAGAGACTGTTTGTCCCGGACAGATGGACCAGTAGAGTTATTTCCGAGGTTCATTCTTCGGTGTTGGCAGGTCATCCTGGGATTTTTGGTACCAGGGATTTGGTGGCGAGGTCCTTTTGGTGGCCTTCCTTGTCGCGGGATGTGCGTTCCTTTGTGCAGTCCTGTGGGATTTGTGCTCAGGCCAAGCCTTGCTGTTCTCGTGCCAGTGGATTGCTTTTGCCTTTGCCTGTCCCGAAGAGGCCTTGGACGCATATTTCCATGGATTTTATTTCGGATCTTCCTGTCTCTCAGAGGATGTCTGTCATCTGGGTGGTTTGTGATCGTTTTTCTAAAATGGTCCATTTGGTACCTTTGCCTAAGCTGCCTTCCTCCTCCGATTTGGTGCCACTGTTTTTTCAGAATGTGGTTCGTTTACATGGTATTCCGGAGAACATTGTGTCTGACAGAGGATCCCAGTTTGTGTCCAGATTTTGGCGGTCCTTTTGTGCTAAGATGGGCATTGAATTGTCTTTTTCGTCGGCCTTCCATCCTCAGACGAATGGCCAAACCGAACGAACTAATCAGACCTTGGAAACTTATTTGAGATGTTTTGTTTCTGCTGATCAGGATGATTGGGTGACTTTTTTGCCATTGGCTGAGTTCGCCCTCAATAATCGGGCTAGTTCTGCTACTTTGGTTTCACCTTTCTTTTGCAATTCTGGTTTTCATCCTCGTTTTTCCTCGGGTCAGGTTGAACCCTCTGACTGTCCTGGGGTGGATTCTGTGGTGGATAGGTTGCAGCAGATTTGGAACCATGTGGTGGACAATTTGACGTTGTCCCAAGAGAAGGCTCAGCGCTTTGCTAACCGCCGTCGCTGTGTGGGTCCCCGACTTCGTGTGGGGGATTTGGTGTGGTTGTCTTCTCGTTATGTCCCGATGAAGGTTTCCTCTCCTAAGTTCAAGCCTCGTTTCATCGGTCCTTATAAGATTTTGGAAATCCTCAACCCTGTGTCATTTCGTTTGGACCTCCCAACATCGTTTGCCATTCATAATGTGTTCCATAGGTCATTGTTGCGGAGATATGTGGTGCCTGTGGTCCCTTCTGTTGATCCTCCTGCTCCTGTCTTGGTCGAGGGGGAGTTGGAGTATGTGGTGGAGAAGATCTTGGATTCTCATATTTCGAGACGGAAGCTTCAGTACTTAGTTAAATGGAAGGGCTATGGTCAGGAGGATAATTCCTGGGTTGTCGCCTCCGATGTCCATGCGGCCGATTTGGTTCGTGCCTTTCATTCGGCTCGTCCTGATCGGCCTGGGAGCTCTGGTGAGGGTTCGGTGACCCCTCCTCAAGGGGGGGTTACTGTTGTGAATTCCGTTCTCGGGCTCCCTCCTGTGGTCATGAGTGGTACTGTGTGTTTGTTCTTGGGCTCCCTCTGGTGGCCTTTAGCGATATGGCTGGGCTCAGCTGCTTCATTTCCTTCTATGCTGGGCCTATTTAACTCACCTGGACCTTCATTTGTTGCCTGCTGTCGGTGTATTCAGTCCTGTTTCTGAGAGCTCCTGAATATTCCTTGTGACCAGTCTCCTGTGGAGAAGTTAAGTTTGTTTGTTCATTTTGCTCATTATTTCCTTGAAAACGTTTCTCTGTATATGATGAGTTCAGTCCAGCTTGCTTATATGTGATTTTTCGCTTGCTGGTTAGTTCTGGGGTGAAGAGTGCGCCCCTCACATCGTGAGTCGGTGTGGGGGTTCTTGTATTCTCTGCGTGGTTTATTTTTGATATATAGGAGTCTGTGCGGTCAGTACAAAAACTATCTAGTGTTAGCGGGCCTCATTTGCTGATCCTGTTTCATTTCTACATTTGTCTTTTCCCCTTAACTCACCGTTATTATTTGTGGGGGGCTGACTATAACTTTGGGGTTATTTCTCTGAGGCAAGTGAGGTCTTTGCTTTCTCTCTAGGGGTAGTTAGTTTCTCAGGCTGTGAACGAGGCGTCTAGGATTTTAGGAACGCTCCACAGCTGCCTTTAGTGTTTGTGGATAGGATCAGGATTGCGGTCAGTATAGCTTCCACATCCCCAGAACTTGTCCTATATTCTGGTCATATGTATCAGGTCAGTTTTGAGATCCTACCACCGGATCATAACAGCACGGGTTTTCATGACGCCTACGTGGCGTCAAAGGTCGGGAAGGGGTTAAACTTATGTTTTTTTACATTTTTTTCATATTTTTAAAAACATTTTTTTTTTTTACCTGTGCCATGCTTCAATAGCCTCCATGGGAGGCTAGAAGCTGGCACAACTTGATTGGCTCAGCTACATAGCAGCGATCATCAGATTGCTGCTATGTAGCTGAAATGCAGGTGTGCTATGAGCGCCGACCACAGGGGGGCGCTCACAGCAGGCCGGCATCAGTAACCATAGAGGTCTCAAGGACCTCTATGGTTACTGTCCTGACACATCGCCGACCCCCGATCATGTGACAGGGGTCGGCGATGACGTCATTTCCGGCCGCCCGGCCAGATGCGGTAGTTAAATGCCGCTGTCTGCGTTTGACAGCGGCATTTATCAGGTTAATAGCGGAGGGTGAATAGCGATTTCACCCGCCGCTATTGCGCGCACATGTCAGCTGTACAAAACAGCTGACATGTCGCAACTTTGATGTGGGCTCAGCGCCGGAGCCCACATCAAAGGGGGAGACACGGCATGCGCTGTACATGTACGGCGCATGTCGTGAAAGGGTTAAATTGCCCAGATTCAGCCACTGCTAAAGCAAATACTAGCTGATCAATGGGAGTGCTGGGTGGCAGATCCTATCCTCTTGATATGTAATCAATATTTGAGACAATCATTACAATGCATTTTTATATTTTTTCTGCCATTGCCAACATGAAAGTGAATCTGTCAGCAGATTATTTTTGCTATGTACTCCAAAAGCAGCATTATCTAGGAGCCGAGACCCTCTATTGCAGCGGTGTATTACTTAGGGCTCATAATCACATGCGAGAATCTCGGATGAGTCTCGCACATCAATACCCAGCACTCAGGATTCTCTGGGTGATAGGAAGCCAGTGAAAGGCTTGGCATAGGGGAGAGGCTGGGGAACCTATGAAGACTAGACATCACAAGAACACCAAAATGGCAGCCCCAATCTACATCCATTGGCTCTGTCTTTGTCAAAGAATGACTGCGACCTTTACAGTGAACCTGACATAATGATTTACCCCTAGAAGGTATAAGAAGCACTTTTTCAGCCTCCTAATAACTTCTTTGTTTAAGTCAGAATCAGCTGTAAACGCTAAATGTACGAGTTTAAAAGGGATGTTTAATGGCTTCTGCTTCTCCTTGTGGTCAGCGGACTAGTCCAGGACCCTGTCTATCAATGCTACTGCACACTGGGGACACGCTCACAGCAGTGGGACTGACATGCCGACGTGTGCATGGAAAGGAGGGAGGAAGAGGAGATGCGCTGGAACGGCATAGGATTCAGTAATGTTGCTTTTGTTATATTTTTTTAAACAAATAAAGCCTTGACATTTTACTGAGAAACTGAACAACTCCTTTAACTTGATCTGGTTTGCAGCTTTGAACACTTGCAAGTTGTATAATGTTACTAAAGCTCCTCTCCAGCGTACTGTTCACAATATATCCACTTGTAACCCTTGTTTAAACAATGATTATAGGTCTCCACTATTCTGTTCTCATATATCAAATTAAACAGAGCCATCCAGTACCAGGTAGCGCTTCAATGGGACAGATAAGTCAAGACGCAAAATATGAGGTCACCGAGCGTGCCTCAGCTTGCCTTGTCCTGTACACAGCCCCGAGAGCCAAATCACTCTCTGTAATCCCTGCTGCAAGTCTAAAAACAAAAAAGCCTTATTTATTCTACATGTAAACAGACAGTGGCAGTAAAAAAACAAAGGACTGGGGAGAAGAATGCATTGTAAAGAAGTTCTTTACTGCCGGAGGATTGAAACTGAAAACACGGGATATAAAATTGTGAAAATACCCATAACAAACCAGAGGAACATGAAAAGAATAAAGGAAGAAGAAAGCTAAATGTAATGTAAAAGAATTCATATTTAAATGGTCCTCTTTTTGTTGAAATAATTATCTAAAAGCACCCAAAATATTATTTATTTCTTAACCCTGTAAGCCCTCAAGGGTGGTCTGCACATTAATGACCGGGCCAATTTTTACAATTCTGACCACTGTCCGTTTATGAGGTTATAACTCTGGAACACTTCAACGGATCCTGATAATTCTGACAACGTTTTCTCGTGACATATTGTACTTCATGATAGTGGTAAAATTTCTTCGATAATACTTGCGTTTATTTGTGAAAAAAAAAAACGGAAATTTGACAAAAATTTTGAAAATTTAGCAATTTTCCAAATTTGAATTTTTATGCCCTTAAATCACAGAGATATGTCACACAAAATGCTTAATAAGTAACATTTCCCACATGTCTACTTTACATCAGCACAATTTTGGAACAAAAATTTTCTTTTCTTAGGGAGTTATAAGGGTTAAAAGTTGACCAGTAATTTCTCATTTTTACAACACCATTTTTTTTTTATGGACCACATCTCATTTGAAGTCACTTTGAGGGGTCTATATGATAGAAAATAACCAAGTGTGACACCATTCTAAAAAACTGCACCCCTCAAGGTGCTCAAAACCATATTCAAGAAGTTTATTACCCCTTCAGGTGTTTCACAGGAATTTTTGGAATGTTTAAATAAAAATGAGCATTTAACTTTTTTTCACACAAAATTTACTTCAGCTCCAATTTGTTTTATTTTACTAAGGGTTACAGGAGAAAATGGACCCCAAAAGTTGTTGTACAATTTGTCCTGAGTACGCCGATACCCCATATGTGGGGATAAACCACTGATTGGGCGCATGGCAGAGCTCGAAAGCGAAGGAGCGCCATTTGACTTTTCAATGCAAAATTAACTAGAATTGAGATGCGACGCCATGTTGCATTTGGAGAGCCACTGATGTGCCAAAACATTGAAACCCCCCAAATGTGACACAATTTTGGAAAGTAGACCCCCTAAGGAACTTATCTAGATGTATTGTGAGAGCTTTTAACCCCCAAGTGTTTCACTACAGTTTATAACGCAGAGCCGTGAAAATTAAAAAAAAAAAAAAAATCCAACAAAAATTATATTTTAGCCCCCAGTTTTGTATTTTCCCAAGGGTAACAGGAGAAATTGGGCCACAATAGTTGTTGTCCAATTTGTCCTGAGTACGCTGATACCCCATATGTGGGGGGAACCACCGTTTGGGCACATGGCAGAGCTCGGAAGGGAAGGAGCGCCATTTGGAATGCAGATTTAGATAGATTGGTCTGCAGGCGTCACATTGCGTTTGCATAGCCCCTAATGTACCTAAACAGTAGAAACCCCCAACAAGTGACCCCATACTGGAAATTAGACCCCCCAAGGAACTTATCTAGATGTGTTGTGAGAACTTTGAACCCCCAAGTGTTTCACTACAGTTTATAACGCAGAGCCGTGAAAATAAAAAATCATTTTTTTCCCCACAAAAATGTTTTTTTAGCCCCCCAAATTTTTATTTTCCCAAGTGTAATAAGAGAAATCGGACCCCAAAAGTTGTTTTCCAATTTGTCCTGAGTACGCCGATATCAAATATGTTGGGGTAAACCCCTATTTGGGTGCATGGGAGAGTTCGGAAGGGAAGGAGCACTGTTTTTCTTTTTCAACGCAGAATTGGCTGGAATTGAGATCGGACGCCATGTCGCGTTTGGAGAGCCCCTGATGTGCCTAAACAGTGGAAACCCCACTTCTAACTGAAACCCTAACCCTAAGCCCCAACCCTAACCCTAGCCCCAATCCTAACCCTAGCCCTAACCCTAGCGGGAAAATTGAAATAAATACATTTTTTTAATTTTATTATTTTTCCCTAACTAAGGGGGTGATGAACGGGGGTTTGATTTATTATTTATAGCGGTTTTTAGCGGATTTTTATTATTGGCAGCCGTCACACACTAAAAGACGCTGTTTATTGCAAAAAATAGCTTTTGCGTCTCCACAATATGAGAGCTATAATTTTTCCATATTTTGGTCCACAGAGTCATATGAGGTCTTGTTTTTGCGAGATGAGTTGACGCCATTTTCGGGCACGTGACTTTTTTAATCGCCTTTTATTCCTATTTTTGTGAGGCAGAATGACCGAAAACCAGCTATTCATGAATTTCTTTATTCTTTTTTTTTTTTTTTTTTTTTTTTTGGGGGGGGGGGGGTGTTTATACCGTTCCACATTTGGTAACATTGATAAAGTAGTTTTATTCTTCGGGTCAGTACGATTACAGCGATACCTCGTTTATATCATTTTTTTATGTTTTGGTGCTTTTATACGATAAAAACTATTTTATATAAATAATAATTATTTTTGCATCGCTTTATTCTGAGGACTATAACTTTTTTATTTTTTCGCTGATGCTGTACGGCGGCTCGTTTTTTGCGGGACAAGATGACGTTTTCAGCGGTACCATGGATATTTATATCCGTCTTATTGATCGCGTTAAAGCGTTGTTTTTTGCCTCTTTTTTTTTTTTTTTACCGCGTTCAATGAAGGGGTTAACTAGCTGGACAGTTTTATAGGTGGGGTCGTTACGGACACGGCGATACTAAATATGTGCACTTTTATTGTTTTTTTTATTATTATTTAGATATAGAAATGTATTTATGGGAACAATATTTATTTATTTATATTTTTTTTACACGTGAATATTTTTTTTTTTTTACTTTATAACATTGCCCCAGGGGGGGGCATCATGTTATAGGATCAGATCACTGATCTGACACTTTGCAGAGCACTGTGTCAGATCAGCGATCCGACATGCAGGGTGCAGGCTAACCAGCGCTTGCTCTGAGCAGCCGCTGGTAAGCCACCTCCCTGCAGGACCCAGATGCAGCCCCGCGGCCATTTTGGATCCGGGGCCTGCAGGGAGGAGACGCTCGGTTCAAGGTGAGCACATCGCCTTGTACCGAGGGTCTCCGGGAAGCCCGCAGGGAGCCCCCTCCCTGCGTGATGGTTCCCTATACCGCTGGAACACTGTGATCATCTTTGATCGCAGTGTGATGGGGGTTAATGTGCCGGGGGCGGTCCGTGACCGCTCCTGGCACATAGTGCCGGATGTCAGCTGTGATAGTCAGCTGACACCCGGCCGCGATCGGCCGATCGTAATGACGTACTATCCCGTCCCTGGAAATTTAGTCCCAGGTCACCTTGACGGGATAGTACGTCATATGGGATTAAGGGGTTAAACACCAAAGCATTTACCACATATACTCATGTATAAGCGGAGTTTTTCAGCACATTTTTTTGTGCAGAAAACGCCCCCTTGGATTATACAAGAGTCATTCTCCCAGAAAGAGGGCGGAGCAGTGGGTCACAGGAGGAAGGAGCCAGCGGCTGCAGCTGAGGCTGTAACTGTGCCTGCTGCTAAAGAGAAATGAATACTCACTGCGCTGGCACTGTTTATTCATTTCTCTTATAGCGCGCACAGTTAGGCTGCTGTCACACTAGCAGTATTTGGTCAGTATTTTACATCAGTATTTGTAAGCCAAAACCAGGAGTGGAACAATGAGAGGAAAAGTATAACAGAAACATAAGCACCACTTCTGTATTTATCACCCACTCCTGGTTTTGGCTTACAAATACTGATGTAAAATACTGACCAAATACTGCTAGTGTGAAGGCAGCCTTACAGCCGCCAGCTTCCAGCACACATCCTACACTCCCTTCTTCGCTGCATCTTCTTCCGGTGCCAGTCTCCCGGCCGAGCGATCACGTGTCCCGCACTCATTAAGGTAATGAATATTCACCCCTCTTCACTCCCATAGGCGTGGCGTGAATATTCATTACTTTAATGAGTGGGGAAACGTGATCGCTCGTCCGGAAGAGCTGCTGTCGCCGGAACGAGATGCAGCGAGGGAGCGCAGGGAAGGTACAGTTATATGAAAAAGTTTGGGCACCCCTATTAATCTTAAGCTTAATGTTTTATAAAAATGGGTTTTTTTGCAACAGCTATTTCGGTTTCATATATCTAATAACTGTTGGACACAGTAATGTTTCTGCCTTGAAATCAGGATTATTGTACTAACAGAAAATGTGCAATCTGCATTCAAACAAAATTTGACAGGTGCATAAGTATGGGCACCTTTATCATTTTCTTGTTTTAAATACTCCTACCTACTTTTTACTGACTTACTAAAGCAGTTTTTTTGGTTTTGCAACCTCATTGAGCTTTGAACTTCATAGCCAGGTGTATGCAATCATGAGAAAAGCTACTTAAAGTGGCCACTTGCAAGTTGTTCTCCTGTTTGAATCTCCTCTGAAGAGTGGCATCATGGGCTCCTCAAAACAGCTGTCAAATGATCTGAAAACAAAGATTATTCAACATAGTTGTTCATGGGAAGGATACAAAAAGCTGTCTCAGAGATTTAACCTGTCAATTTCCACTGTGAGGAACATAGTAAGGAAATGGAAGGACACAGGTACAGTTCTTGTTAAGGCCAGAAGTGGCAGGCCAAGAAAAACATCAGAAAGGCAGAGAAGAAGAATGGTGAGATCAGTCAAGGACAATCCTCAGACCACGTCCAGAGAGCTGCAGCATCAACTTGCTGCAGATGGTGTCACTGTGCATAGGTCAACTATACAACGCACTTTGCACAAGGAGAAGCTGTATGGGAGAGTGATGCGAAAGCACGCCACAAACAGAGTCGGCTGAGTTATGCAAAAGCGGAGAAGCCAATTTCTTTTTGGAAGAAGGTCCTGTGGACTGATGAAACAAAGATTGAGTTGTTTGGTCATACAAAAAGGCGTTATGCATGGCGGCAAAAAAACACAGCATTCCAAGAAAAACACTTGCTACCCACAGTAAAATTTGGTGGAGGTTCCATCATGCTTTGGGGCTGTGTGGCCAATGCCGGCACCGGGAATCTTGTTAAAGTTGAGGGACGCATGGATTCCTCTCAGTATCAGCAGATTCTTGACAATAATGTTCATGATTCAGTGACAAAGTTGAAGTTACCCAGGGGATGGATCTTTCAGCAAGACAATGATCCAAAACACCGCTCCAAATCTACTCAGGCATTCATGCAAAGGAACAATTACACTGTTCTGGAATGGCCATACCAGTCCCCAGACCTGAATATCATTGAACATCTGTGGGATAATATGAAGAGGGCTGTCCATGCTCGGCGACCATCAAACTTAACTAAACTGGAATTGTTTTGTAAAGAGGAATGGTCAAAAATACCTTCATCCAGGATCCAGGAACTCATTAAAAGCTACAGGAAGCGACTAGAGGCTGTTATTTTTGCAAAAGGAGGATCTACTAAATATTAATGTCACTTTTCTGGTGAGGTGCCCATACTTATGCACCTGTCAAATTTTGTTTGAATGCAGATTGCACATTTTCTGTTAGTACAATAAACCTAATTTCAAGGCAGAAACATTACTGTGTCCAACAGTTATTAGATATATGAAACTGAAATAGCTGTTGCAAAAAAAACAATTTTTATAAAACATTAAGCTTAAGATTAATAGGGGTGCCCAAACTTTTTCCTATAACTAAGTAGGCGGTGTTTTTTTTTTTTTTGTTTTTTGTTTTTTTTTTTTATAGGAACCATACATACAAGGATAGGAGATAAGGAGCCATGCATACAAGGACAGGGACGGGGGAGCCATGCATACAAGGACAGGGATGGGAAGCCATGCATACAAGGACAGGGAGCCATGCATACAAGGACAGGGAGCCATGCATACAAGGACAGGGAGCCATGCATACAAGGACAGGGAGCCATGCATACAAGGACAGGGAGCCATGCATGCCAGGATAGGGATGAAGGGACAATGCATACCCAGCTTATACTCGAGTCAATAAGTTTTCCCAGTTTTTCATGGCAAAATTAGGTGCCTCGGCTTATACTAGGGTCGACTTATACTCGAGTATATACTGTAATTGGGCATTTAGAAAGAAAAATTAAAAAAAAAAAAAAAATGGAAATCAACTCATTCTATCCACCCAAAACCAATTTCATGTATGCAGGTCATAAGTACAACGATGAATCTATACAATTATTAAACAAAAATGTGGCTTCTGTTGCAGAGAAATCCAGTTTAAAAGTGGTATACAAAAGAATTTGGAAGTGCCTTATCCTTGGCTCCCAGCTCCATCCTCAGTGTAAGTTCACTCACAGCTAGTTTTGCTGCAGTGATAACTGTCAATCAATCATCTTCAGAAGAGCAGAGTTTGGCTCAGGAGGGAGTGGAAGTCCCTGGTCAAACCCAGAATACTTGCAGACTCATTTGCATATCCCTTCTAATGTAGATTCCACTGCAACAAAGCAGCCTTTTTGGTTAACTCATTAACAGGAACATTTTTTAAAGGTCACTAACGAAAGTATGAAGCCGGCTCAAAAGCTGAGGATGCTACAAACAAGGCAGTGTTTTTTTAAAAAAAAATTGAAAATTTGGAATCGTTGTGTCCAAGAAAGTCTGATCTCTTAAAATATAAAAGGAAAAATGAAGATATTGAACGTCACAATTGTAATTTTTCTTGTCACACTTTCCCCATTAAAGAATGCAAAAAAAAAAAAGCAGTCAAAATGTCATATTAACCCAAAATTGGTATAAATAAAAATAGAAGATCTTGGCTTAAAAAAAAAAACAAGATTGTTTTATCCTTAATTTCCCCTTTGTCCTACCGTATCAAAGTTCACCTCCTCCCCTCCCCCCCTTTTTCTTCCCTTTTTCCCTTTCCTCTTTTCCCCACTATTCTGTCTAATGTTGTATTATTATCCTTCACATAGTTTCATATAGCTTATATGGTATTTTTCGTCATACTCAAATAATATTATATGTTGAATTTCAACTCATGTTATATTGTCACATATAACCTATTCCCCTACCCGGATATTGTAAAATTTCGCCAAATAAAAGTTACTGAAATAAAAAAAAACAAGATGAAAATGCAAAAGGGAAATAGGAAAAGTCAGCTCACCAAAATGCCTTGCACCTTGTTCATGAATATCATCCACTCGGAGCAGTCTCAGACTCAGTCGATGAAGACAAAAAATATGAAGGAAAGTTCTCCAATCGATAAAGAAAAAAACGTTTCAGCGATAAGCGTACAGTACAGACCAAAAGTTTGGACACATCTTCTCATTTAAAGATTTTTCTGTATTTTCATGACTATTAAAATTGTACATTCACACTGAAGGCATCAAAACTACGAATTAACACATGTGGAATTATATACTTAACAAAAAAGTGTGAAACAACTGAAATTATGTCTTATATTCTAGGTTCTTCAAAGTAGCCACCTTTTGCTTTGATGACTGCTTTGCACTCTCTTGGCATTCTCTTGATGAGCTTCAAGAAGTAGTCACCGGGAATGGTTTTCACTTCTCAGGTGTGCCCTGTCAGGTTTAATAAGTAGGATTTCTTGCCTTATAAATGGGGTTGGGACCATCAGTTGTGTTGTACAGAAGTCCGGTGGATACACAGCTGATAGTCCTACTGAATAGACTGTTAGAATTTGTATTATGGCAAGAAAAAAGCAGCTAAGAAAAGAAAAACGAGTGGCCATCATTACTTTAAGAAATGAAGGTCAGTCAGTCCAAAAAATTGGGAAAACTTTGAAAGTGTCCCCAAGTGCAGTGGCAAAAACCATCAAGTGCTACAAAGAAACTGGCTCACATGAGGACTGCCCCAGGAAAGGAAGACCAAGAGTCACCTCTGCTTCTGAGGATAAGTTTATCCGAGTCTACAGCCTCAGAAATCGCAGGTTAAGAGCAGCTCAGATTAGAGACCAGGTCAATGCCACACAGAGTTCTAGCAGCAGACACATCTCTACAACTGTTAAGAGGAGACTTTGTACAGCAGGCCTTCATGGTAAAATAGCTGCTAGAAAACCACTGCTAAGGACAGGCAACAAGCAGAAGAGACTCGTTTGGGCTAAAGAACACAAGGAATGGACATTAGACCAGTGGAAATCTGTGCTTTGGTCTGATAAGTCCAAATTTTAGATCTTTGGTTCCAACCACCGTGTCTTTGTGCGACGCTCCGTGAAGCATGGAGGAGCAGGTGTGATGGTGTGGGGGTGCTTTGCTGGTGACACTGTTGGGGATTAATTCAAAACTGAAGGCATACTAAACCAACATGGCTACCACAGCATCTTGCAGCGGCATGCTATTCCATCCGGTTGGCGTTTAGTTGGACCATCATTTATTTTTCAACAGGACAATGACCCCAAACACACCTCCAGGCTGTGTAAGGGCTGTTTGACTAAGAAGGAGAGTGATGGGGAGCGACGCCAGATGACCTGGCCTCCACAGTCATCAGACCAGAACCCAATCGAGATAGTTTGGGGTGAGGTGGACCGCAGAGTGAAGGGAAAAGGGCCACCAAGCGCTAAGCATCTCTGGGAACTCTTTCAAGATTGTTGGAAGACCATTCCCGGTGACTACCTCTTGAAGCTCATCAAGAGAATGCCAAGAGTGTGCAAAGCAGTCATCAAAGCAAAAGGTGGCTACTTTGAAGAACCTAGAATATAAGACATATTTTCAGTTTTTCCACACTTTTTTGTTAAGTATATAATTCCACATGTGTTAATTCATAGTTTTGATGACTTCAGTGTGAATGTACAATTTTCATAGTCATGAAAATACAGAAAAATCTTTAAATGTTCAGGTGTGTCCAAACTTTTGGTTTGTACTGTAGGTTTTTTTTATATATGTGCATTATCTGTACAGTTACCCACACTGGTTATTTACAATTTTAAATGGTTTAAATAAAAAGCTGTTTTTATCCCTTTATTGGGACTGTTTTTTTTTCTTCATCGCTGGAGAACTTTCTTTCATTTTTTTTCTTCGAAAAACAAGCTCTCACACAGCTTAATGGAGGAGGTAGAGTGCATCTTTTGAGAGAGTAATCAGTATTATTGTATGACACATTGTGAACATCCAGGTTACTGATGTATTCTACCTTTTAATGTACCGTACTTTTGTGACATTTTTCAATAACTTCGAAAACATTCAGAAATTTCTGATAAGAATATTGTCACGACTCTGTTGCCGGGTGTCCTGGGACCCGGGGCTCCTTCCCTCTCTCTAATGCTAGGGGCACCCTAGCTCGCCCTGTTTCCTGGATTATGTCTGATAGTGAAGATAACGGGGCCACATACCGTTGTGGCCAAAAGTATTGACACCCCTGCAATTCTGTCAGATAATGCTTAGTTTCTTCCTGAAAATGATTGCAATCACAAATTCTTTGGTATTATTATCTTCATTTAATTTGTCTTAAATGAAAAAACACAAAAGAGAATGAAGCAAAAAGCAAAACATTGATCATTTCACACAAAACTCCAAAAAATGGGCCAGACAAAAGTATTGGCACCCTCAGCCTAATACTTGGTTGCACAACCTTTACCCAAAATAACTGCGACCAACCGCTTCCGGTAACCATCAATGAGATTCTTACAATGCTCTGCTGGAATTTTAGACCATTCTTCTTTGGCAAACTGCTCCAGGTCCCTGATATTTGAAGGGTGCCTTCTCCAAACTGCCATTTTTAGATCTCTCCACGGGTGTTCTATGGGATTCAGGTCTGGACTCATTGCTGGCCACCTTAGAAGTCTCCAGTGCTTTCTCTCAAACCATTTTCTAGTGCTTTTTGAAGTGTGTTTTGGGTCATTGTCCTGCTGGAAGAGCCATGACCTCTGAGGGAGACCCAGCTTTCTCACACTGGGCCCTACATTATGCTGCAAAATTTGTTGGTAGTCTTCAGACTTCATAATGCCATGCACACGGTCAAGCAGTCCAGTGCCAGAGGCAGCAAAGCAACCCCAAAACATCAGGGAACCTCTGCCATGTTTGACTGTAAGGACCGTGTTCTTTTCTTTGAATGCCTCTTTTTTTCTCCTGTAAACTCTATGTTGATGCCTTTGCCCAAAAAGCTCTACTTTTGTCTCATCTGACCAGTGAACATTCTTCCAAAACGTTTTAGGCTTTTTCAGGTAAGTTTTGGCAAACTCCAGCCTGGCTTTTTTTATGTCTCGGGGGAAGAAGTGGGGTCTTCCTGGGTCTCCTACCATACAGTCCCTTTTCATTCAGACGCCGACGGATAGTACGGGTTGACACTGTTGTAACCTCGGACTGCAGGTCAGCTTGAACTTGTTTGGATGTTAGTCAAGGTTCTTTATCCAACATCCGCACTATCTTGCGTTTAAATCTCTTGTCAATTTTTCTTTTCCATCCACATCTAGGGAGGTTAGCCACAGTGCCATGGGCTTTAAACTTCTTGATGACACTGCGCACGGTAGACACAGGAACATTCAGGTCTTTGGAGATGGACTTGTAGCCTTGAGATTGCTCATGCTTCCTCACAATTTGGTTTCTCAAGTCCTCAGACTGTTCTTTGGTCTTCTTTCTTTACTCCATGCTCAATGTGGTACACACAAGGAGACAGGGACAGAGGTTGAGTCAACTTTAATCCATGTCAACTGGCTGCAAGTGTGATTTAGTTATTGCCAACACCTGTTAGGTGCCACAGGTAAGTTACAGGTGCTGTTAAGCATCACATGATTTTTCGAACAGTGCCAATACTTTTGTCCACCCCCTTTTTTATGTTTGGTGTGGAATTATATCCAATTTGGCTTTAGGACAATTCTTTTTGTGTTTTTTTATTTAAGACAAATTAAATCAAGCTAATAATACCAAAGAATTTGTGTTTGCAATCATATTCAGGAAGAAACAGTATTATCTGACAGAATTGCAGGGGTGTCAATACTTTTGGCCACAACTGTACCTTGCCTTAGCTCCTGAATCCGCCCTCAGTGTGTACCCTTCCCCCACCCAGGAGTAGTAGCGTACAGTAATACACCAACCAGACTAACAAGGTAATATGTACAGGGATAAAGGAAAATACCAATCATGCAAATATACACACCAGCAACAGAGGTAAACATCGGGGAGTGGAGGATGGGGTTAAACCAAAGTAAGAGAAGAAAGGGAATTATCACACACTGAAAACCTAGCAACAGTCACAGATAAATCCACCAAACGCCTTCTCTAATAATAACCACCAACAACCTCTAGCCGTGCAGCAAAAGCTACCTCATTGTCAGAGTGCTAGCCAGGAGCCAGATTATATAGGAGATGGGAGTGGTTAACAGCGAACAGCTGAGCCTTACTGAAGAAAAGCTTCCAGGAGCTCTCATCTGAGCAGGTTGACCTCTGCACTGCTAAAAGGAACTTGTACCGTTTAACCCCTTTCTGACATGTGATGTACTATCTCGTCGAGGTGGGGTGGGCCCGTATGCCCACCGACGGGATAGTACATCATAGCGATCGGCTGCGCTCACGGGGGGAGCACAGCCGATCGCAGCCGGGTGTCAGATGACTATCGCAGCTGACATCCGGCACTATGTGCCAGGATCAGTCACGGACCGCTCCTGGCACATTAACCCCCGAATTACTGCGATCAAACATGATTGCAGTGCTTCTGGGGCATAGGGGAGCATTGCGCAGGGAGGGGGGCTCACTGCAGGCTTCCCTGAGAACCTCGGTACAACGCGATGTGATTGCGTTGTACCGAGCGTCTCCTCCCTGCAGGCCCCGGATCCAAAATGGCCGCGGGGCTGCATCCGGGTCCTGCAGGGAGGTGGCTTACCAGCGCCAGATCGCTAATCTGACATCGTGCATTGCAAAGTGTCAGATCAGCGATCTTACACTATAACATGATGTTCCCCCCGGGGCAATGCTATAGTGTAAAAAAAAAAATATTCAGAAGTGTAAAAAAAAATAATTCCTAAACAAAAAATTATATATATCTACTATATAATTGTCTAAGGGTACTCCCGTCTGTCCTTCTGTCTGTCTGTCTGTCGCGGTTATTTGTTCGCTGATTGGTCTCGCCAGCTGCCTGTCATGGCTGCCGCGACCAATCAGCGACGCGCACAGTCCGGAAAAAAATGCCCGCTCCTTACTCCCCGCACTCACTGCCCGGCGCCCGCATACACCCCTCCGGTCACCGCTCACACAGGGTTAATGCCGGCGGTAACGGACCGCGTTATGCCGCGGGTAACGCACTCCGTTACCGCCGCTATTAACCCTGTGTGTCCCCCACTTTGTACTACTTACGCTGCCTATGCGGCATCAATAGTACAAAATGTAATGTTAAAAATAATAAATAAAAAAAAAAAAACCTGCTATACTCACCCTCTGTAGTCCGCTGAGCCGCTCGCGCTGCCCGCCATCTTCCGTTGCAGGTTGCGGTGGCAAAGATGGTATGGCAGAAGGACCTGCCATGACGTCACGGTCATGTGACCGCGACGTCATCACAAGGCCTGCGCGGAAAGGACCTGACGTGACGTCACGGTCATGTGACCGCTACACGGTCATGTGACCGCTACACGGTCATGTGACCGCTACACGGTCATGTGACCTCGACGTCATCACAGGTCCTGCGCTCAGACCAACCCTGGGACTGGAAGCTGCCGTGGACTACAAGGGGCCCTTGGAAAGGTGAGTATGTGTTTATTTTTTAACCTGTGACAAACGTGGCTGGGCAATATACTACGTGACTGGCCAATATACTACGTGGCTCTGTGCTGTATACTACTTCGCTGTGCAATATACTACATGGCTCTGTGCTGTATACTACGTCGCTGGGCAATATACTATGTAATTGGGCAATATACTACGGCGCTGAACAATATACTACGTCGCTGGGCAATATACTACGTCGCTGGGCAATATACTACGTCGCTGGGCAATATACTACGTCGCTGGGCAATATACTACGTCGCTGGGCAATAAACTACATGGCTGGGCAATATACTACTTGGCTGGGCAATATACTACGTGGACATGCATATTCTAGAATACCCGATGCGTTAGAATCGGGCCACCATCTAGTATATATATATATATATTAATAACAATAATAATAATAATAGATAATAGAAAAAAAAAGGCGAGGATCTGAATTAAGACACTCTCTGGTAACTCAAAGTAGGATTAGGCACAGTGTATATTAGTCTATATGGCATATAAGCAGTTGAGCTGTCTTAGTGAACTTTAAAATGGAAAAACGGGTTACACCATGAGCTTTATTTATAAATAAATATTGAACAATTTTTGAGGCATATACAGATTGCCACCAATAGTCTAAGATGTAAACATAACATTGAAGCCTTTACTAAAACGTATTTGCCACTAATAAAATGGCGTTTGGTGGCATTATATTAGGTACACTGTGGCTACAATAAAGCGATACAGGTCATTCTGTGATCTTTAATAACATCGCAACTATCGGCGCTACGGCGCATGCGCAGTAAGCCATGAAGGCATCTGATTCCATTACCAAGATGGAGACTTTGAGCGCTACTGCGCAGGCGCTAGACGCCTTACTGAAATCAGCGGTCCGTATTGGCCTTTTACCTAGCACGTGATTATGATTCATAGAGAAGCACTGGGACATGCGCAGTAGCTGTTCTGGTACGCCGACAACATGCTGCCTCCTCCATGAATAATATGTCTCTCCAAAGGTATGCTAAATGAATAAGTGGATGGTCACTGTATTAAGGAGTGGTCCTATGGAGTTTTAATAGTACACTACTGGCACTTATACACTTTATGATGTAATGCAATTGTCTGTAAACCTATGAAGTTCACTGATTGGCTGCACTTAGGGGATGATAGGGTTATGTCCCTCTATATATATGTTGAAAAAAGGTCTGTTTGTTGCTTGAGAAAGGCTCAGTTAGAGCCGAAACGTTGCATGGAGATGTGGGCTCAATAAAGACCTGCAGATTGTCTTAAAAGAACATGGAGTGCTGCCTGCTTTTGTAATATATATATATATATATATATATATATATATATACATATACACACATATATACATACATATACACACTGTAATATAATATATATATATATATATATATATATATATATATATATATATATATATATATATATATTTGTTCCCATAAATACATTTCTTTATCTAAATAAAAAAAAAACAATAAAAGTACACATACTTAGTATAGCTGCATCCGTAACGACCCGACCTTTAAAACTGTCCCACTAGTTAACCCCTTCAGTGAACACCATAAAAAAAAAAAAACGAGGCAAAAAACAATGTTTTATTATCATACCGCCGAACAAAAAGTGGAATAACACGCGATCAAAAAGACGGATATAAATAACAATGGTACCGCTGAAAACGTCATCTTGTCCCGCAAAAAACGAGCCACCATACAGCATCAAAAGCGAAAAAATAAAGAAGTTATAGTCCTCAGAATAAAGCGATGCAAAAAAAATTATTTTTTCTATAAAATAGTTTTTATCGTATAAAAGCGCCAAAACAAAAATATATATAAATGAGGTATCGCTGCAATCGTACTGACCCCAAGAATAAAATGGCTTCATCCATTTTACCAATCACGGAACAGTATAAAGCCCCCCCCCCCCCCCCCCCCCCAAAAAAAAAAAAAAAAAGAAATTTATGAATAGCTGGTTTTTGGTCATTCTGCCTCACAAAAATCGGAATAAAAAGCGATAAAAAAAATGTCACGTGCCCGACAATGTTACCAATAAAAACATCAACTCGTCCTGCAAAAAGACTTCATATGACTCTGTGGACCAAAATATGGAAAAATTATAGCTCTCAAAATGTGGTAACGCAAAAAATATTTTTTGCAATAAAAAGCATCTTTTAGTGTGCGATGGCTGCCAATCATAAAAATCCACTAGAAAACCCGCTATAAATAGTAAATCAAACCCCCCTTCATCACCCCCTTAGTTAGGGAAAAATTACAAATTTTAAAAAAATGCATTTATTTCCATTTTCCCATTAGGGTTAGGGCTAGGGTTATGTTTAGGGATAGGGTTGGGGCAGGATTGGGGCTAGGGTTAGGGTTTGGATTACATTTACGGTTGGGATTAGGGTTAGGGGTGTGTCAGGGTTAGGGGTGTGGTTAGATTATGATTGGGATTAGGCTTTGGGGTGTGGTTAGGGTTGGGATTAGGGTTAGGGGTGTGTTCGGGTTAGGGGTGTGGTTGGGATTAGGGTTAGCTGTGTGTTTGGGTTAGGGTTTCAGTTAGAATTGGGGGTTTCCACTGTTTAAGCACATCAGGGGCTCTCCAAACGCAACATGGTGTCCCATCTCAATTCCAGTCAATTTTGCATTGAAAAGTCAAACGGCCTCCTTCTCTTCCGAGCTCTGCCATGCACCCAAACAGTCTGCTAACGCCGCCACTAAGTCCTATGGCGGACGCATCGCTAGCGCACGCCCACAATGGGCGTGCGCTAGCGATGTGCCGTCATTGAGTGATGGACCCTGGGGCACGGGCTGCAGCGTTTCAGGGTCCGTCACTGCTAGCGCAGATAGAGCTAGCAGATGCTCTATCTGCGCTAGCGCGCAGACATACCGGCACTTGCGTTAACAGCAGCCCGTTAACGCATGTTTTGAACAGGCTGCTGTTAACACAGTGTGAACCTGGCCTAAGGCTGCATTCATAAGCTCTGCTTTTTCTTTTTGGACTTTTTTCTGAAATCGGCTACAAAAGAAAAAAAAAAAGCTAACTTCCCACAATGTGTGAAGGCAGCCTTCAAAATGTGTACTCCTTTGACAATTACAGCAATTAAACCAATGACTTACCACTTCCTGAGATGCATATTTTGGATCTTCTGGATCAACTGACCAGTAGCAGTAATCAAAGCCGAACTCAAGTAATCGCTCTCTCGTGTCCCCACAAGTTTCTGGTTTATAGTCGAACTGGGAAGGAAAACCCAAACTATTAGGTCAATAAAATGCACTTTGGGTAATCTTTCTGTTTTTCAAAGCAGCTCAGTCTTGAATAGTCATTCTACATTTAAATAGAAAAAAGTTCTAACCAAAAGATATGAGAATTTTTATTAGGCCTTTAGGGGCTTACAGAATGATTCCACTCACTGATACAACGTACAGATCTAAAAGGAAACCATATGTAGCACATTTAGTATCAGACAATAGTTGCATCATTTCAGCCAGGAATCATAGACTTAATAGTTGGAAGGAACCTCCAGCGTCATTGTGTCCAACCCCCTGCTCAGTGCAGGATTCACTAAACCATCTCAGAAAGAGGTCTGTGCAGCCTCTGTTTGAAGACTTTTAGAATGTTTTACTCTGAAATGCCACCGCTCCTCGCCCATACCCCTTGTTGAGTTTTGGGTTTTTCCCTATATACACATATGTAGAAGAGTTCTGTCACTCAAGTGGAGCAGGGTGGGGGAAATCCACAGGAAATGGGCCCTTTGGACTAGTCTCCTGTGCGGTGTAGTCCCTGGCTGGTGTTAAAATCTATGTTTTACACTGATGTACAATAAAATATTCTGGTACCGTGTAGCCAGAAAAATCAATGTAAATATTTTTATGCCCAAAAATGACAAAAGTATTCTTAGAATGATACCTTTACTGACTAACCAGAACATTTTCAGAGCACTGGGGCTCCTTCTTCAGACAGGTTTTCCCAAACCAGGTGAAACTACAAATGAGACTGAATATACACACACACTCAGGAATGAACTGGACACATGTGGGAAAACAGGTCTCTGGACCTGGACACTGTATGAGAGATTTAAAAGTCTTAAATACTAAAAAGGTAATTTTAAAGGACGACAGAGAGAGAGAATAATGTGGGAATTCAAACTGATAAGGATGATAGTGATGAGCGAATATACTAGGATAAGGTGTCTAACCGAGTATCTTTGGCGTGCTCAAAAATATGTTCCCTGCATGTGATGTGGCTGTCGAACAGTCGCAAGACATGCAGCTGCGGAGACTCAAACATATTATTCTTGGGTGCTAACCGAGTGTCTTCGGCAAGCTCAAAAAAAATAACACCTTATCCAAGCATGTTCCCTCAATAATCACTAATATTCAATTCTTTGGACTGAATTAAACACCTGGATTTATGACTCACTACATGGACTCAATTCACACCTCTACTAGATGGACTCTAGATAACTAAGGGAACATTCCCACAACCTCTCCATTTCAAAAACCCTAATTTGATTTTCCTGGCTTATCTTTAGGAGGCATGACCCCTTCCATGTCATGAACAAATATCCTGTTGCAATATCTGTTAAATGTTGTGCACTTGTCTTTTTAATTCATTTGTAAACCTGCCTGAAGGAGCCCCTGTGCTCTCAGAGCTTGTAAATATATTTTTTTCTGGTTAGCCAATAAAGGTATCATTCCAAGACTACTTTTGTCATTTCAGAGCATATGTTTTACTCTGAAATGTTTCATAATAAAAACATACCTGGTTGAAATGATGGATCCAATGTCTGATATTTGCTGCCCATGGTCCGGGCACAATTAATCACATGTCAAGTTTGCTTTAGAACAGATGAAAATTTAAAATAATATTTAAAGATGTACAGAACTTTTCATTTTACAGTAATTTAAGCTCCCTACAAACAATAGATTGCCGTTAACCAAATAATCATTTGGCCAAAACCTCTCTCCCCTGACTCCTCCATATACAGAAAAGCTTGGTTTAGCCGAGCGCCCCTGTGCTCTCTATAAGAAAGCGGATACCAGACTCCACAGGTGGAGACTAATATCCCAGAGGACCAAAGTATTAGGCATTGGAAATCCAACGTATAGGGTCCTTTTCTCCCAGGATATTATCTGTTGAAGAAAAGTCAAGAGACCCACATACACTAGACAGCCGACCAACCCAGTCAATCTCAACGGGTTCAGTCAACTTTAGTATAATACACAAGTGGTCAAATTTGTTGGTACCCCTCGTTTAATGACAGAAAAATCCACAATGGTCACAGAACTAAATTGAATTTGACAAAAGTAATAATAAATAAAAGATCTATGAAAATTAATAAATGAAAATCAGACATTGCTTTTCAACCATGCTTCCACAGAATTTAAAACAAAAAATAAGACTCATTGCAGAGAGATTAGAAGAATTGGCACCTAATGAGTTAAATCAACTGGGTGTTATCAGACAGCAACTTACACAGGAAAAAGAAGTACACCCCAGGGTGAAAAGTGTATAATACCACCCATTTTTAACTAAACTTAACTCATTAGGTAAAAAATTAAAGTTTTATTCTGCTCTGCAGCCACTACTTAATCGAGTGTCCAGTTCCACATGAAAAATGGGGTGAAAGGTTGTGATTAGAATACTTAACTTTTAGAAGCCACAATAATACAGATTTAAGGTCTTGATATTGCACTACAGCAGGTGTTCTTTAAAACAAAACAAAAAAACAGTAATATTTCCACATAATTTAAGTCTCCAATTTGCAATGGAAATTTGCAATGTAGACCTGCAGCCTCACCAACACTTGCTGGGTGCTTGTAGACTTTAATCAGATCCAGATGTTTCCATTACATAACTTCTTTGTTCACTTTATTACAGTCATATGAGAAAAACAGACATTTATGCACTCTGCCTCCAAGCAGTGCTCTCCTATAGTTGTGGTTTACTACCATAGACCCTCGTATAATTTGATCTCATGAACACGTTCACCAGTCTAAAATGAAAAAGTTATTGCATCTGGCATTAAACTAGACCAATGTTACTTTGGCAGGTTTTGCCGATAACTAAGGGTGCCTTCACATTTAGATTGCAATGTGTTTGTGGCAGGTGCAGGAAAAGTACCCATAACATGAGTAAAACTTACGAATAGACCCCCAATCAACCTAATGGAGCCCTTTTTGACTTTTGCGTGTCTGGAATACGTCAATGTTATGTTATTCTGCTGCAATAATTTTTTTTTTTTTTAACTTGGTAGTCTATGGTTGATGGATGCCACTGTCATTAACGAGCCATATAATGGTGCAATATCAATATGTGCATTATGTAAGTGATTGATAACAAATACGTCTATAATATCAGATGTTTTACCACTAAATGTGCATGTGATATCAAAGTCTCCTGGTCTGACCCATCACTGGTTTGGAAACTATGACTCAGGCTGGTTCCCCACATTCGCGAACCATAGACCATGCTCCCTCTAGTCAAGACAGAGGGAAGTGAAGTAATCTATAAGCTTACATGAAAAGTGATTTACGACAATGTTTAGGACTGAAGATGGCAGACAGTCATTCTGATCAGATTTTACATCAGGGTGAACTCAAAAGCCAGAACTTCTGCATGCCAGAGAGGGCACAGACCCATTCTCTACTTAAAGGGAACCTGTCACCTAAATTTGGCGGGACCGGTTTTGGGTCATATGGGGGGGGTTTTGGGTGTTTGATTCACCCTTTCCTTACCCGCTGGCTGCATGCTGGCTGCAATATTGGATTGAAGTTCATTCTCTGTCCTCCGGAGTACACGCCTGCGCAAGGCAATATTGCAATATAGTATATACCTGTATGTCATCTCCCCTGTATATAGTATATACCTGCTGTGTGTCATCTCCCATGTATATAGTATATACCTGTATGTCATCTCCACCTATATATAGTATATACCTGTATGTAATCTCCTCCTGTATATAGTATATACCTGTGTGTCATATCACCTATATATAGTATATATCTGTGTGTCATCTCCTCCTGTATATAGTATATGCCTGTATGTCATCTCCTCCTATACATAGCATATACCTGTATGTCATCTCCTCCTGTATATACTATATACCTGTAGGTAATCTGCTCCTGTATATATATACCCGTGTGTCATCTCCTTCTGTATGTAGTATATACCTGTATGTCATCTCCTGCTGTATGTAGTATGTACCTGTATGTCATCTCCTCCTCTATATAGTATATACCTGTGTGTCATCTCTCCTGCATATAGTATATACCTGTGTCATCTCCCCTGTAAATAGTATATACCTGTGTGTCATCTCCTCCAGTATATAGTATATATCTGTATGTCATCTCCTCCTGTATTAGACCTCGTTCACACGATATTTGGTCAGTATTTTTACCTCAGTATTTGTAAGCTAAATTGGCAGCCTGATAAATCCCCAGCCAACAGTAAGCCCACCCCCTGGCAGTATATATTAGCTCACACATACACATAATAGACTGGTCATGTGACTGACAGCTGCCGGATTCCTATATGGTACATTTGTTGCTCTTGTAGTTTGTCAGCTTATTAATCAGATTTTTATTTTTGAAGGATAATACCAGACATGTGTGTGTTTTAGGGCGAGTTTCGTGTGTCAAGTTGTGTGTGTTGAGTTGCGTGTGGCGACATGTGTTGTGAATTTGGTTTCTGGGCTCCCCCGGTGGTTTCTGGTGGTACTGCACTTGTGTGCTTCATCTCCTCTGTTCACCTGTTTCCATCAGGATGTGGGAGTTTTCTATTTAACCTTGCTCCTCAGTCATTTCTATGCCGGCCAACAATGTTACCAGAAGCCTTTCTGTTGCATGTTCCTGCTCCTAGACTACTATCAGCTAAGTTGGACTTGTAGTCCTAAGTTTGTTTTGCATTTTTGTTCCAGTTCTCTGTGATTGATTATTTCTGAGGCTGGAAGCTCTTGTGAGCTGAAATTGCCACTCTGGTGTCATGAGTTGATATTAGAGTCTTAAAGTAATTTCAGGATGGTGTTTTGAAAGGGTTTTCAGCTGACTGTGAAGTTCCCTTTTCTGTCTTCCTACTATCTAGTAAGCGGACCTCAATTTGCTAAACCTATCTTCATACTTCGTATGTCAATTTCCTCTGAAATCACCGACAATATATGTGGGGGCTACTGTCTGCCTTTTGGGGAAAATTTCTCTAGAGGTAAGCCAGTTCTGTATTTTCCTCTGCTAGGGTCAGTCAGTTCTCCGGCTGGCGCTGGGCGTCTAGGGATAAAACGTAGGCACGCTACCCGGCCACTGTTAGTTGTGCGGTAGGTTTAGCTCACAGTCAGCTCGAGTTCCCATCTTCCAAGAGCTAGTCCTTTTTGTATGCTTTACTATGTTCTCTTGCCATTGAGAACCATGACAGTTTGGCCGGCCAAGGGTTAAAATAATTGGCAGAAGAAAGGAGAGAAAAGAACCCTGCAGAGAATTTTTTTTTTTTTTCCTGAGTTTGCTCATTAGTTGATTCACTTGCATCTCTGCTTACTGCAGCCTTCGTCTCTCTCTCCTTCTAATCCTTGAATGGTTCTGATTTCACCTGATTAATATGGATCCGCAGAGTTTAGCTACAGGTTTGGATAATCTCGCCGTGAAGGTTCAAAGTTTACAGGATTTTGTTATTCATGCTCCTATATCTGAACCTAGAATTCCTTTACCTGAATTTTTCTCCGGGGATAGATCTCGCTTCCAGAATTTCAAACATAATTGTAAATTATTTTTGTCTCTGAGATCTCGCTCCGCTGGAGATCCTGCACAGCACGTCAGGATTGTAATTTCCTTGCTCCGGGGCGACCCTCAGGACTGGGCATTTGCTTTGGCACCAGGGGATCCTGCGTTGCTCAATGTGGATGCGTTTTTCCTGGCTTTGGGGTTGCTTTATGAGGAACCTCATTTGGAGATTCAGGCTGAAAAAGCCTTAATGGCCCTGTCTCAAGGGCAGGATGAGGCTGAAATATACTGCCAAAAATTTCGTAAGTGGTCTGTGCTTACTCAGTGGAATGAGTGCGCCCTGGCGGCGAATTTCAGAGAGGGTCTCTCTGATGCCATTAAGGATGTTATGGTGGGGTTCCCTGTGCCTACAGGTCTGAATGAGTCCATGACAATGGCTATTCAGATTGATCGGCGTTTGCGGGAGCGCAAACCTGTGCACCATTTGGCAGTGTCTACTGAGAAGGCGCCAGAGATTATGCAATGTGATAGAATTCTGTCCAGAAGCGAACGACAGAATTTTAGGCGAAAAAATGGGTTATGCTTCTATTGTGGTGATTCAACTCATGTTATATCAGCATGCTCTAAACGTACTAAGAAGGTTGATAAGTCTGTTTCAATTGGCACTTTACAGTCTAAGTTTATTCTATCTGTGACCCTGATTTGCTCTTTATCGTCTATTACCGCGGACGCCTATGTCGACTCTGGCGCCGCTTTGAGTCTTATGGATTGGTCCTTTGCCACACGCTGTGGGTTTGATTTAGAGCCTCTGGAAGTTCCTATACCTCTGAAGGGTATTGACTCCACGCCATTGGCTAGTAATAAACCACAATACTGGACACAAGTAAATATGCGTATTAATCCGGATCACCAGGAGATTATTCGCTTCCTTGTGTTGTATAATCTACATGATGTGTTGGTGCTTGGATTGCCATGGCTGCAATCTCATAACCCAGTCCTCGACTGGAAAGCAATGTCTGTGTTAAGCTGGGGATGTCAGGGGACTCATGGGGACGTACCTTTGGTTTCCATTTCGTCATCTATTCCCTCTGAGATTCCGGAATTTTTATCTGATTATCGTGACGTTTTTGAGGAGCCTAAAATTGGTTCACTACCTCCGCACAGAGAGTGCGATTGTACTATAGATCTGATTCCGGGCAGTAAGTTTCCAAAGGGTCGTTTATTTAATCTATCTGTGCCTGAACATGCTGCTATGCGGGAATATATTAGGGAGTCCTTGGAAAAGGGACATATTCGTCCTTCGTCATCTCCCTTAGGAGCCGTTTTTTTCTTTGTATCTAAAAAAGATGGCTCTTTGAGGCCGTGTATTGATTATCGGCTTTTGAATAAAATCACGGTTAAATATCAGTATCCTTTGCCACTGCTTACCGATTTGTTTGCTCGAATAAAGGGGGCCAAGTGGTTCTCTAAGATTGATCTTCGTGGGGCGTATAATTTAGTGCGAATTAAGCAGGGGGATGAGTGGAAAACCGCATTTAATACGCCTGAGGGCCATTTTGAGTATTTAGTAATGCCTTTTGGTCTTTCAAATGCCCCTTCAGTCTTTCAGTCCTTTATGCATGACATTTTCCGTGAATATTTGGATAAATTTTTGATTGTGTATCTGGATGATATTTTGATTTTTTCGGATGACTGGGACTCATGTCCAACAGGTCAGGAGGGTTTTTCAGGTTTTGCGCTCTAATTCCTTGTGTGTAAAGGGTTCTAAGTGCGTTTTTGGGGTTCAAAAGATTTAGTTTTTGGGGTACATTTTTTCCCCCTCTTCCATTGAGATGGACCCTGTCAAGGTTCAGGCTATTTGTGATTGGACGCAACCCTCTTCTCTTAAGAGCCTTCAGAAGTTTTTGGGCTTTGCTAATTTTTATCGTCGATTTATAACTGGTTTTTCTGATGTCGCTAAACCGTTGACTGATTTGACTAAGAAGGGTGCTGATGTTGCTGAGTGGTCTCCTGCTGCTGTGGAGGCCTTTCGGGAGCTTAAGCGCCGCTTTTCTTCCGCCCCTGTATTGCGTCAGCCTGATGTTACTCTTCCTTTTCAGGTTGAGGTCGACGCTTCAGAAATCGGAGCTGGGGCGGTTTTGTCGCAGAAAAGTTCCGACTGCTCCGTGATGAGACCTTGTGCGTTCTTTTCTCGTAAGTTTTCGCCCGCTGAGCGAAATTATGATATTGGGAATCGGGAGCTCTTGGCTATGAAGTGGGCTTTTGAGGAGTGGCGTCATTGGCTTGAGGGGGCTAGACATCAGGTGGTGGTATTGACCGACCACAAGAATTTGATTTATCTTGAGTCCGCCAGGCGCCTGAATCCTAGACAGGCGCGCTGGTCGTTATTTTTCTCTCGGTTTAATTTTGTGGTTTCTTACCTACCGGGTTCTAAAAATGTGAAGGCGGATGCCCTTTCTAGGAGTTTTGAGCCTGATTCCCCTGGTAATTCTGAACCTACAGGTATCCTTAAGGATGGAGTGATATTATCTGCTGTTTCCCCAGATTTGCGACGGGTCTTGCAGGAGTTTCAGGCGGATAGACCTGATCGTTGCCCGCCTGGTAGATTGTTTGTTCCTGATGATTGGACCAGTAGAGTCATCTCGGAGGTCCATTCTTCTGCGTTAGCAGGTCATCCTGGAATCTTTGGTACCAGGGATTTGGTGGCTAGGTCCTTCTGGTGGCCTTCCCTGTCGCGAGATGTGCGAGGTTTTGTGCAGTCTTGTGATGTTTGTTGTGCTCGGGCCAAGCCTTGTTGTTCTCGGGCTAGTGGATTGTTGTTATCCTTGCCTGTTCCGAAGAGGCCTTGGACTCACATCTCCATGGATTTTATTTCTGATCTCCCTGTTTCTCAGAAGATGTCTGTCATCTGGGTGGTGTGTGACCGTTTCTCTAAGATGGTCCATTTGGTTCCCTTGCCTAAATTGCCTTCTTCATCCGAGCTGGTTCCTCTGTTTTTTCAAAATGTGGTGCGCTTGTATGGTATTCCGGAAAATATCGTTTCTGACAGGGGAACCCAATTCGTGTCTAGATTTTGGCGAGCGTTCTGTGCTAGGATGGGCATTGATTTGTCTTTTTCGTCTGCTTTCCACCCTCAGACTAATGGCCAGACCGAGCGAACTAATCAGACCTTGGAGACTTATTTGAGGTGTTTTGTGTCTGCGGATCAGGATGATTGGGTTGCCTTTTTGCCCTTGGCGGAGTTTGTCCTCAATAATCGGGCTAGTTCTGCCACCTTGGTTTCTCCTTTCTTCTGTAATTCGGGGTTTCATCCTCGTTTCTCTTCCGGTCAGGTGGAGTCTTCGGATTGTCCTGGAGTGGATGCTGGTGTGGTTATCTTCTCGTTTTGTCCCTATGAAGGTTTCTTCTCCTAAGTTTAAGCCTCGGTTCATCGGCCCGTACAAGATATTGGAGATTCTTAACCCTGTGTCCTTTCGTTTGGACCTCCCTGCATCTTTTTCTATTCATAATGTCTTCCATCGGTCATTGTTGCGCAGGTATGAGGTACCGGTTGTGCCTTCCGTTGAGCCTCCTGCTCCGGTGTTGGTTGAGGGTGAGTTGGAGTACGTTGTCGAGAAGATCTTGGACTCCCATGTTTCCAGACGGAGACTTCAGTATCTGGTCAAGTGGAAGGGCTACGGTCAGGAGGATAACTCTTGGGTGACAGCCTCTGATGTTCATGCCTCCGATTTGGTCCGTGCCTTTCATAGGGCTCATCCTGATCGCCCTGGTGGTTCTGGTGAGGGTTCGGTGCCCCCTCCTTGAGGGGGGGGGTACTGTTGTGAATTTGGTTTCTGGGCTCCCCCGGTGGTTTCTGGTGGTACTGCACTTGTGTGCTTCATCTCCTCTGTTCACCTGTTTCCATCAGGATGTGGGAGTTTTCTATTTAGCCTTGCTCCTCAGTCATTTCTATGCCGGCCAACAATGTTACCAGAAGCCTTTCTGTTGCATGTTCCTGCTCCTAGACTACTATCAGCTAAGTTGGACTTGTAGTCCTAAGTTTGTTTTGCATTTTTGTTCCAGTTCTCTGTGATTGATTATTTCTGAGGCTGGAAGCTCTTGTGAGCTGAAATTGCCACTCTGGTGTCATGAGTTGATATTAGAGTCTTAAAGTAATTTCAGCTCACAAGAGCTTCCAGCCTCAGAAATAATCAATCACAGAGAACTGGAACAAAAATGCAAAACAAACTTAGGACTACAAGTCCAACTTAGCTGATAGTAGTCTAGGAGCAGGAACATGCAACAGAAAGGCTTCTGGTAACATTGTTGGCCGGCATAGAAATGACTGAGGAGCAAGGTTAAATAGAAAACTCCCACATCCTGATGGAAACAGGTGAACAGAGGAGATGAAGCACACAAGTGCAGTACCACCAGAAACCACCGGGGGAGCCCAGAAACCAAATTCACAACAGACATGCATGTAGCGACTTTTGTGAGATGAGTTTTGTGTGGCGACATGCGTGTAGCAACTTTTTGTGTGTTGAGTTGCATGTGACAGGTTAGTGTAGCAAGTTGTGTGCAGCAAGTTTTGCGCATGGCGAGTTTTGCGCGTGGCGAGTTTTATGTGTGGTGCCTTTTGAGTATGTGCAAGTTTTGTGTGAGGCAACTTTTGCATGTGTTGCAACTTTTGTGCATGTGGCAATTTTTCCGCGTGTGCAAGTTTTGCGTGTGGCGAGTTTTCCATGAGGTGAGTTTTGCATGTGTGGCGAGTTTTGCATGTGGAGAGTTTTGCGCGTGGCGAGTTTTGAGCAGCGACTTTTGTGTTTCAACTTTTATGTGGCGAGGTTGGTGTATGTGTGGTGAAATGTGCGCTGAGGGTGGTATATGTGTTCGAGCACGTGGTATTTTGTGTGTGTGTTCATATCCCCATGGTGGTGTGGTGATTATCCCATGTCGGGGCCCCACCTTAGCAACTGTACAGTATATACTCTTTGGCGCCATCGCTCTCATTCTTTAAGTCCCCCTTGTTCACATCTGGCAGCTGTTAATTTGCCTCCAACACTTTTCCTTTCATTTTTCCACATTATGTAGATAGGGGCAAAATTGTTTGGTGAATTGGAGAGCGCGGGGTTAAAATTTCACCTCACAATATAGCCTATGACGCTCTCGGGGTCCAGACGTGTGACTGTGCAAAATTTTGTGGCTGTAGCTGCAACGGTTCAGATGCCAATCCCGGACATACATACATACATACATACACACATTCAGCTATATATATATATATACACACACACTCACCGGCCACTTTATTAGGTACACCATGCTAGTAACGGGTTGGACCCCTTTTGCCTTCAGAACTGCCTCAATTCTTCGTGGCATAGATTCAACAAGGTGCTGGAAGCATTCCTCAGAGATTTTGGTCCATATTGACATGATGGCATCACACAGTTGCCGCAGATTTGTCGGCTGCACATCCCAAAGATGCTCCATACAAGGCAGGATGGATCCATGCTTTCATGTTGTTAACGCCAAATTCTGACCCTACCATCCGAATGTCGCAGCAGAAATCGAGACTCATCAGACCAAGCAACGTTTTTCCAATCTTCTACTGTCCAATTTCGATGAGCTTGTACAAATTGTAGCCTCAGTTTCCTGTTCTTAGCTGAAAGGAGTGGTACCCGGTGTGGTCTTCTGCTGCTGTAGCCCATCTGCCTCAAAGTTCGACGCACTGTGCGTTCAGAGATGCTCTTAGGCCTACCTTGGTTGTAACGGGTGGCGATTTGAGTCACTGTTGCCTTTCTATCAGCTTGAACCAGTCTGCCCATTCTCCTCTGACCTCTGGCATCAACAAGGCATTTCCGCCCACAGAACTGTCGCTCACTGGATTTTTTTTCTTTTTCGGACCATTCTCTGTAAACCCTAGAGATGGTTGTGCGTGAAAATCTCAGTAGATCAGCAGTTTCTGAAATACTCAGACCAGCCCTTCTGGCACCAACAACCATGCCACGTTCAAAGGCACTCAAATCACCTTTCTTCCCCATACTGATGCTCGGTTTGAACTGCAGGAGATTGTCTTGACCATGTCTACATGCCTAAATGCACTGAGTTGCCGCCATGTGATTGGCTGATTAGAAATTAAGTGTTAACAAGAAGTTGGACAGGTGTACCTAATAAAGTGGCCAGTGAGTGTGTATATATATATATATATATATATATATATATATATCTATACAGTGTCGGACTGGGGTGGCTAGGGCCCACCAGTGGAACTGACTCCAGGGGCCCACTCTACATTTCAATGCTCAGGCTAGGTTCACCTTTGTGTTGTAGTATGTGTTAGGAGGCTCAGCAGTAAGTTTCATCATATTCACTAGTACAGGTACAACATGCTGCACATTGTTTTCTGCAAAAAAAAAAGGACACTAACGGAAACAACAAAGACCTGATTACTGTATTTAATTGGTTCTCTCCATCGCCATTTTTGTCTATTTTTGACAGATCCATTTCTTTAAGGCTATGGTCACACTATGGCTATGTGCACATGTTGCGGATTTGCCTCTGGAATTTTCTGTGCGGATTCTGCATCTCTTGGCAGAAAACGCAGGTCAAAATCTGCGCGTTTTTCTTGCAGATTTTACGCATTTTTAGCCCTGCGCATTTCTATAATGGAATGGGTGCAGAAACGCACAAAGAATTGACATGGTCCTTTTTTTAATCCCCTGCGGATTCCCTGTGGATTTTTCCGCACCATTAGCACAGCACTTTTATTTTCCCATTGATTTACATTGTATTGTAAATCACTTACGGTTCAGCAGTGGTTCTGCACGGAAAAAACGCTGCGGATCCGCAGGAAATCCGCAACGTGTGCACACAGCCTATCGGTATTTTACATCAGTTTCTGCAGCAAAACCTGAGTGCTTGGCAGGTTCCACTGCATTTTTGGTGCGTTTTTTCATGCATTTTTTTCCATTCAATTCAATGGGTGAAAAACCCTAAAAAAACGCTGAAAAAAGTGACATGCTCTACATCCAAAAACCATGCAAAGCTCAAAATACTGATAAAAAATAAACCAATGTATGTGCATGAGATCTTTGGAATCCCCGCCCCGCACTGTGCATAATGCATAACACAGTGCGGGCGGGGATTCCAAAGGTGGCTGGCTGCAATGCCCGCGCAGGCGCAGTCTGCAAGCCTGGCTGGGACGTCAGACGGCCAGAGCTTACTGCGTCTGCGCAGCACAGCAGTACATTGCGCAGGCGCCGGTTTTGAAACGATAACAGCGCTGAGGGGGCGGCGCCGAAAGCGCAGGAAGATTGGAGTGACGGCAGAGGAGCGATTCAAGCTGGGGAGTGAGGACCCGCCTACCTGGCTAGAGACAGGAATTGTGGCTAAGTATAAAAACGCTTTATTTGGGGTGTACTTGAACCTAAAACTAAAAGAGCCACCTTGTTAGACTGCAGCATTACTGCTGCACAAGGTGGCTCTTTTAGTTTATAACGGCTGGAGGGGGGTGACAGTGGCCCTTTAAACCTTTAGCAACCGCCGACACTCATTAAGCTAAGTTTCCTTATTTCCTCATCGCCGTTCTAAAATGGCAATCAGGGATAAGGCTGTAGCGCCCCCCAGAGTCGGAAAATCTCCAGGATCTTGGCTACCAGGGTTACCCGAGACCCCGGAGAACATGATCAGGGCAGGATTTTCTGCTGTCCGATCATGTGATTGCTGTTATCGCCCCCCAAGATCTGCCCGCCTGTACCCAGCAACAATAGGACATTTTTCCTATTCTTTCCTTTTGATCACTGTTAGGCTACGTTCACATTTGCGTTGTGCGCCGCAGCGTCGGCGCCGCAGCGCACAACGCAAACAAAAACGCGGCAAAACGCACGCTAAAACGCTGCGTTTTGCGCCGCATGCGTCCTTTTTGGCCGAAAGTTGGACGCAAAAAAAATGCAACTTGAAGCGTTTCTTGCGTCCAACGCTTGCGGCCATGCGGCGCAAAACGCAGCACAACGCATGTCCATGCGCCCCCATGTTAAATATAGGGGCGCATGACGCATGCGGCGACGCTGCGGCGCTGACCGCAAATGTGAACGTAGCCTTATAGAGCATCCAATGCAAACTGGAGAGATGGCATTTTTTTTTACTGTTATATTTTTGTGATAAATGACATTATAAATATATTCATTGTTCATTCTGCATATAAAAATGCCAGGTATCTTTTTAAAAGGGACATGTGTTTTGTTGCGGCGCTTTTTAATGTCACATGTATGCACACAGTCACTTAGGCTACGTTCACATTTGCGTTGTGCGCCGCAGCGTCGGCGCCGCAGCGCACAACGCAAACAAAAACGCGGCAAAACGCACGCTAAAACGCTGCGTTTTGCGCCGCATGCGTCGTTTTTGGCCGAAAGTTGGACGCAAAAAAAATGCAACTTGATGCGTTTCTTGCGTCCAACGCTTGCGGCCATGCGGCGCAAAACGCAGCACAACGCATGTCCATGCGCCCCCATGTTAAATATAGGGGCGCATGACGCATGCGGCGCCGCTGCGGCGCTGACCGCAAATGTGAACGTAGCCTTATTGACATAAATGCATTGCAGACACACTGTACTTCTCTAGATAGTGCACATATTAGGATTTGGGTACACACCTTATACACACACAGAAATAAGATAGGATTTCGGGCATCAAGTGCCATGAAGAAGATGGGGGCCCCCTGTCACTATCACAGGTGGCAGTGGGGGAGGGTAAAGTGATATCAACAACTAGAAGGCAGAAAGGGTAGAGGGGGCAGAAAGAGTGCAGCTGTGAGGGGCAAACAGAAAAAAAACCAGCTTTTGTTGGTGTGGAGGGCAAGAGAGAGTCAGGACAGACATAAACAGGAAGCTTGAAAACACAAAAAAGCACAGTAAAACCAAAACCACTCTGTTGCAAAAAAATCACAGTGGACAGCAAGTGCTAGTAAAAAGATGGAAAAAAAGGGTATTTGGTTGATACGTTTTTTGCAAAAAATGTATATTAAGCCGCTGTACCAATCGCCAAGGTATACCCATATCACAGCAGTCCTAACTAATGAATGTAATCCCTATCTGATGTATTTAAAACCTGGTCATATGTACAATACCTGTATGAGCAGGATTCAGAAAAGGAATGTCCATGTGGACACGTTGGACAGAACGGCTCCTGTGCGCACAGCTCAAAAAAAGAGGGGTGGAGGCCTCCCCAGTCTTGTAGAAACAAGAAAACAATTATGTAGAACCAGAACACATGAGCTGCGCGCACAGTGAACAAGCCAGTAAAGACATGTTCACACCACCAAGAGACTTGAAAACACAAAAAAGCACAGTAAAACCAAAACCACTCTGTTGCAAAAAAATCACAGTGGACAGCAAGTGCTAGTAAAAAGATGGAAAAAACAGGGTATTTGGTTGATACGTTTTTTGCAAAAAATGTATATTAAGCCGCTGTACCAATCGCCAAGGTATACCCATATCACAGCAGTCCTAACTAATGAATGTAATCCCTATCTGATGTATTTAAAACCTGGTCATATGTACAATACCTGTATGAGCAGGATTCAGAAAAGGAATGTCCATGTGGACACGTTGGACAGAACGGCTCCTGTGCGCACAGCTCAAAAAAAGAGGGGTGGAGGCCTCCCCAGTCTTGTAGAAACAAGAAAACAATTATGTAGAACCAGAACACATGAGCTGCGCGCACAGTGAACAAGCCAGTAAAGACATGTTCACACCACCAAGAGACTTGAAAACACAAAAAAGCACAGTAAAACCAAAACCACTCTGTTGCAAAAAAATCACAGTGGACAGCAAGTGCTAGTAAAAAGATTTTTTCCATCTTTTTACTAGCACTTGCTGTCCACTGTGATTTTTTTGCAACAGAGTGGTTTTGGTTTTACTGTGCTTTTTTGTGTTCTCAAGTCTCTTGGTGGTGTGAACATGTCTTTACTGGCTTGTTCACTGTGCGCGCAGCTCATGTGTTCTGGTTCTACATAATTGTTTTCTTGTTTCTACAAGACTGGGGAGGCCTCCACCCCTCTTTTTTTGAGCTGTGCGCACAGGAGCCGTTCTGTCCAACGTGTCCACATGGACATTCCTTTTCTGAATCCTGCTCATACAGGTATTGTACATATGACCAGGTTTTAAATACATCAGATAGGGATTACATTCATTAGTTAGGACTGCTGTGATATGGGTATACCTTGGCGATTGGTACAGCGGCTTAATATACATTTTTTGCAAAAAACGTATCAACCAAATACCCTGTTTTTTCCATCTTTTTACTAGCACTTGCTGTCCACTGTGATTTTTTTGCAACAGAGTGGTTTTGGTTTTACTGTGCTTTTTTGTGTTTTCAAGTCTCTTGGTGGTGTGAACATGTCTTTACTGGCTTGTTCACTGTGCACGCAGCTCATGTGTTCTGGTTCTACATAAATAGGAAGCTCCAGTACTCACTCAGGCCAGCACTGTGTTCCTCTGGGGCCTCCCCTCCCCCTCCCGCCTGTGCCGACGACAGAGCTCAGAGCTTGGAGCAGGGCAGGAGCCGCAGACGCCTCTTCACTTCCATTAGCACTTTCATCACTGCTAGCTTCAGCGCCTGCACAGCTCTCCTGGCCGCATGTTGCAGCAGCCTGACCCGGTCCATGCTGTTGGGCGGGACTTACTGCTGTCAGGCTCCAGGAGCAGCGTCTAAGTGCAGGTCAGGTAAATGGCTGTCTGAGCCTCCCTCCTCCCATCCTAGCCAGAGACTCCGGGGAGGGAAGAGATCCAGCCCCAGCCGCACACTGCTCTCTTATGCTGCAGTCTGAGGCAGTGATCCCCACCATTATAGCAGGCATATGCCGGAGCACGGCTTTTCTCTCCTCTTCTGATGGGCGGGGAGAGACGGAGCTTAAATCGAGCATGCAGCACTGCTCAGAAGAGAGAGACTGTCGGAGGCAGGGGCCCACCGGGGGATCCACCGATTCCCCGGTGGGCCAGTCCGAGCCTGTATCTATATCATCAATGTCATTCATACCCCAAAATGTTATATAAAACCGTCACCTCAGCACCCAGAAAAACAAGGCCCTCAACCAGCTCCATATCCGGAAAAATAAAAAAAAAATAAAATGTATGGGTCTCAAAAAAATGGAGACAAGCAATTTTTTTTTTTTTTTTTAAACACAAATTGCTGATTTTTGTTTCCTCCACCAGTAAAATATATTAAAAAAACAAAAAAATACAAGTTTGTTATTTCAATACTCATACTGACTTTGAGAATCATGTTGCCAGATCAGGTTTACAGCATAATGAACACCGTAAAAAAAAAAAAACTTGAAAAAGGAGATTTTTGTGTACTCACCGTAAAATCTCTTTCTCTTAGCCTCTAATTGGGGGACACAGGACCATGGGTGTTATGCTACTGTCCACTAGGAGGCGACACTATGCATAATCTGAAAAAGATTAACTGTGGCTCCTCCTGTGCAGTATACACCCCTGGACGGCATCAGCCTTCTCCAGTTTTGTGCAAAAGCAGTAGGAGGAACGTAACATGAATAACATAATTATGCCTGTAAGAAGGCAACTATGTACGAGCTCAAGAAACAATATGAGAACTCAACAGTTACAACAGCCCGGAAAGGGCAACAGGGTGGGAGCTGTGTCCCCCAATTAGAGGCTAAGAGAAAGAGATTTTACGGTGAGTACACAAAAATCTCCTTTACTCTATCGCCTCATTGGGGGACACAGGACCATGGGACGTCCTAAAGCAGTCCCTGGGTGGGAAGCAATGGACGAATATTGTGCAGACAGGCCCGTACACTTAGGGCACCGCCGCCTGCAGGACACGTCTACCCAGGCTCGCGTCCGCTGAGGACTGGGTATGAACCCTGTAGTGTTTAGTAAACGTGTGTAAGCTAGTCCAAGTGGCCGCCTTACACACTTGTTGTGCCGAAGCCTGGTGCCGAATGGCCCAGGAGGCCCCTACCGCCCGTGTAGAGTGTGCCGTAATGCCGGCTGGAAGAGGAGAATTCTTAAGGCGATACGCCTCTTGTATGGTGGATTTGATCCACCTGGCAAGAGTAGCTTTGGAAGCTGGCATACCCTTGTGGCCGCCTTCCGGAAGGAGGAAAAGGGAATCAGACCTCCGGAAGGACGCAGTCCTAGACACGTATATACGCAAAGCCCTGACAAGGTCAAGCGTATGCAGAGCCTTCTCCACTCTATGAACCGGAACCGGACAAAGGGATGGTAGTGAAATTTCCTCATTGAGGTGGAAGTCGGACACAACCTTCGGGAGGAAGGATGGGACCGTACGAAGAACTACCTTGTCCTGGTGAAATGCCAGGAAAGGCCGTCTGCAGGAAAGTGCTGTCAGTTCAGACACCCTGCGTAGCGAGGTGATTGCCACCAGGAAAACCACCTTCTGGGAAAGAAGGCGGAGCGGGACCTCCTTAAGAGGTTCAAAGGGTGGTTCCTGCAATGCTGTCAGGACCAGGTTGAGGTCCCACGTTTCTAGTGGTCGTCTGTAGGGGGGAACCAATCGGGAAACCCCCTGAAGGAAAGTCCTTACTTGCGGCTTGGTAGCAATGCGCCTTTGGAAAAGCACTGAGAGGGCTGACACCTGGCTCTTAAGCGAGCCCAAGGACAGCCTGGCCTCCAGACCCGATTGGAGAAAACCAAGTACTTTGGGTATGGAATAAGGGAGTGGGATCTGGCCACGAGATTCGCACCAGGTAAAGAAAGCTTTCCAGGTACGGTAATAAATCTTGGCAGAGGCTGGTTTCCGTGCTCTGATCATGGTTCCAATGACATCTGCCGAGAGCCCTGCCTGGGTTAGAACCCAGGTCTCAAGGGCCACGCCGTCAAATTGAGAGCCCCTGAGTTCTGGTGGTAGAACGGCCCTTGTGATAGAAGATCGTGGCGGTCGGGGAGACGCCAAGGGGCGTCTGCTGTGAGTTGTACGATGTCGGCGTACCATGTGCGTCTGGGCCAGTCTGGTGCAATGAGGATGGTTGGAACTCCCTCTTGTTTGATCTTCCTCACCACTCTGGATATCAGGGGGAGAGGTGGAAAAATGTACAGAAGCTGGAACTGGGTCCAGTCCTGAACCAGAGCGTCTGCTCCGAGCGACCGCGGATCGTGTGTTCTGGCAATGAAGTTGGAGACCTTGGCATTGAAATGGGATGCCATTAGGTCCACATCCGGGGTCCCCCAGCGGAGACAGATCTGTTGAAAAATTTCGGGATGGAGAGACCACTCTCCCGAGTCTATTCCTTGTCGGCTGAGGAAGTCTGCTTCCCAGTTGTCCACACCCGGAATGTGGACCGCCGAAAGAACCGACCCTGTGTCCTCCGCCCAGCGGAGGATATGTGACACTTCCCGCATCGCCTGGGTACTGCGGGTCCCCCCTTGATGATTCACATATGCCACAGCCGTGGCATTGTCCGACTGTATCCTGATGTGAGAGGCTGCCAGTAAGTGATGGAAGGCCCTCAATGCCAGTAGGATGGCACGAATTTCCAGGATGTTGATGGGCATGGTCGCTTCCGCTGGGGACCATTTGCCCTGTGCCCTGTGGTGTAGGTGCACCGCACCCCAACCCGTCAGGCTCGCGTCGGTGGTCAGGACCTTCCATTGACCTGAGAGAAAGGATTTCCCCTTTGCTAGCGAGGTTGGCTTGAGCCACCAGTGCAGGGACCTCCTGGTTGACGACGTTAGCTGGAACTCCCTGTCGAGAGAAAAGGGATTCCGGTCCCAGGACTTGAGAATGGCTAGTTGGAGAGGTCTGAGGTGAAACTGGGCAAATGGGACAGCTTCTATTGCCGCTGCCATCTTGCCGAGAACTCTCATGGCAAACCGGAGAGATCGAGGGGGTTTGCGGAGGAGGGTGCGAACTGCTAGTCGGAGAGCCAGTGCCTTGTCCTTGGGAAGGAGCACTAGACCCCTGGAGGTGTTGAATAACATTCCCAGGAAGGTCAGGGACTGACTCGGGGTTGGTGATGACTTTTGTAGGTTGATCAACCAGCCCATGCGACTGAGAGTATCGGTTGTGATTGAGACGCTGAGCTCGCAGTCCTTGAAGGTGGGAGCCTTGATGAGTAGATCGTCCAGGTATGGAACGACTACTATGCCTCTGGAGTGCAGGACGTCCATGGTGGCTGCCATGACCTTGGTGAACACTCTGGGAGCCGTGGCGAGTCCAAAGGGGAGAGCCACGAATTGGTAGTGGTCCTGGCCTATTGCGAACCTGAGAAACCTCTGATGGGCAGGTGCTATGGGTATATGCAGGTATGCGTCTTGTATGTCTATGGAGGCGAGATATTCTCCCTTCTCCATGGACGCAATGATGGACCGAAGGGACTCCATGCGGAAATGACGGACCCGTACATATTTGTTGAGCTGTTTTAGGTCTAGTATGGGCCGTACACTGCCTCCTTTCTTGGGAACTACGAACAGATTGGAGTAGAACCCTCGGAAATGGTCGGTCGTGGGTACCGGTACTATGACTCCTGATTGACAAAGCGAGGAGACCGCTTGGTGGTAGGCTCGAGCCTTGGCTGGCGGTTTTGGGGGGACAGAGAGGAAGAACCGGTCCGGTGGGTTGGAGGTGAAGTCTATTTTGTATCCGGAAGACACTAGTTCCGTGACCCACCTGTCTTCTGTAATAGGCAGCCAGACTTGATGAAAGAGCAAAAGTCGGCCGCCTACTGGTGTGGTGTCTTCCGGAGTCCGTGAGTCATGAGGAGGAGAAGGTCTGAGATTTTCCTCCTCTGGGCTTAGACTGGCCTGCTTTTGACTGCCAGGTCTTGTCCGACCTTTGCGTCGATCGTGAGTTGTCCCTGCGTGGGGAACGGTTACGATTTTGTACTGGACGCGAGACGGACCAGCCGGAGGAATTCCGAAAGGATCGGAATCGAGTTTGGTTACGCTTCTTGTAAGTGCGTTTAGGTTTCAGTTGGGGAAGAGAAGTACTCTTACCCCCTGTGGCGTTGGATATCATAGTGTCCAACTGTTCACCGAAAAGTCTCCCACTGAGGTAGGGGAGGTGCGTGAGGGACTTCTTTGAGGCTGCGTCCGCTTTCCATTCCCGCAGCCAGAGGATACGCCGAATCGTGATGGCGTTTGATGCTATCCCCGCGACTCCCCTTGCTGAATCCAGAGCTGCATGGAGCATGTAATCTGCTACAACAGCAATTTGATCCGCTTGGTCCGACAGTTCAGGAGCGGATGCTTGGAAGGCTTGTAAATTGTTTGCCCAGGCCAGGATGGCCTTGGCAGCCCAAACTGAGGCGAACGCGGGAGCCAGGGATGCCCCTGCAGCCTCGAAAATTGAACGAGCCATGCGTTCTACCTGCCGGTCTGCTGCGTCCCTTAGGGTTGAGCTATCTGGCAGTGAAAGGAGGGTCTGTGCTGCTAGCCTGGAGACTGGGGGATCCACTTCAGGTGGATCTGTCCATTCCTTGGTGTCCTTCTGTGGGAAGGGGTACCTCGCCTCCAGATATTTGCGATTAGCAAATTTTTTCTCAGGCTGTGAGAGCTGTTTTTTAAGGATCGCCTTAAACTCTGGGTGGTTAGAAAAAACCTTAGGCGGCTTCAGAGGTCCTTCAAAGGAAATCTGATGTTCTGGGGCCTCTGGTGGCGGATCAGAAATGTCCAGCACCCGATGGATGGACGATATTATGTCCTCAACTAGCGCTGTATTGCTAGGAGGGATTGGGATCAGGGACCCCTCAGTTTCTCTGTCTGAGTCAGAGTCGCAGATGCCTTCCGAATTCTGTGTATCACTGAGGCGTCCCCTGCTGGGTGAGCTGGGGAGGAGGCCTTCTCTGGTTGGGGATTGCGGAGATCTGCATTGTCTGTCCCTGGAATGGGACGGTCTAGATGACCTGGAGCAACGGTGTCTCTCCCTAGAGGGGGATGACCGTGTGCTATGGGATGACGCAGATGGACTTGATCTATGGATCCGCTTGCGTCCTGACCTAGACGTGGATGTGCCAGGGGCATCTTGTTCCTGAGTCAAGCTCTCCCGTTGTTGGGTAACGGTCATAGCCGGGGCATGACCCTGCAGAGCCTGAAGCAATGTGGAAGTTAGGTTATCTATAGACTGCGTCATAGATTGCGATAACTGAGTAGCCCATTCCGGTGTGGCATTAGACACCGAGGCATTGGCAGGGGCTTCTTGAGGCTGTGACACAGTAGTTTGTATACAGTTCTGACAATGCGGGTACGTGCTGCTACTGGGGAGAGCGGTCCCGCAGGCTGTGCAGAATGCATAATAGCAGTTCTGCCTGGTTCTCTTAGACCTTGAGCCCGGCATAGTGCACAGAGTGCAGAAGTGCTGCCAGCAGATGGACCTTACAGGGGTAGAGAACCTACAGGGGAGCCTTATAGGTAATATGGATTCACAGCTGAGTAAAGATAACCCAGCTGTGATCTTACCCCACCAGTGTACCCCTAGGTCCAGCGCCGAAAATCCACAGTCCTGTGCCCCCCGGAGACTGGCTGCCTGGTCCTGCAGACCGGGAGATGCAGGGTTAATCTGCAGCCGAAAATGGCTGCAGAGACAGAGGAGAGAGGAGGAGAAGGGGGCGGAGAGCTGGAAAAAGGCGGCAAGGCTATAAAAAACCCGCCCTTTCTGTCTCGATCCGCCCCTTGTATGACACTGTAGAGTGTCATATTTGTCATCCGGGGGGCGGGCCGGGGGGCGGAGAGGAGGCTGCTGCTTCAGCTAGGCCGAAGCCGGGGCCTAAATTAGATGCCTGAGGCCCAGAAGGGCTCCAGGCCGGCGCGAAAGTCCGGGAGGGGGTCGGATCTGAACCGGACCCCTCCGGATTTGAAGGCAGGATGGCGGTGGGGCTATAAGCGGAAGGGGGAGCCCGGCTGGGGTCCCCCTGAGGCAGTATAGAGCGGTTGCTGCCGCAGAGACAGGGACGCAGGGAACCCTGTGTCTGTATGTGCCATGCCTGCCTGCACTCCCCCCGGCCCCAACAGGAGCCCGCAGCTGGGCTGGGGTCCCTGGATGCAGGCGCAGTGTGCTGGCCCATTGCTGGGAGCTGTAGGATGCTGCCTGTACAGGCCTTACCTGAGGTGTCTCAACCTAATACCCCCAGAGGGGGATAGGGAGGGTGCTTTTGTCACACACCTTCAGGGGCCTTTATCCTCGCCTCGACCTCAACCCAGAAACCAAAAGGAATTGGGGAAGGAGGGGGGTCTCGACTTCGAACCAACACCCGAGAGGTTGGGGAAGGAGCAGCATGGGGAATAGCCATCTCAACTTCAACTGGGCACCCCATAATAGGGGGCCGAGGAAGGAGCCATGCCGGGGGTCTCACAGGAGACCCTCTTTTCTTCATCTGTAATCCCGTCGGAAAACGGGAAACGGAGTAAAACGGAGTAAAAATCTTTAGGTGTGCCTCCTTTGCGACACTAAGCAAAAACTGGAGAAGGCTGATGCCGTCCAGGGGTGTATACTGCACAGGAGGAGCCACAGTTAATCTTTTTCAGATTATGCATAGTGTCGCCTCCTAGTGGACAGCAGCATAACACCCATGGTCCTGTGTCCCCCAATGAGGCGATAGAGTAAACAGTGGTGAAATGACAGTTTAACAATTTCACCCCAACTGGAATTTTTTTTTTTTTTTTTGTTATAAATGGTGTAGATAAAAAAAAAAAAAAAAACTCTTAAAAAACAAGCCATCTCATGGCTATGCTAAATGAAAAATACAAGTTTTTATGTAAACTTAGATACAAGAGCTTCTCACAAAATTAGAATATCAAAAAGTTAATTTATTTCAATTAAAAAAGTGAAACTCATTATATAGAGTCATTACAAACCATGATCTATTTCAAGTGTTTATTTCTGTTGATTATGGCTTACAAACCAATGAAAACCCATTATCTCAGTAAATTAGAATAAATAACAAAAAACACCGGCAATGGTTTCCTAAGCATTTAAAAAGGTCCCTTAGTCTTTTTCAGTAGTTATAGAAACTTGATTCCAGCTCTATGCTCATCCACCTGGGGCTCAGACACCTTAGGTTGTCATGCCAACACACCCATGACCCGCGATAACGTAACGAGGGTCATCGATGTGCGTATTTCCAGCACAATGGCCAGAAGTGCGATTTAAATACCGCTGTCGGAGTTTGCCAGTGGCATTTTTTTTTTTAATCAGATAAATTTTTATTAAGAAAAACAATTATAACAAATATGACATCAAACTATTGTTCACATATAATCATATATATTTTTTATGAACGAAACTCCCCCCCCCCCTTTTCCCTCCCGATCCCCCCTCCCCCTTAGAGACCTCTTTAGTGCCTTCCTCATCCGATATATATTTTCCCAAATCCATATACAATTGTACAGTTTGATCATCATCTATAGCATTATGCATCCTCCCCACAAATCTAATTCCATTCTATCCATGGCTGCCATATCTTTTGGAATACATCAAGTTTATTTCTCTTAGTATATATACTTTTTTCCAATAGAATTATATGATCCACCTGCGTGAGAAAGTCTCGTCTAGTCGGCGGCTCCTCCCTGATCCAGAACCGAGCTATCAATTTCCTTGCTATGAATAACAATCTAGCAATCGCCAGTTTGACCATAGATACCGTTGCTATTTCTTCCACATAACTTAATATACAGACCAAAGGGTCTCTGGGGATTACACACCTATATATCAATTCAGTCCGATTCAATACGTTTGTCCAGAAGGCGGACAATCTAGGGCAAAGTCACAGCATATGTAACATGTCTGACCGTTCCTACGAACATCGTGGACACTCAGAATCAGACCTCAGACCCATCTTGAACAGTCTGTCAGAAGTTCTGTAAGCTCTATGAATCACATACTAGGGTTGAGCGACTTTTGCTTTTTTAGGATCGAGTCGGGTCTCGTGAAACCCGACTGTCTCGAAAGTCAGATCGTGTGAAATCGGCCGATTATTGTGAAAAGTCGGGGGCCAACCGAAACACGAAACCCAGTGCAGGTCAATGGATATTCTCATTCTCTCTCTCTCTCTCTCCAAAGTTTGTGTTTCACTGTGCAAATCGCTATATCCCAAACGTTAAGATGGCGGTTTTACCCCCTGTGACGCCGCACAAAGCAAGCCGGAACCTATGTCATCACGCTGCCCACACTCCTTCATTGGCTGAAAAAATGGCGGGGAAAGAGTCATATGAAACGCGACTTTGGCGCGAAGATCGCCGACCACATGGCCGATCCCACAGTGGGATCGGGTCGGGTTTCATGAAACCCGACTTTGCTTAAAGTCGGCGACTTTTGAAAATGTCCGATCCGTTTCGCTCAACCCTATCACATACGAGTTATAATTGAGACATCCTCCCAGGTTCGCTCATAGAGATCTTAGGCACATATTCTAAAATAGATTCCCATCTATCATCATTTATCTCTCCCAATTCAGCTTCCCATTTCACTCTAGACTTGATGGGATGTTTGATTAGAAAGGTGAATAATAAATCTCTATACACTTCTGATATTGCCCCCCTTGTTCCGCTGTTCTCCAAAATGGAAGCCAGCGTGAGATCAGTCTGGATCTCAATAAGTTTCCTCCGACATTACGACTGATACGCATGATGAATTCTATTATAATGATACAAATTTAAATGTGATAACTGGAATTCTGTTTGTAACTCCACGAATGACTTAAGCCTCCCTTGATCCAATAGCTGACCCATCCTTCTAATTCCTGCCTCTCTCCAGGGCCCAAAACCTTTCATGTGCTTAAATTCTGGTAAATTTATATTATCCCATATAGGAGAATATTTGGTAAGGCCTGAGACACCCCTAATCTGTTTAACTTTTTCCCATACCCAGTTTTAAAAAATGCCCCCCTTCTAAGCTCTCAACCAGAGGCTATTTTCCAATCAAGTATCTCAAACTACTGGGCGATTGCCCCTTTCCCTTCTCCTCCCCCCATCCTCCAATATGCTGGCATTGTGCTGATAAAAAATATATCCAAGGGTTAGGGAGCGCTAAGCCTCCTTCCGTCTTTGGCCAAACAGCGATTTAATTCTGTGGAACCTACTCTGTGGAATCCAAATTGGAGAATTATGAAATATACAGTCATATGAAAAAGTTTGGGCACCCCTATTAATCTAAAGCTTAATGTTTTATAAAAATGGGTTTTTTTGCAACAGCTATTTCAGTTTCATATATCTAATAACTGTTGGACACAGTAATGTTTCTGCCTTGAAATGAGGTTTATTGTACTAACAGAAAATGTGCAATCTGCATTCAAACAAAATCTGACAGGTGCATGAGTATGGGCACCCTTATCATTTTCTTGTTTTAAATACTCCTACCTACTTTTTACTGACTTACTAAAGCACTTTTTTTGGCTTTGTAACCTCATTGAGCTTTGAACTTCATAGCTAGGTGTATGCAATCATGAGAAAAGCTACTTAAAGTGGCCACTTGAAAGTTGTTCTCCTGTTTGAATCTCCTCCGAAGAGTGGCATCATGGGCTCCTCAAAACAACTGTCAAATGATCTGAAAACAAAGATTATTCAACATAGTTGTTCAGGGGAAGGATACAAAAAGCTGTCTCAGAGGTTTAACCTGTCATTTTCCACTGTGAGGAACATAGTAAGGAAATGGAAGGACACAGGTACAGTTCTTGTTAAGGACTGAAGTGGCAGGCCAAGAAAAACATCAGAAAGGCAGAGAAGAAGAATGGTGAGATCAGTCAAGGACAATCCTCAGGCCACCTCCAGAGATCTGCAGCATCAACTTGCTGCAGATGGTGTCACTGTGCATCGGTCAACTATGCAACGCATAGCCTCTCATAGATGTAGGTAATATTCCACTCTCCCAATACCTTTTCCAATTTAGTTATTATTTCTTCATTAAAAATTTTATACACTTCTGCCGGAATGCCGTCCGCCCCCGGGGCCTTATTACCAGCCATGTCCACCAGTGCCGCCCTCAACTCCTCCGCTGCAAGTGGCCTGTCCATCCACTCTGTCTTCATCCCCTAGTCTAAGAAGCTTAATCGCACTCATATACCTGTCCATCTCCTCTTGTCTTTTATGTGTCTTAGAGGAATATAACTCACTGTAAAATGTTTTAAATACATTCAAAATTTGATCCCCTTGTGTAACCACATTTCCTTCCTTTGTTTTAATTGCGTACACATGCGAGGATTCCCGTTGTGCCAAAGCTACCACTGAGAGCAGGTGCCCCACTTTTTCACTTTCCGCATAGAATGCCTCGTTCTTAAATGCCCGCAGTCTCTCTGCCTTATGGATGTGAAGTTTATTAACCTCCGACTGGGCCATTCTCATGCAGGTCTGCGTAGCTTTTGAACACTGCACACCCAATGCCTCCTCTGCTGCCCTCAATTCCTCCATCACTGCTTTGTCAAGATTTTGGGACCTAGTCTTATACCGAGATACTTCTCTGAATAAAATCCCTCTAAAAAATGCCTTCATAGTATCCCAAACTATATGACCCTCTGCACTACCTTCATTTATCCTAAAGAATTCTCCCAGTTCCTCTCCTATCTTTTCCATATCCAGCAACCGTAACCAGAAGGGGTGAATTTTCCATCCCATACCTGCCAACCTCCCCTGCTCTCCCAATTGCAGAGATACCACAAGTGGACAATGATCCGATAGGAATCTGGGCAAATATTCCACTTCCTGCACCAAGTTATCCATCCCATCGTTTCCCAAAGCCACGGCAATACGAGACAAGGAACCATAAGTCGCCGAGTAGCACGAGTAAGTGTAGTTCTCCACATTTCGAACTCTCCACAAGTCAATCCATCCAATTTCCCTCATGTAATTTCCAAAAGGTGTTACATTCCCGTCTTGACAGTGGCATTTAACTGGTTAATAGCCGCGAGTGGATGGTGATTCCAGCCACGGCTATTGTGGGCACAGGTTAGCTGTTCAAAACAGCCGACATGTCCCTGGAAAGATGTGGGCTCCCAGCCGGAGAACACATCAAAAGGCGGAGACCGACATCAGCGTACTATTACACCCGATGAGGGTAAGGGGTTAAAATCATTTTTCCAGCTGGTGTTATAAAGTATTCTAATTTACTGAGATAATGACTTTTGGGTTTTCACGGGCTGTAAGCATGGCCGCTACCAGGGCCGAGACGCAGGTTCAGTTAAACTCTATTGCCGTGAAACGTCGGCGCTGGAGCGCAGCCAGGTAAGGAAAAAGTGGTTTGTTTGTTTTTTAAAGCGGCAAGCTCAGGGCAGAATGGAGACACAGGGGGCAGGATGGAGACAGATGGGGAAGGAATATGGGGCAGGATGGAGAGAGTTGGGAAAAAAAAGTAATGTGTTCTGCAAGCGGTGCTCTAGATAACTGTTATTTCCAGCAGAGACGAGCCCTGGCTGGAAGAAGTGATGGTGGTCTGTGCTGGATGAAGATGAAAAAGTGAAGATGAAGGACTTCTCCTAGAGACGTCACTGGTGAGTTAGTGTGTTACCTGTACACTGACACTGTATACTATACAGAGGTCCTGTGTACAATGTCACCAGTGATCACTATTACCTTTACACTAACACTGTATGCAGAGCTCCTGTGTATAATGTTGTTGATCACTGTATAACCTGTACACTGATACTGTACACAGAGCTCCTGTGTATAATGTCACTGGCAATCACTATTACCTGTACCAGGATACTGCATACTAAGTACAGGTCTTTTGTGCATAATGGCACTTATGGTGATATCAATAATGCGGGTTTTTTTTAATTAATGATCAGTATTGTAGTATTCAGTCACTATGTGGTGGTAATTTGTTGTCCGGTCATGGTGTGGCGGTATTTGTTTCTTGTATGTGCGGTTATTTGGTCACTATGTGGTCTGGTCATGGTGTGGCGGTAGTTGTTCCTTGTATGTGGTATTATTGGTCACCATATGGTGGTAATATGTGGTCTGGACATGGTGCGGTGGTATTTGTCCCTTGTATGTGATATTATCCGGTCACAGTGATCCGGTTACTGTGGTGGTACTATGTGATCTGGTCATGGTGCGCTGGTATTTGTCCCTTGTATGTGATATTACAGGTCATTTTAAAAATTTAAAAATAAATAAAAATCCTTCTATAATATTTCAAAACACTCTTTCGGTGATTACTTTGCATCTCCGTTCATACTGCACTCACACACACACAAATGATGCACCATCTGAAAGTTAAACTTGCCCCCTTCAGCAAGAAAATAGCCAAACAAACCACACATCCACGATGTGATCACAAAATACAGTTTAAACATTAATTTTCATAAACCTGCAGTAAGGAAAAATGACCTGCAAGTTGCACCACACTACCCCAAAGCACACTACCACAAAGCTGCTTACAGACATCACACACAAATCCTTAGGCTATGTGCACCCGTTGCAAATTTGGATGCAGAATTATCTGCATAAAATCTGCATCTCCTGGCAGAAAACGCAGGTGCAGATTTGATGTGTTTTTTAATGCGGATTTTGTACTTTTTTGTTGCGGATTTCATGCGTTTTTTTACTCCTACGGATTTCTATAATGGAAGGGTGCAGAAACGCTGCAGAACTGCACAAAAGTAGTGACATGCTCCTTCTTTCAATCCGCTGCGTTTTCCATGCGGATTTTTCCGCACCATTAGCACAGCATTTTTTTTCCTATTGATTTATATTGTACTGTAAATCACTTTGCGGATATGCAGCGTTTCTGCGAAGAAAAAAACACTGCAGATCCGCAGTAAATCCGCAACGTGTGCACATAGCCTAAAGCTTTTTCGGTGATTACTTCGCCCCACACACCCAAATGGTGAGTCACATATGCAAACACATTTGTAAACATGCACTGCTTTTTCAGTGATTACTTCGCCCCACACACACAAATAATACACCATTTGAAAGGTAAACTTGCCCCCTTCAGCAAGAAAAGACACAAATAAACCACACATTCACGATTTGATCAACAAATACAGTTTAAACATTCATTTTCAGGAACCTGCAGAAAAAAAAAAAAACCTGCAGGTGGCACCACAACCTCAAGACATTTTTTAGCATCTACTTATCAAACCAATTTATTGTATTACCAATCTACATATATAAATACCTCTGTGTTTACCATCTCATTAAAAACATTAACATTTGACCAGCTTGATTTTCCTGAAAATGCCTGCACCCTCGACAACCAATGAGTGAAAATTTTGCACGGGCCAGCTAGTATACCTAAACTGTATTGCATATTTTAACAAATGTTTAATAGGTTAGAGTAGGGCACGGCCAAAATAGTCTACCTTGTGGTGGTGGCTTAAAAAATCTTTTGGCCAAAACAAAAGCTGCTGGCTATGTATGTGATCTGGTGATGGGAACTGATGTGTGATTGGTGAGAACGGGGTGCAGACGTGGAGTTTTTCTATGAGTGGGCGGTGGGACTGTGGAAGGTTCGAGGGGTGGAGGAGGGCTGGGGTGGAGCCTGAGCGGAGTTCTCAAGGGGGTCTTGAAAATTTTGCCAGTATGGGGCCCCGAAATTCCTAGTGGTAGCCCTGGCTGTAAGCCGTAATCATAAACATTAACAGAAATAAACACTTGAAATAGATCACTGTTTGTAGTGACTATATAAAATATACGGGTTTCACTTTTTCTATTTTAGAACTGAACTAAATTAACTGTTGATGATATTCTAATTTTGTGAGAAGCACCTATAGATATAAATTATTATTATTATTATTATTATTATTAATAATAATAATAATATTATTATTAAGTAAACTTTTCTTGAAAAAAGGAAGAAAAATATATATATATTTTTTTTTAAAAGTCTAGTTAAATATTCAACATTGTTATCAAGTTTAGAAGCAAATAATGAAAAACAGATTCAGTGAAACATCTTTGGAGATGAGGAAAGATTATCTTCTAGATTCAAAATCCTCAGAATAAAAGGCAAATAGAGAAGAATTGGGGAATTTAAATGACAGCACAAAAAAAAAAAACAACTGTTCTAAATGTAAGTGTTTTTTGGAAAGGTTTCGATGTAGCTCATCTACATCAGCCTTGTATAACTGAACTTATCAACTCACTGCTTGCAGAACAGCTGTGCAGATTCCTATCAGTGTCCTGCAAGCAGTTTTATGGGATACAAAAAAGGGTGAAACACGGAAAGTGAAGACCCACATATGCTCACAATTTATTGATAATATCTTGTGGGACACTAACAGCTTTCAGATGGCAATAGAGAGATTGCACAAAGGAAAATTAGAGGGAGCAGAGTGCTATAAAACACAACTAATGAATACTTTGCATGGATCAGTTATAAAACAGTAGTCTATATGTTAGCATTGAGGTCAACATTTACATTTACTTTTCAGTGAACACTTATATATAAAATCAGCCTTTGCAAATTTACATGGGGCTTCAGTACATGTACTAACCAAAATACAAACCCACTATAAGCCGTGTGTATCTAGCAGTCTCATCTACAGATGCTCCTCATACAATTGGAATATCAAAAAGAATATGTATTTCAGTTCTTCAATACAAAAAGTGAAACTCCTATATCATATACAGGGTGGGCCATTTATATGGATACACGGGGTGGGCCATTTATAAAGGTGGATCCAAAATGGCCGACTTCAAAATAGCAGTCATGGTCACCACCAATCTTGAAGAGTTTTCCCCTTAACCATATACTAATGTGCCACAAACAGGAAGTTGATATCACCAACAACTCCCATTTTATTTAGGTGTATCCATATAAATTGCCCACCCTGTAGAGTCATTACGAACTGAGTGATCTACTGTATTTCAAGTGTTTATTTCTGTTAATGTTGATGATGCTGGCTTACAGCCAATGAAAACCCAAAAGTCAATATCTCAGTAAATTAGAATACTTTATAACACCAGCTTGAAAAATTATTTTAAAATCCAAAATGTTGGCCTACTGAAATTTATGTTCAGTAAATGCATTCAAAACTTGGTCAGGGCTCCTTCTGCGTCAATTACTGCATCCATGCGGCGTGGCATGGAGGCGATCAGTCTGTGGCAGTGCTGAGGTGTTACGGAAGCCCAGGTTGCTTTGATAGCAGGCTTCAGCTCGTCTGCATTGTTGGGTCTGGTCTCATTTTCCTCTTACAATACCTATGGGGTTAGAGTCAGGCGAGTTTGCTGGCCAATCAAGCACAGTGATACTGTTGTTTGTAAACCAGGTATTGGTACTTTTGGAAGTGTGGACAGGTGCCAAGTCCTGCTAGAGAATGAAATTTCCATCTCCAAAAAGCTTGTCAGCAGAGTGAAGCAAGGAGTCCTCTAACATTTCCTGGTAGACAGCTGCGCTGACTTTGGTCATGATAAAAAACAGTGGACCTACCCCAGCAGATGATATAGCTCCGCAAACCATCACTGACTGTGGAAACTTCACACTAGACCTCAAGCACCTTGGATTGTGTGCCTCTCCTGTAAGAGGGTGGTGCGTTATGGACAGTAAGGAGCACGCTGTCACTTTAAGAGGCTGCACCCCCTTGTCTGGCATGATGGAATGTTCTGCTTCTCCCCTGCAATAGTCGGTGTAATTAACTAGTCTGTGCAGAGTGCAGGTGTGGAGCTGGAGCAGCCTGTGTGAGCTGAGGCTGCTGCAGAGAGGACTTTTTATGCTGATAGCTGAAAGAGAGAAGAACTGTGTCCTGATATAGCTGCAAGAGCCACGAAGATACAGAGAAAGGGATTTACAGTTTCCAGGAGCATCCCTAGGATCCAGAAGCAAGGAGAAGACGACGTTTCACAGAGCTGACAGAAAGCCGTGCTCACCACCGTATTAGACTGCTGGGGGCCCCCCTGGGACTGGATCTGATTCTCAAACATCACCGTGAGTTTGTTCCTGTTTGGTGCACATGTTAGGGCCTAGTGTAGGCTTCAGTAGTCAGTACACGGGAGCCGTGTGGCCTGCTTAGTAAAGGCCAGGGAGGTTATACGTAGAGTAGCATCATCACTTGTTTATTGTTTACATTTGCTTGTTAGACATATTTTGAGTCTGTAATAGTTGGAGCACCATGCTATTTTACGGAAAAGATAAAGTTTATAACTCTTGTAAATTGTCTTTTGCCATTGTATACCCGTTTGCATCTTCCTCATTCACTTAATTCCTTGCCTTCCAATAAATCTATCCTTTGTTGTTTGCACCTCATCTTGTGTACAGTAGCATTCCTGCACCGTGGTGGTCTCCCAGCCATCGCTTCAAGTGGCGCTGCGAGCAGGGTACTGTCACCAAGATGGAGGCAGCAGACAGCAATGGCGGAAATGCTAATGTTAATGGAGTTGCTGTGGGCATTGGTGGAACCCCTGCAAGGACACTCCCTATGGGCACCATATTTAGTGTGCTACCAAAGTTTGATGGCAAGAATATGCCACTGTCCGACTGGGTGTCCCGGCTGCAAAGCACCCTGAAGATTTATAACATCAGCCCAGACCTTGAAGTGGACATTGCATTAACTGCCCTAGAGGGAGAAGCCTGTAGAAACGTCTGCCTACAACCAGAACTCACCCGCAGTACCCTGAAATAGCTAGTGAAGTTCCTGGAAGAGATCTACGGCAAGACTGCTAGCGCCGGACACCTTTGCGCCAAATTTTTCTCTAGGCTGCAGCGGGAAGAAGGAATTTCTCAGTATGCAACAGCACTGCAAGAAGTGTTAGCAGAGGTGCAGAGAAAGGAGGCGGATGGATTTGGCGGCATGGGCTCTAAAGACCGGATACACCGGGAGCAATTCATTCTGGGATTGCACAGCACATCCTTGAGGCGAGCACTGTCAGAACGGGTCTGGGCAGATCCGGCTCTTACGTTTCGTCAAATCCTGGCGGAAACAGTGGCCTGAAGTAAAGAAGAGAGCTATGCATCTGGGGTGATGCGTGTCCAGGGCGCCAATACCAGAGGGGACCCAAACCATCAGGAGGTGCAGGTCCAGGAGGTGCAAGACTTGCAGCGGTCCCTTGTCAACGTGCAAGAGAAACTGACCCAGATGGAGCGAAGAGTGGGGGAACTACAACAGTTTGACCTACCTGTAACAAAACACTCCGGGATCGCCTTTGCTGGGGTCAAAGGTCACGTGGTTTGTGCATTGAACTCTGAGGCGACAGCAGGTTTCCAAGATGACTGACCTCAGGTCAGATTTATTAACGTGAAAGCAACATAGGAATAAACAAAACATAAAAATAAATCCTAGCCTGTCCGGCGCTAACTAAACAAATACGTTGCTATCTAACAACTGGGGGGGCTTCTCCCTCCCAGCTAACATTACACAGATCATGAGCTCAGCTCTCACTCACGTTTGTCTCACACAGACAGGCATTCTGTGTGCCCCAGGCTGACACCTGAAACCTCCAGCTGGTCAGCCTTTATTCCTGCACTTATTAACCCCTCGGTATCCTGAAGATACTGAGCGGCCTAATTCACATAGGACAAATACCTGGGCGAGATATACCTGCCCCCGACTACCAGACCGACATGATTCTTACATATCCTCCCCCCCTGCTCAGACCACTCAGGTCGAGCAAGAACACTCTCGAAACAGTGTACCCGGGACAGAGCATCAGCGTTCCCCATTTGCACCCCGGGGCGGTGCTCCACCGTGAAAAAGTAAGCCTGCAGGGCAAGGAACCACCGGGTTACCCGACTATTACGGTCTTTGTGGAGGTGCATCCACTTGAGAGGGGCGTGGTCCGTGACCAGCCTAAACTTCCTACCTGCCAGGTAATACTTGAGGGAATCGAGAGCCCATTTAATGGCTAGGCACTCTTTTTCAACCACGGCATACCTCTGCTCATGTACATTCAGTTTCCGGCTGAGGTAGAGGACCGGGTGTTCCACTCCGTCCCTCACTTGGGAAAGTACAGCTCCGACCCCAGTATCAGAAGCATCAGTTTGGACCACAAACTCGCTGCTGAAATCAGGAGTCACTAGTACGGGCTGAGAGCACAAAGCTCGTTTCAGACTGTGGAAGGCCTCTTCAGCCGCTGAGGACCATTTTACCATGACGGAATTCTTCCCTTTGGTAAGATCCGTCAAGGGGGTGGCCATGGCTGCAAAATTGGGTATGAACCGGCGATGATAGCCAGCGATCCCCAGGAAAGCTTGTACTTGTTTCTTGTTCACTGGTTGCGGCCAGCCCTGAATTGCCTGTATTTTGTCGATCTGTGGTTTAACCACTCCTCTGCCAATCACGTAGCCCAAGTATCGGGCTTCTTCAAGCCCGATGTGACATTTCTTGGGGTTCGCCATTAAGCCTGCGTCTCGCAGGTCATCAATCACCACCTGTACCTTCCGGAGGTGAGTTTCCCAGTCCATGCTGTAGATTACGATGTCATCCAGGTAGGCCGAAGCGTACTGTCTGTGGGGCCTCAAGACTCGATCCATCAATCTCTGGAACGTTGCTGGAGCTCCGTGAAGTCCAAACGGCATGTAGACATACTGAAACAGCCCTTCCGGGGTAGCAAATGCCGTCTTCTCTCTGGCCGCCTCGGCCAGAGGGATCTGCCAGTACCCCTTTGTTAGATCCAGGGTCGTAATACATCGGGCTTTGCCAAGCCGGTCGATTAACTCATCGACCCGAGGCATAGGGTACGCATCAAATTTAGAAACCGCATTCAGTTTCCTAAAGTCATTACAGAACCGTATGGAGCCATCCGGCTTAGGTATCAATATGATTGGACTGGACCAGGCGCTGTGTGACTCCTCAATGACTCCTAAGTCCAACATTGCCACCACCTCCCGGGAGACGGCTTCACGGCGTGCTTCCGGAATCCGGTATGGCTTTACATGAACTGTGACACCAGGCTCTGTAACAATCTCATGTTTCACCAGCTTAGTCCGGCCAGGTTTTTCCGAAAAAAACTGTCGGTTCTGTAACAAAAACTGCTTAACCTCAGATTTTTGTTGTTCCGAGAGAGTCTCGGCAATCTGTACCTCCGGTACGGTAGGTGCGCAAACCGGACGGGGCAGATCCGCCGTTAGGGCAGAGCGGTCTTTCCAGGGTTTTATCAGATTCACATGATAAATCTGTTCTGGTTTTCTCTTACCGGGCTGGTACACTTTATAGTTCACTTCAACTCTTTCCATGACCTCAAAGGGGCCCTGCCATTTCGCCAGAAATTTACTATCCACTGTAGGGATTAGGACCAACACCCTATCCCCGGATGCAAATGTACGGACCTTAGCGCCTCTATCATAACTTTGCCTCTGGGCTCCCTGGGCCCGTAACATATGGTCCCTAACCATGGGCATGACAGCGGCAATACGGTCCTGCATTTGTGTTACATGGTCGATCACCGTTTTAAAGGGAGTGACTTGACCTTCCCAGGTTTCTTTTGCGACGTCCAACAGTCCCCGGGGACGTCGGGCGTATAACAGTTCGAAAGGCGAAAACCCCGTGGAAGACTGGGGAACCTCCCTAACGGCAAACAGTAAATAGGGTAGCAAGTAATCCCAGTTCTTCCCATCTTTGTCTATCGCCTTCCGGAGCATCTGTTTTAAGGTTTTGTTGAACCGCTCAACCAGGCCATCTGTTTGAGGGTGATAGACAGACGTACGCAACTGGTCTATTTGTAAGAGCCTGCAGAGCTCCTTCATCACCCTTGACATAAAGGGAGTCCCCTGGTCGGTGAGTATCTGTTTTGGAATTCCCACCCGACTAAACACTTGTACCAACTCTTTGGCGATCGTTTTGGTAGCAGTGTTACGCAAAGGGATGGCTTCTGGGTAACGAGTGGCATAGTCCATGATGACGAGGATATGTTGATGCCCACGTGCGGACCGGGGAAGGGGCCCAACCAGATCCATCCCAATTCTCTCAAAAGGGACCCCAATGATAGGGATGGGTACCAAAGGGCTACAGAACCGAGTTTTACGCGCAGAGATTTGGCACTCTGGACAGGACTCACAATAGTTACGCACATCATTATGTATTCCGGGCCACACAAAACAATGCGATATCCTTTCTGTGGTTTTCTGTACCCCCAGATGTCCCCCCATTATATGTCCGTGGGCCAGGTCCAGTACCTTCCGCCGATAAGGTTTGGGTACCACTAACTGTTGCACAATATCTTCCCCTTTTTTCTCTACCTGGTAGAGCAAATCATTTTCAAGAACCATGTACGGGTACGCTAGCCTGGTGTCAGGTTCTACGGGTACCCCATCTATCATTTTTACATTTTTCCTAGCCGGAGTCAGGGTAGGATCTCTCATTTGCTCGCTGTGGAAGTCATCCAACTGGACTCCCAAATCTGGCAGGCCAGGTGCTGGATGACTGACTGCCTCCGCCTCTCGCTGAGTTTCCTCAGTTTCCTCAGTTTCCCCCGCCATAACTGAGAAGGGGAACTGAAGGTTAGATTCAATAACCTCCCCAGCAACGTCTGCCTGTGGGACCTCCTCTAGGAGTTCGGGACCTCCAGATGGCATGGGAAAAGATTCAAAGCTACGGTGAAGGAGCAACTGATTCTCCCACAACTGCCAGAAATGGGGAAAATCCCTGCCCAGGATTACATCCTGTAACAATGCGGGAACGAGTCCCACTTTGTGTTGCACAGACCCATAGGGAGTGGAAATCGATATGACCGCTGTTAGGTACGAGCAGGTGTCACCATGCACACATGTTACAGAAAATTTGTCAGACGAACCAGATGGAAGTGCCACCAGACTAGCTTTCACCAGAGTCACCACACTTCCAGAGTCTAGTAACGCCACAACACTTTTCCCATCAACAGATAATTCACACAGGTGTTTCGCTATATCATTTTGACCCGCATTCACATTCACTAGCCGTGTAACCAAAGACATGCGTTTCTTAGAGTCTGTAACATCGCACTGCATGGGTTCAGTGGTAACAGGACAGTTCGCAGAAATATGGCCTGTTGTGAATTTGGTTTCTGGGCTCCCCCGGTGGTTTCTGGTGGTACTGCACTTGTGTGCTTCATCTCCTCTGTTCACCTGTTTTCCATCAGTATGTGGGAGTTTTCTATTTAGCCTTGCTCCTCAGTCATTTCTATGCCGGCCAACAATGTTACCAGAAGCCTTTCTGTTGCATGTTCCTGCTCCTAGACTACTATCAGCTAAGTTGGACTTGTTGTCCTAAGTTTGTTTTGCATTTTTGTTCCAGTTCTCTGTGATTGAATATTTCTGAGGCTGGAAGCTCTTGTGAGCTGAAATTGCCACTCTGGTGTCATGAGTTGATGTTAGAGTCTTAAAGTAATTTCAGGATGGTATTTTGAAAGGGTTTTCAGCTGACCGTGAAGTTCCCTTTTCTGTCTTCCTACTATCTAGTAAGCGGACCTCAATTTGCTAAACCTATCTTCATACTTCGTATGTCATTTTCCTCTAAAATCACCGCCAATATATGTGGGGGCTACTGTCTGCCTTTTGGGGAAAATTTCTCTAGAGGTAAGCCAGGTCTGTATTTTCCTCTGCTAGGGTCAGTCAGTTCTCCGGCTGGCGCTGGGCGTCTAGGGATAAAACGTAGGCACGCTACCCGGCCACTGTTAGTTGTGCGGTAGGTTTAGCTCATGGTCAGCTCGAGTTCCCATCTTCCAAGAGCTAGTCCTTTTGTATGCTTAATTACGTTCTCTTGCCATTGAGAACCATGACAATGGCCCTTCTCATGGCAGCGGAAACACCTAACAGGCCCCCTATTGAGCCCACCGTCCATCACTCTCGGTCTCGGAGTGCGAGCAGCCCCGTGTTCCTCCCCCATAGTTTTTGGCGATTTTCCTTCACCCGTAGTCGCTGGAACAGTCTTACCGGTTCCACGAGGAGAAGGCACAGACCGGGTGCCAGTGGTTTCGTCGGGAAGTCCTTCTGCCACGGAATAACGCTCGACCAACTCCACAAGTTGATCCGCTGTCGTGGGATTTCCTTGGCTTACCCACCTTTTCAGCGCTGGATGTAGCACTCTCAGATACTTGTCAAGGACAACCCGCTGAATTATTTCTGGGGTTGTCAGTACCTCGGGTTGCAGCCATTTCTTTGTCAAGTAGATCAGGTCGAACATCTGAGACCGCGGCGGTTTCTCTGGCTGGTAGGTCCACTGGTGTACCCTCTGCGCACGGACAGCCGTCGTCACACCTAGCCGGGCCAGGATCTCAACTTTCAGCTTCTCAAAGTCCTGAGCGACTTCCGGGTCCAAGTCATGGTAAGCTTTTTGGGCCTCGCCGGAGAGAAACGGAGCAATCAAATCGGCCCATCGTGCCTTCGGCCACTTCTCCCTCAACGCCGTCCGCTCGAACGTTGTCAGGTATGCTTCGACGTCATCTTCTGCAGTCAATTTTTGCCAGTACCGACTCACATGGATCCTTCTGGACTCTGCTTCCGGGTCTACCTCAGGCATGCTCACCAGGCGCTGCGCCACCTGTTGGAGAAGCTGGCGGTCTGAAACCGTCATGTCCAATAAATCCTTCAGCTGTGCGGCCATCAAGCGATTAGCTTCATGCTGTGCGGCAGTGGCCTGCTGCTGTATGGCAGTGGACTGTACTAGGGCTTTCACCACGTCTTCCATACGGTCGCCTGTGCCACGTGATGCCCGCGTTCTCCACCACAATGTAACAAAACACTCCGGGATCGCCTTTGCTGGGGTCAAAGGTCACGTGGTTTGTGCATTGAACTCTGAGGCGACAGCAGGTTTCCAAGATGACTGACCTCAGGTCAGATTTATTAACGTGAAAGCAACATAGGAAAAAAAAAACCATAAAAATAAATCCTAGCCTGTCCGGCGCTAACTAAACAAATACGTTGCTATCTAACAACTGGGGGGGCTTCTCCCTCCCAGCTAACATTACACAGATCATGAGCTCAGCTCTCACTCACGTTTGTCTCACACAGACAGGCATTCTGTGTGCCCCAGGCTGACACCTGAAACCTCCAGCTGGTCAGCCTTTATTCCTGCACTTATTAACCCCTCGGTATCCTGAAGATACTGAGCGGCCTAATTCACATAGGACAAATACCTGGGCGAGATATACCTGCCCCCGACTACCAGACCGACATGATTCTTACATACCGTACTCATGCAACCATTCTTCAGCCTGACCGATAAGGGATCAGTGGGAGCAAGCCCCCTCCCGTCAGGCATCGGAGGCACGAGGACAGGCTCGAGGTACCCCCGGCGAGGAGGAGGCATCCAATGCTGGGAATGTGGAAGACGGGGGCACCTTGCCAGAGACTGTCGGAACTATACTCAAGGCCAGCGGAAGCTGCCATTAAACTACCAACCTCCGCAGTAGTGCGGCACTCTGCGGGGGAGGCGAGGAGAGAGGACGCTCCATATCATAACGAACACTTGATTGCTGGGAGCCCCATCCTACGTGCTGAATTTGAAGGAGTTCAAGTGGATTGCCTGATAGATACCGGGTCACAAGTGACAACGATGCCAGAAGCGTATTTCAAGCAGCATTTCCAGGACCTGGCCAAGCCAGAAAAAGAGACATTGATCCGGTTGTTTGCTGCCAACCAACAACCGATCCCGGTCACAGGGGTCGTGTGGATGAATATTCAAATCTGTGGGCAAGAAGTTGGGAGAAAAGGGATCCTGCTAGTCCCTGAGCCTATCAAGGAAGATGTGCCTGTAGTACTGGGAATCAATATCCTACGTGAAGTCGATCAGATTATGTTTAGTTTGGTGCACATGTTAGGGCCTAGTGTAGGATTCAATAGTCAGTACATGGGAGCCGTGTGGCCTACTTAGTAAAGGCCAGGGAGGTTATACGTAGAGTAGCATCATCACTTGTTTATATTTGCTTGTTAGACATATTTTGAGTCTGTAAAAGTTGGAGCACCGTGCTATTTTACGGAAAAGATAAAGTTTATAACTCTTGTAAATTGTCTTTTGCCATTGTATACCCCTGTTTGCATCTTCCTCATTTACTTCATTCCTTGCCTTCCAATAAATCTAACCTTTGTGGTTTGCACCTCATCTTGTGTACAGTAGTCTTCCTGCACCGTGGTGGTCCCCCGGCCATCGCTTCACTCCACTCTTCCTCCAGACTCTGGGATCTTGATTTCCAAATGAAATGCAAAATTTACTTCCATCTGAAAACACCACCTTGGATCACTGAGCAACAGTCCAGTTCTTTTTCTCCTTGGCCCAGATAAGACGCTTCTGGTGTTGTCTATTGGTCAAGAGTGGCTTGACACAAGGAATGCGACACTTGTAGCCCATGTCCTTGATACGTCTGTGTGTGGTGGCTCTTGAAGCAATGACTCCAGCAGCAGTCCACTCCTTGTGAATCTTCCCCAAATTTGTGAACGGCCTTTCCTTAACAATCCTTTTCAAGGCTGCGGTTATCCCGGTTGTATGTGCACCTTTTTTCTACCAAACTTTTTCCTTCCACTCAACTTTCCATTAATATGCTTGGATACAGCACTCTGAACAGCCAGTTTATTTAGCAATGCCCTTTTGTGGCTTACCCTCGTTGTGGAAGGTGTCAATGACTACCTACTGGACATCTGCCAAGTCAGCAGTCTTCCCTATCATTGTGGAGCCTACTGAAACAGACTAAGGGACCTTATTTAAATGCTTAGGAAGCCTTTTCAGGTGTTTTTGGATATTTATTCTAATTTACTGAGATAATGATTTTGGGATTTTCATTGGCTGTAAGCCAGAATCATCAACATTAACAGAAATAAACACTTGAAATAGATCACTCGGTTTGTAATGACTCTATAGAATATATGAGATACACTTTTTGTATTGAAGAACTGAAATAAATTAACTTTTTGCTGATATTCTAATGTTGTGAGAAGCACCTGTACCTGTAAGTATTATATCTGGTCATTTTCAGCAGCGTTCAAAACATAAAAAGAAAAATATTGTGGGAAAAAAAACCCAAAAACTACTGTATATACTCGAGTATAAGCCGAGATTTTCAGCCCAAACAAATGGGCTGAAAGTGCCCCATCTCGGCTTATACTCGAGTCATGGAAGGCGAGGGGGGGTAGGGGGTCGGTGGGTGAGGGGGAGCGACGTCTGTCAAATACTCACCTGCTCCCGGCGCTCCTGACGCGGTCCCCGCATGTCCCACGGTCTTCGGGCGCTGCAGCTTCTTCCCCTGTTCAGCGGTCACTGGTACCGCTCATTAAAGTAATGAATATGGACTCCACTCCCATAGGGCTGGAGCCGCATATTCATTACTGTAATGAGCAGTACCATGTGACCGCTCACATGCCGTTTCCGAAGACCATGGGACAGGCCGGGACCTCGTCGGGAGCAGGTGAGTATTTCATATTTACCTTCCCTCGTTCCACCGCTGCCCCGTCTTCTGCGTCCTCAGCAGTGACTGTGCAGGTCAGAGGGCGCGATGACGTACTAGTGTGCGCACCGCCATCTGCCTGAACAGTCAGTGCAGAGAGACGGGACGCTAAGGAGCAGTGACGAGAGGGGAGTATGTCATTTTTTTTTTAGTGCAGCAGCAGCAGCATTACATAAGGCACAATGCTATATGGAGCGTCTATGGGGCCATAAAGAACTGCATGGAGCATCTATGGGGCCACAAAGAACTGCATGGAGCATTATACGGGGCATTTATGGGGCCATAAAGAACTGCATGGAGCATTATATGGGGCATTTATGGGGCCATAAAGAACTGAATGGAGCATTATATGGGGCATCTATGGGGCCATAAAGAACTGCATGGAGCATTATATGGAGCATCTATGGGGCCATAAAGAACTGCATGGAGCATTATATGGGGCATTTATGGGGCCATAAAGAACTGCATGGAGCATCTTATGGGGCCATAATGAACTGTATGGAGCATTATATGGGGCCTATTTTGTATGGAGCATCTTATGGGGCCATAATGAACTGTATGGAGCATCTTATGGGGCCATAATGAACTGTATGGAGCATTATATGGGGCCTATTTTGTATGGAGCATCTTATGGGGCCATAATGAACTGTATGGAGCACTATATGGGGCTCCTGATTCAATATGGATATTCAAAAGCACAACCTACTGATGTCTCAATTAATTTTACTTTTATTGGTATCTATTTTTATTTTTGACATTTACCGGTAGCTGCTGCATTTTCCACCCTAGGTTTATACTCGAGTCAATAAGTTTTCCCAGTTTTTTGTTGCAAAATTAGGGGGGGGGGGGTCGGCTTACACTCGAGTATATACGGTAATGATTAAGCACATATTATATAAAGTTTTGTATTGCACTAAATCTCAAATTTCTACTTTACGTAAGACACTTTGCATCGACTGTCTTTTAGTCATGTAAAAAAATTGCAGGAAATAAAGAATATATTAGGATAAATTTGTAAATATACTTAGGAATAAAATATAATATAGAAATATATTACAGGAAAATTACATAACGTATAGATATATCAAAAGGCGCAACAAACCGCTGTCTGACATTGGAAAGGAAAAGAAATGGTAACTTTCACAACGAACTATAAAAATACAAGGTGGCATATCACCATAATCCTAGACCCTTTGACTGCTGGGATCCTCAAAGGTCCCGATTCCTCCTTTGCAGATTTTCCCTGCACGGTGCTGCGGCAATGCAAAGGTAATTAGCATGGGAAAAACAGTGTGTCTGTAAAGTCATGGTGCACTTTTTACCAGTCACAGGATCTATTTATAGTTTACATTTTGGCGCCCTTTCTCTGCCCCAATCATATCAGACCTGTTCATGAGGAGAGATAAGAGCAAATCAAACAACAAACTCATTTAAGCGGTTGCTGAGCCCCCAGTCAGATTAACCCCTAATAAACTGATCGCTGATTAATACACCGCCAGGTCAAATTGCGGCTGTTGCATGCCATCAAACCGGCGGATAGACCCAAATGATACCTGTTTGCTACAGATATGCTTCATGAGATCGACAATGATGCAAGATTTTTGCAGAAGATTGTGCTTAGCGATGAGGCGACCTTCCATATCTGTGGGCATGTTCATCGCCATAACGTCCAAATATGGGCTGCTGAACATCCTCATGTCTACGTTGAGTATGAACGTAACACCCCTAAAGTGAACGTGTGGTGTGACCTGATGCATGATAAGGTGATAGGCCCATTTTTTTTTTTGCAGAGCGGTTGTGACGGCAAACAAGTATGTTGACATGTTGGAATTGTATGCAGTGCCACAATTTCCAGAAGGTGTCATCTTTCAACAGGACGGCGCTCCTCCACACTATGCCACCATTGTTCGTGAGTTTCTGGATAGAACATTCCCCCAGCGGTGGATAGGCAGGGGTTCTGTCAAGCCATGGCCACCACGATCCCGGGATCGGCCACCACAATCCCAGGATCGGCCACCACAATCCCAGGATCGGACACCCTTAGACTTTTGGGGTTATATGAAGCAACAGGCGTACAGTGAATGTATCAATGACATTAAATCACTTCAAGCAGAGAATCACAGACGTTATTCACTCTGTTACACCAGACGTCTTTACCGTGTGTGGCAAGAATGTGGCAAGAACTTCACTATAGTTTTAAGTGTGTGTAGGGCAACAAATGGAGCCCACATCGAACTGCACTGCATAGGTATGAAACTGGGAGAGTTTCTCTTTTATTTGGAGCGGATTTCACATTTCTATCATTTTTTTGTTGCTTTCCAGTGACTGGTCAGAAGTGCAACCTGACTTTATGGACACACTGTAGAACAAATACCAAGAGCAGAGTTGGCAGATGAATAAATGGGTGAAATATAGCCTATAATCATCTACAGACGGTAGAAGTCACAATTTCAAAGCACCTGAATATACTGTGGATCTAGAGCCTACAATCTTCCCCATGAGAGCATCACCTCTTCTAGCTTGATATTGGATATATATCAAGAGGTTTTTTAAGGCTGAGAGCACATTGTTGGTTTTTATTTTTGGATTATTACAGGAGATGAGGGCTTCGGCGGAATTAAACGTTATACTCACCTAACAGTATTTGTAATGTTTAAGTTAAAATGGAAAACTGTTTTGCTTCATTTCTAGTAAAAGACTTTATTCTGACTGTCTTTATTTACCATATAACTATAGGAGTAATAATGGATAGGTATCTTACAGACGCTTCTCCATTACTAAGCTGTGGATTTCATGTCACCTGATAATACAAAGGTGATGTCAACCCCACAAATATGAACCCAACTTGCCACTGGGGGCAAGTGGGAAGAGCAGGGCAAAGCGCCAGATGCTAATAGATGCGCCTTTTCTGGGAAGCTGCTGGCGGCTAGAGTTGAGCGACTTACTTTTTTTCAGATCGAATCGGGTTTCGCGAAACCCGACTTTGTCAAAAGTCGGGTGAAATCGGCGATTATTGCATAAAGTCGGGGGCCGACTGAAACACGAAACGCAATGCAAGTCAATGGGGAATCAAAGTCGGCAGTGAGTGGAGGACAGGAAAACACCTACAGTGCCCATTTTAATGCCAAAAATATCAATTCTTATTACTGAAGCTTGTCAGTCTTAATTTACTTATAATAATAGTTAGGCATTGAAAACTGGAGGTCATTTGGCTAAAGTTGTGGGGGGGGGGTAGGGCTGGCTCAAGATTTTCGTGGGCCCAGGAAACGTGGAGTACGTCACGGCGGTGGAGCAGGGAGAGGTAAGTATTTCAACTTTGCAAGTGCTGTGATCCTGAGCAAGCAGGGGGGGCCCACTCGTTGGCATTGGCACTGGCACAGGGCCCCTCATAGTACGGCGGTGTGTTTGATGGCAGGTGGCGCCTCCCACCGGCAGAGACACTTTCGCGTACTATGAGGGGACCTGTGCCAGTGATGTCGCTAACGAGTATGCCCCCCCCACCTGATGAAGGAACCTGCACTTTCATCTGCACCTTCCTCTTTGTCCCCGTGTAAGGTGATATAGTATGCGGGAAGGGGAACCTGACTTTCAGCAGGGTCAGATTCTGGCTGTGTAGAGTGCAAGAGGAATGTAGTGGTCTGGGTCAATGTACCAGCAGACTCATCTAGCAGTGGCTGGGCAATGGGCAGGATGAGGAGGAAACACAGATTAAGCCCAAATAATAAAGTAGGCTAATGCAGTTCAAAATTGATAACAGGACTAAACAGGCGGCATTGCTTTGTTCAGTGGAGGACAACTGTAATGAGGGGCAGACACAGTTAATAGGCCCAAATAATTAAGTAGGCTAAATGCAATTCAAAATTGGTAACAGGACTAAACAGGCGGCATTGCTTTGTTCAGTGGAGGACAACTGTAATGAGCAGCAGACACAGTTAGTAGGCCCAAATAATAAAGTGGGCTAAATGTCTGCCAAAGAATTGTTCATAAATAAACAGGTGGCATAGCTAGGTACAGGGGTGGGCTCCTCTGCTGAGTAGCAGACAGTGGTAGTAGGCGCAAAGTATTAACTGGTCTAAATGGAGGCCAGGGCCCCTGTATATTTTAACTATCATCTATCATTTCAACAAATTTGTATTGGCAGTGCCATTAAAGGATTTAACAGCACAGACTACACAGTGGTGGAGCAGGGAGAGGTAAGTATTGCAAGTGGTAGAGCACTGTTCGAGCTGGGGGGGGAACACTATCTCGTGGGCGGCGGTACTGGCACAGGGCCCCTCACATTACGACGGTGTGTCTGACGTTGGTTGTGCACCACCACCGTCAGAGACACTTCAATGTACTATGAGGGACCCTGTGCCAGTGCCGTCGCCCAACAGTGGGCACACCCACCTGTCCAGGCAAACGGCACTCGCACGGGTGCTTGCGCCAGGTGGTGACCACGGCCCTCTGGGGGAAGTCAGCCCATTTAGGGAGGTATAAAAATGGCCTATGGTGGACATTCAGCAGCTGCAAATGGAGGAATTGGAGCAGTCAGTAAGAGGAGGCCAAAAGCAAGACATTTTTCAGGCAAGCTATGTGTCAGCAGGGGAAGGTGGGGCCAAATAATTTGAAATCCATGATTGGTTAATTTTAATGAAGGTTAGATCATCAACATTTCAGGTAGCCAGACGTGTCCTTTTTTCGGTCAGTATTGAACCAGCAGCACTGAAGACTCTTTCTGAAAGCACACTAGCAGCAGGGCAAGCGAGCTCCTGTAATGCATATTCTGCCAATTCAGGCCAGGTGTCTATTTTAGATGCCCAGTAATCAAAGGGGAATGACCTGTGAGGGAGAACATCGATAAGGGAGGAAAAGTAGTTCGTAACCATACTGGAGAAATGCTGTCTCCTGTCACTTTGAATCGATGCAGCGGTACCTGTCGTGTCAGCGGTCATTGCGAAATCACTCCACAACCTGGTCATAAAACCCCTCTGTCCAACGCCACTTCGGATTTGTGCACCTCTAACACCTCTGCCATGTTGCCCCCTACGGCTCGTGTGAGAACCATCACGCCGCTGTGTGCTGGGAATGCCTGAACCAAACGGTCTACAAGAGTTGCTTGTTTGGTAGCCAATATTTGCTCAAGGTTCTCATGTGGCATGATATTTTGTCATTTTCCTTTATATCGTGGATCCAGGTGGCAGGCCAATCAGTAATCGTCATCGGTCATCATTTTGATAATGCGGGGGTCCCTTTTTAGGATACGCAAGGCATACTCAGCCATGTGGGCCAATGTTCCAGGTGTCAATTCACTGCTTGTGCTGGGTTGAGGAGCACTTTCTTGCAAATCGACATCACTTGTGTCCCGCAAAAACCCTGTACCTGACCTTGCAACGCCACCAGTTTCTATTGCCCCCTGAGAAGCATCCTCTTCCCATAAATATTCATCCCCATCATCCTCCTCCTCTTAGTCTGCCACCTCATCAAGGAACGTTCCCTGAGCAGACAATGGCTGACTGTCATCAAGGCTTCCCTCCTCCTCGGCTGCAGACGCCTGCTCCTGAATGTGCGTCAAACTTTGCATCAGCAGATGCATTAGTGGGATGCTCATGCTTATGATGGCATCGTCTGCACTTACCAGCCGTGTGCATTCCTCAAAACACTGAAGGACTTGACAGAGGTCTTGTAGCTTCGACCACTGCACACCTGACAACTCCATGTCTGCCATCCAAGTGCCTGCCCGTGCATGTGTATCCTCCCACAAATAAATTACAGCACGCCTCTGTTCGCACAGCCTCTGAACCATGTGCTGTGTGGAGTTCCACCTTGTTGCAACGTCGATTATTAGGCGGTGCTGGGGAAGATTCAGCGATCGCTGATGGTTCAGCATACGGCTGGAGTGTACGGGCGAACGGCGGATGTGCGAGCAAAGTCTTCGCACCTTCAGGAGCAGGGCTGGTAACCCCGGATAAATTTTCAGAAAGCACTGCACCACCAGGTTCAAGGTGTGAGCCAGGCAAGGTATGTGTTTGTAATATTATTGTAGGAACTCAAGGATTCTGATAGCATGGGGCAATGAACAGACAGACGGGTTTCTTTAGTGCAAACAGTGTATTTGTACAACAGCAATAACACCCAAAACAATGTACTGATAACCCACAGTGTCCTGAAATGAAACGAGTCCTTGAAATATATACAGCAAATCGGCGGAGTTCTTAAGGCAGAGTCCTCAACAAGGCGAGTGTGATAGGTGACGTCGTGCAGATCCAAACCTTGTTGGCACAGAAAGAGTCAAATCCAGGTATGAAGTAAACACAGGAAAGTCCAGAACAAGTCCACAAGTTCATCCCAGGTGTGGCATGAACACGGGTAAGTCCAGAAACTAGTTCACAAGTTGATCCCAGATGTGGCAAAAACAAGGGTAAGTTCAGAAACAGGTTCACATTAAAAGTATTATACTGGTGTTGTTTCCAACAGCTCCCACCGGGGGGAGTAGATGAAGGATTAAGTAGCAACACACAGTCCTGAAACAAAGTACCAAAAACACAGTTCTTACCAGAAGGAGTGAACCGAGGGTTAAGTTCCAAGTCAGCAGACTAATGATAACCTAGAGAGTGTAGCTTACAAATGCAGGAAATGTCCAGAGCCAGAGGTAGAGACACACTCAGAACCAGCAGCTGAGCTGAAGGAGAACAGAATCAGAATACTCCAGCAAAGAGGCTGACACCTGACCCGGGTCTTAAACAAACGAACAGGAAGTAGGGCAGACAAAAACAGCAAACTCCATCTTAACAAAGGGCAAAATCATTCACAAAGTGACTTAAAAAACCCGGAATACTGACAGTGTTTCAGTTCTGAAAGGGCTATGGCAGCCATAAAATTCCTTCCGTTATCACTGACTACCTTGCCTGCCTCAAGATGTACACTGCCCAGCCATGACTGAGTTTCTTGCTGCAAGTACTCGGCCAGTACTTCCGTGGTGTGTCTGTTGTCGCCCAAACATTTCATTTGTAACACAGCCTGCTGACGCTTACCACTAGCTGTTCGATAATGGGAAACCTCGTGTGCAACACTGGCAGCTGTGGATGGAGTGGTCGTGCGACTGCGCTCTGTGGACGAGCTTTCGCTTCTGAAGGAGGAGGAGGAGGAGGAGGAGGGGTGGCAAACGCCTACAGCCAACTGTTTCCTAGACCGTGGGCTAGGCAGAACTGTCCCACTATGGCCATCCCCTGTGGACCCTGCATCCACATTAACCCAGTGCGCCGTGATGGACACGTAATGTCCCTGGCCATGCCTACTGGTCCATGCATCTGTTGTGAGGTGCACCTTTCCACTGACTGATTGCCTCAGTGCCTCAGTACATGGACAATGCGATCTTTGACATGCTGGTGGAGGGCTGGGATGGCTTTTCTCGCAAAGAAGTGCCGACTGGGTAGGTCATAGCGTGGTACTGCGTAGGCCATCAGGTCTTTGAAAGCTTCGCTTTCAACCAACCGGTAGGGCATCATCTCTAACGAGATTAGTATAGCAATGTGGGCGTTCAAACCCTGTGTACGCGGATGAGAGGAAGAGTACTTTCTTTTTCTAACGAGAGTCTCTTGTAGGGTGAGCGGGACTGGACAGCTGCATATGGTGGAACTAGCGGTGGTGGTGGTGGTGGACATGGCGGATTTAGAGAGGGTTGGTGATGGTATTCTTGATGTTGGCCTACATACAGTGTTTCCTACCAATAACCTTGTGATTCCCTGACTGCTTTGGCCTTGCGACGATACCTCCACATTTGCTGCTGGTGGTGTCCTAACCGGTGGGCTTACAGTGAGGGAAGCAATGTAGCGTTGCTGACTACCTTCATTCTGAGCAGGTGCACCAACGGTACGTGATATTTGGTAGCTAGTCCAGGCTTGCAAGTGCATGCTGGTTAAATGTCTACGCATGCACGTTGTATTTAAATTTTGAAGATTCTTCCCTCTGCTAAAGGTCTTTGAGCATTTCTTACAGATAACTTTGCACTGATCATTCGGATCTTGGTTAAAAAATTGCCACACTGCACTCTTCCTACTATCGAATACCTTTTCATGCATTGCACGCTGTGCTACTTTCACCGGATGGCCACACTGTCCTAAAACTGTTTTTGACACACGTTTTTGGCCTGATACGGGCCTGCCAGATGACAACTGTTGCGATGTAGATGGCTGCTGCGGATCATCCTCTTCCGCTTCTGAGCTACTGGCAGCGGCACCCTCTTCCCCCAATGGCTGCCAATCTGAGTCAATAACTGGGTCACCCATCACCTCCTCTTCAATGTCATGTGCACCTTCCTCTGTGTCACCGTGTAAGGTGCTATAGCGTTCGTGACGGGGCACCATAGTCTCATCAGGGTCAGATTCTGGCTGTGTACACAGCGAGGGCAATGTAGTGATCTGAGTCAATGGAACAGCATAATAATCTAGCTGTGGCTGTGCATCAGTACACTCCAGGTCCGATTCATCTTGTAATGGGCAGTTAACAATTTCCCTTTCTAACCCAGGCACGGTATGTGTAAAGAGCTCCATGGAGTAACCTGTAGTGTCACCTGATGCATCCTTCACTTTTGGTTTGGGTGAAGGACACAAGGAAACGTCTTGTTCCTGACCGGGAGCATCCACTGACGACTCGCTGCTTTTATATTTGGAACTTTCTGAAGAGGAGGCGAAAGAGCTAGAGGCGGAGTCAGCAAGGAAAGCCAAAACTTTTTCCTGCTGCTCCGGCTTTAAAAGCGGTTTTCCTACTCCAAGATAAGGGAGCCTTCGAAGCCTTGTGTAGCCAGAAGATGACGCTGGATCAACACCTCCAGCCTTAGGTGCTATTGTGCTTTTCCCACTACCACCAGATGCTCCACCACCACCACCACCAGTACCAGCTGGCAACGACCGCCCACGGCCTCTTCCACCAGACTTCCTCATTTTTTGGAAAATCTAACCAAAATAACAACCGTTATATGGTACTGTAAAACAAGGTAGAAGGTGTATATAAACTTGTTGACAATTTGAATCTCCCTTTTTTGGGGGGGGAGACTGCACCAAAACTCAGGCCCAGTGTATAACACAACACAATGTAAGTGGCAGAACGTGGCTGGCTGATATACGACAAACTAACAGAACTAACGTATATCCACTTTGTGACAATTTGAATCTCCCTTTTTTTTGGGGGGGGAGACTGCACCAAAACTCAGGCCCAGTGTATAAAATCACACAATGTAAGTGGCAGAAAGCGGCTGGAAGACATATGAAAAAATACAAAGACTGTAGTACAATTTCAATCTCCCTACAATGATCTCAGGACAAGTATGGCAGCAATACAAAGACTGCTGCACATAAAAGTGTGGACAAATAAAAAAGATAACTGTGCAGAAAGGAGCAACAGGATTTTTGCTTTTAAAAAAGCAGTTGGTTTGCACAGCAGCATGCAAACAGCAATGCAGCTATCAGGGAGCCTTATAAGGCAGCCTAATAAGCAACAGAGCGGATGCACAAAAATATACCCTCCACTGTCCCTGCAAAAAAAAAAAAAGGTGGTGTTGGACAGTGGAAATCGCTACAGCACAAGCGGTTTGAGGGTTAATCTTCCCTCCCTAACTATATCCCTTCTTCTGATGAAGCTGCAGCAACCTCTCCCTATGCTAAGATCGGAAGAACTAAGATGGCGGTCGGCGTGCACGCCCCTTTATACCCCCTGTGACATCGCAGAAAGCAAGCCAATCACTGTCATGCCCTTCTCTAAGATGGTGGGGACCGAGACCTATGTCATCACGCTGCCCACACTCTGCGTCCTCCTTCATTGGCTGAAAAATGGCGCTGAACGCGTCATATGAAACGCGACTTTGGCGTGAAGATCGCCGACCTCATGGCTGATCCCACACTAGGATCGGGTCGGGTTTCATGAAACCCGACTTTGCTGAAAGTCGGCGATTTTTTAATTTGTCCGATCCGTTTCGCTCAACCCTACTGGCGGCTATTGCTGGGGGGGTCTATATCATTAGCCCCTTATCAGCCTGAGAATACCAACCGCCAGCTGTCAGCTTTAGCAAGGCTGGTTGTCAAAGAATGGGGGGAACCCAAGCCGTTTTTTTTTTATTATTTAAATAATTAAAAAAATCAGTGTGGGGACCCTAAAAAATGAGCGCGGGGACCCCTATATTCTTCAAACCAGCCTTGCTGAAGCTGACAGCTGAGAGTTGCAGCCCCCAGCTGCGAGTTTTGCCTGGAAGGATACAGACAATAGAAGGGAACCCAAACCAGGTTTTTCATTTATTTGTTTATCTACAGAGCAGGAGCCGGCTGATGAATACTCCCATCAGCCGCTCCTGCTGTCATTGTTCTTACTTACATATAACTCTCCATACTCCCCTGCTTGCGCTGATCACTGGCAGGGCAGGGTAGAATCAAGAAATCCATCTTCAGCACCCGGCGCCGGTGAACAGAGCTCACTGTAGTGTTTCTTCCTTGGCGCCAGTGCATGTCACACGGATGACATCCATGTGTGTTCTCTGTGTGCGGGATGGTTTGCGGTCGGTGCTGATGGTAAAAAATGGACATGTCTACGTGTGGGTCACCCAGACACATGGTCCGTGTAAACACACTGACATATGCACAGACCCATTCACTTGAATTAGTCTATGTATGTCAGTGTCTCCGGCACGTGTGAAAACGGTCGCCACACGTACCGGAGACACTGATGCGTGAAAGAGCCCTAATGTATTATTTTTTTTCTGGACAGCGTCTTAGAGCAAAGATAGACAACTTTTTTTTTAAAGACACATTAGAAAATCATAATAAACCATTAAGAGTGACATGTCTACAACTCAATTGTGATATGAAGACATTATCTGCATTCACTTTTTGAGTGTAACTCTTCCTTCATTTCTTTTAATCAGCCTACCCGTTCTCTATGCTCTGCATGCAACTTCTGAATAACATCCGCACTAATAATTAACTCCCACTCCTGACTCCAAGACTTCACCTGAGCTGCACCAATTGTCTGGAATGCTCTACCCCAAGAAATTAGGACGAACCACAACTTACAGTTTTAGGCGCTCCCTAAAAAGACGTCTGTTTAGGGAAGCCTATTACATTCCCTAATCTAAGTCTTTTCATATATAACCCAGTCACTATTTCTCTTAACATAGAGTACAGACCAAAAGTTTGGACACGCCTTCTCATTTAAAGATTTTTCTGTATTTTCATGACTATGAAAATTGTAAATTCACACTGAAGGCATCAAAACTATGAATTAACACATGTGGAATTATATACTTAAAGTGTGAAACAACTGAAAATAGGTCTTATATTCTAGGTTCTTCAAAGTAGCCACCTTTTGCTTTGATGACTGCTTTGCACACTCTTGGCATTCTCTTGATGAGCTTCAAGAGGTAGTCACCGGAAATGGTTTTCACTTCACAGGTGTGCCCTGTCAGGTTTAATAAGTGGGATTTCTTGCCTTATAAATGGGGTTGGGACCATCAGTTGTGCTGTGCAGAAGTCTGTTGGATACACAGCTGATAGTCCTACTGAATAGACTGTTAGAATTTGTATTACGGCAAGAAAAAAGCAGCTAAGTAAAGAAAAACGAGTGGCCATCATTACTTTAAGAAATGAAGGTCAGTCAGTCCGAAAAATTGAGAAAACTTTGAAAGTGTCCCCAAGTGCAGTCACAAAAACCATCAACCGCTACAAAGACTCTGGCTCACATGAGGGCCACCTCAGGAAAGGAAGACCAAGAGTCACCTCTGCTACTGAGGATAAGTTTATCCGAGTCACCAGCCTCAGAAATCGCAGGTTAACAGCTGCTCAGATTAGAGACCAGGTCAATGCCACACAGAGTTCTAGCAGCAGACACATCTCTACAACAACTGTTAAGAGGAGGCTTTGTGCAGCAGGCCTTCATGGTAAAATAGCTGCTAGGAAACCACTGCTAAGGACAGGCAACATGCAGAAGAGACGTGTTTGGGCTAAAGAACACAAGGAATGGACATTAGACCAGTGGAAATCTGTGCTTTAGTCTCATGAGTCCAAATTTGAGATCTTTGGTTCCAACCGCCGTGTCTTTGTGCGACGCAGAAAAGGTGAACGGATGGACTCTACATGCCTGGTTCCCACCATGAAGCATGGAGGAGGACGTGTGATGGTGTGGGGGTGCTTTGCTGGTGACACTGTTGGGGATTTATTCAAAATTGAAGGCGTACTGAACCAGCATGGCTACCACAGCATCTTGCAGCGGCATGCTATTCCATCCAGTTTGCGTTTAGTTCGACCATCATTTATTTTTCAACAGGACAATGACCCCCAAAACACACCTCCAGGCTTTGTAAGGGCTATTTGACTAAGAAGGAGAGTTATGGGGTGCTACACCAGATGACCTGGCCTCCAGTCATCAGACCTGAACCCAATCGAGATGGTTTGGGGTGAGCTGGACCGCAGAGTGAAGGCAAAAGGGCCAACAAGTGCTAAGCATCTCTGGGAACTCTATCAAGATTGTTGGAAGACCATTTCCAGTGACTACCTCTTGAAGCTCATCAAGAGAATGCCAAGAGTGTGCAAAGCAATCATCAAAGCAAAAGGTGGCTACTTTGAAGAACCTAGAATATAAGACATATTTTTCAGTTGTTTCACACTTTTTTGTTACGTATACAATTCCAGATGTGTTAATTCATAGTTTTGATGCCTTCAGTGTGAATGTACAATTTTCATAGTCATGAAAATACAGAAAAATCTTTAAATGAGAAGGTGTGTCCAAACTTTTGGTCTGTACTGTAACTCTCCATCAAACTCCACCACGCCAAAAAAGCGCTACAGATATTGGCTTCGGACTAGCTTATGCAGCTTTTATCTATCCCCCATTTCCTCAAGATGGCTGGACCATCATTATAAATACACACCTGTACTTTGTGTCATCCCGACCTCATTGTAGATTGTAAGGGCTTACGAGCACGGTCATCATTACTTTTGCTTTAATTATTGCATTATCTTTAACTTTGCTATTTATGACTGTTGTACATGAACTGCTGAATTGTAAAGTGCTGTGGAATATGCTGGCACTATATAAATAAAGATTATTATTACTATCAAAATCTGTATGTGGTTCTACACGGATGCAACAATCTTTTTTTTTTTTTTTACGGACAAAGAAAAAAGTTACAGACTGTTTAGGAATTTCTGGTCAGTTGGTAACCCCGTTTCCAGCGTGGCCTTATTCTAAAGCAACAGTGACACAAGCACATAATAAATTAGAAGAATAACAGTACCTTTATGTTTTTTATCCGTGCTATTTTCTCATCAACATTCACTATGATTTTTGCTGCTTCTCCTTTCTCTCTGAAGAAGAAATAAAGGGTGAATGATTAGATTAAGAATGAATATTTATTCTTACTAGTCATAATATGTTGTCAGCTTGAATGTAAGCCTTATTCCAGCCTGTACGATCAGCTAACTCACTTCGCAGCACTTTACATACCTTATTAAGAAAGGGGAAAAACACCTAGTTGTCAATTTATTCTTCCATTTCCAGGAAGAATAACACAGAAACAGCATAACTGAGAGTTAAAGAAAATACCAGCCTTAAAATTACAAAAAAAATGTAAATATATATAAAAAAATAAATAAACCTGAAAACAATTGCATGTGTGACACAGTATTACTGGGATATATAAAGAACCTGGCAGTCAACTTGAATTTAAGGAATTTATTCTGTAGTACGATCAAAACGTTTCGGCCTGGTGTGGCCTTCGTCAGTTACGTACAGTAGAATGACTGAGTGTCCACTCAGTAGATCCGATGGTTCTATAATTTATCTGTAGTCTGCTTTTTGTAACGAGCAGAAAGCACGTCTGAGTGCTGATGGTGTGCGGGTCTTGAAGCGGTGTCCACCGCTGTCGGAGTGATGCCCGGAGTGCATCACTCCGACAGCGGTGGACACCGCGTCAAGACCCGCACACCATCAGCACTCAGACGTGCTTTCTGCTCGTTACAAAAAGCAGACTACAGATAAATTATAGAACCATCGGATCTACTGAGTGGACACTCAGTCATTCTACTGTACGTAACTGACGAAGGCCACACCAGGCCGAAACGTTTTGATCGTACTACAGATCAAATTCCTTAAATTCAAGTTGACTGCCAGGTTCTTTATATATCACATGTATATGGTTTGGGAACCTACCTGTGCACCACCGTAGCAGTGCTCACGTGTTTTGCCTACAGTATTACTGGGAAGCATGAATGAAGGCGACCTTGAATGTCTTGTTTTCCTGCACAATTAGGTGGCACATCCTCTCCAAGTTTTTATTGTTCATTGGGAAGATGTACCTGTCATATCTACTTTTAATGTAGCTCTACTTCTTATTACGATGTACCCATAGTGCTATGCAAGAAAAAAAAATAGCACAGCACTCGGACCACTGTTAATCTATGGGGCAGCTCACATCACCGTTTTTTTTTCTCAGCCGTATTATACGTGCAAGTGAAATTGCAGCATGCTGCGATTTGCAGTGTATATCGCCCGAGACTCGCCAAAGCAAGTCTATGGGTGCGAAAAACACTCGGACAACACACGGACCATCAGTGTGACTTGCGAGAAATACGCACAGGTGTCCTTTGAAAAGCCGGCAATCCATGTGCAGTGTACAGTAAAATCACACTGACAGGTCACAATAGGATAGAATAGATATATACACACATATATAAAGAAAAAAACTTTGTTTCTACAGCGATCAGTCCAATGGTAGAGTAAAATATACCTTTTATTTATCCATTAAAAAGTTACAGATTTCTTCAACAGTATTGCATATATTCAATCCCTTATGGACGACATGTTTCGACACCACATACTTACAATACAAAGGTGACACCGACCCCACAACCATTATCCCATATGCCACAGCTACAGGGCAGTGGGAAGAGAGAGGCTAAGTGCCAGAATTGGCGCATCTTAGAGATGAGACATTTCTGGGGCAGGTATGAACTGGTGTTTTTAGCTGGGGGTGGAGGGCAATAACCATGGTCCCTTCCTACGCTATGAATATCAGCCCGCAGCTGTCTGCATAGCCTTTTCTGGCTATTAATTATAGGGGGCCCCACGCCATTTTTTCCCAGAAAAGAATCTTTTATTAAATACATACAAGTTCCATAATTTGAACAATATTTAGAATTGAGAGTCCTCAGTGGTTGATACCTTTTTAAAAGGTATCAACCACTGAGGACTCTCAATTCTAAATATTTTTCTATCTACTGGCTAACACGGTACCAAGATATATTTCTTTCCTGTATCATAATTTGAACACACACTGTACTAATTGTATTGGTCACTGACATCTGTATATCAAACTATTCTGAAAGGATTTACTGTATGTAAACCATGTCCCCTATCCTGTCGGCTCCTGCAGTGATTTTACAGAAGCCGACAAATGAATCAACGGCTATTCTTCTAAGTATCTCTCTATAGAAAGAGAAATGATATCTATCTACATACATACATACATACATACATACATACATAAACACACACACACACACACACACACACACACAGGGGCCGTTTTTATGGCTATACCTGGGTGCGCCATGTATATGGATACCCCTATTTAAAATAGGAATGGCTGGTGATATCAACTTCCTGTTTGCGGCACATTAGTTATACGGGAGGGGGAAAACTTTTCAAGATGGGTGGTGACCATGGTGGGCATTTTGAAGTCGGCCATTTTTGCATGCAACTTTATAAATGGCCCACCCAGGTGCATCCATATAAATGGCCCACCCTGTATGCATGTATGTACGTACGTACGTACGTACGTACACTACCGTTCAAAAATTTAGGGTCACTCAGACAATTGTGTTTTCCATGAAAACTCATACTTTTATTAATCAAATGAGTTGCCAAATGAATTGAAAATATAGTCCAGACATTGACAAGGTTCAAAAAAAATATTTTTATTTGAAATAATTTTCTCCTTCAAACTTTGCTTTTGACAAAGAATGCTCCCTTTGCAGCAATTAGAACATTGCAGACCTTTGGCATTCTAGCAGTTAATTTGCTGAGGTAATCTGGAGAAATTTCACCCCATGCTTCCAAAAGCCCCTCCCACAAGTTGGTTTGGCTTGATGGGCACTTTTTGCATACCATATGTCAAGCTGCTCCCGCAACAGCTCAGTGGGGTTGAGATCTGGTGACTGTGCAGGCCACTCCATTACTATTAGAATGCCAGCTGACTGCTTCTTCCCTAAATAGTTATTGCATAATTTGGAGGTGTGCTTTGGGTCATTGTTCGGTTGTACGATGAAATTGGCTCCAATCAAGCGCTGTCCACAGGGTATGACATGGCGTTGCAAGGAGTGATAGTCTTCCTTATTCAAAATCCCTTTTACCTTGTACAAATCTCCCACTTTACCAGCACCAAAGCAACCCCAGACCATCACATTACCTCCACCATGCTTGACAGAAGGAGTCAGGCACTCTTCCAGTTTCTTTTCAGTTGTTCTGAGTCTCACAAATGTTCTTCTGTGTGATCCAAATACCTCAAACTTGGATTCGTCGGTCCATAACACTTTTTTCAATCTTCCTCTGTTCAATGTCTGTGTTCTTTTGCCCATATTAATCTTTTCCTTTTATTAGCCAGTCTCAGATATGGCTTTATCTTTGCCACTCTGCCCTGAAGGCCAGCATCCCGGACTCGCCTCTTCACTGTAGACATTGACACTGGCGTTTTGCGTGTACTATTTAATGAAGCTGCCAGTTGAGGACCTGTGAGGTATGGATTTCTCAAACTACAGACTCTAATGTACCGTATATACGCGAGTATAAACCGAGATTTTCAGCCCATTTTTTTTAGGCTGAAAGTGCCCCTCTCGGCTTATACTCCAGTTATTGTCCCAGGGGGTCGGCGGGGGGAGGGGGAGTAGCAGCTGTCAAATCATACTCACCTGCTCCCGGCGCGTCTCTGCATGTCCCTGCTTCTCCGGCGCCCGCAACTCTTCCTGTGTTCAGCGGTCACGTGGTAATGCTCATTAAAGTAATGAATATGGACGCGACTCCACTCCCATAGGGGTGGAGCGCATATTCATTACTTTAATGAGCGGTACGATGTGACCGTTGAACATAGGAAGAAGCTTCCAGCGCCCAGAGACCATCTGTCAGTGAGAAACTGCCAGGGACCGCGTCGGGAGCAGGTGAGTATAACGGGGGAGGGCGAGCATTCCGATATTCACCTGTTCCCATTCCACAGCCAGGCACAGCTTCATCTTCAGCATCCTCTGGCTGTGAAGTTCAGGTCAGAGGGCGCGATGAAGTGTTTAGGGTGCGCGCCGCCCTCTGCCTGAACAGTCACTGCACAGGACGCGGAAGACAGAGCGGCGCCCAGCGGTGGAACGGGGACAGGTGAATATCGCAAGTGCTGGTGTCCCCGCCTACTCAGGACAATAGGCGAGTATGTCTTTTTTTTTTTATTGCAGCACCACATGGGGCAAATGTTTTTTTGAAGCATCTTATGGTGCCATAATCAACCTTTATGCAGCATTGTATGGGGCAAATGTTTCTATGGAGCATGTTATGGGGCCATAATCAACCTTTGTGCAGCATTATATGAGGCATATTTTTGTATGAAGCATCTTATGGGGCCCATCATAAACTTTATGGAGCATTATATGGAGCATATTTTATATAGAGCATCTTATGGGGCCCATCATTAACTTTATGGTTCATTATATGGGGCATATTTTATATGGAGCATCTTATGGGGCCCATCATTAACTTTATGGTGCATTATATGGGGCTCCTGATTCATTACAGATATTCAAAAACACTTAACCTGCTGATGTCTCAATTAATTTTACTTTTATTGGTATCTATTTTTATTTTTGAAATTTACCAGTAGCTGCTGCATTTCCCACTCTAGGCTTATACTCGAGTCATTAAGTTTGCCCAGTTTTTTGCAGCAAAATTAGGGGTCTCGGCTTATACTCGGGTCAGCTTATACTCGAGTATACACGGTACTTGTTGCTCCGATGTGCAGCGGGACCTCCCACTTCTATTTTCTACTCTGGTTAGAGCCTGTTTGTGCTCTCCTCTGAAGGGAGTAGTACACGCCGTTGTAGGAAATCTTCAGTTTCTTGGCAATTTCTCGCATGGAATAGCCTTCATTTCGAAGAACAAGAATAGACTGTCGAGTTTCACATGAAAGTTCTTTTTTTTCTGGCCATTTTGAGAGTTTAATGGAACCAACAAATGTAATGCTGAGATTCTCAACTAGCTCAAAGGAAGGTCAGGTTTATAGGATCTCTCATCAGCCAAACTGTTTTCAGCTGTGCTAACATACTTGCACAAGGATTTTCAAGGGTATTCTAACCATCCATTAGCCTTCTTACACAGTTAGCAAACACAAAGTACCATAAGAACACTGGAGTGATGGTTGTTGGAAATGGGCCTCTATACACCTATGAAGATATTGAATGGCAAACCATACGTTTGCAGCTAGAATAGTCATTTACCACATTAACAATGTATAGAGTGTATTTCTGAATCATTTAATGTTAGCTTCATTGGAAAAAAATGTTTTTCTTTCAAAAATAAGGAAATTTGTATGTGACCCCAAACTTTTGAACGGTAGTGTATATATATTATACATACATACATACATATATATACACACACACACCTCTATTCTGTGTGTATATATCTACTCTATCTATTCTACTGTATTATAAGCTATTCTATTCTGTACGCGGCAGATAATTTGCTTTTAATCTATCTAAAGTATTGGAAAAGTAAATGGAACACTTAAACAACAGAATATAACTCTGAGTAAATCAAACTTCTGTGAAATCAAACTGACCACTTAGGAAGGAACACCATTTGACAATCAATTTCACATGCTGTTGTGCAAGTGGAATAGACAACAGATGGAATTTATTGGCAATTATCAAGACACACTAAATAAAGGAGTGGTTCTGCAGGTGGGGACAACAAACCACATCTCAGTACCAATGCTTTCTGGCTGATGTTTTGGTCACTTTTGAATGTTGGTTGTGCTTTCACACTCGTGGTAGCATGAGACAGACTCTACAACCCACATAAGTGGCTCAGATAGTGCAGCTCATCCAGGATGGCACATCAATGCGAGCCGTGACAAGAAGGTTTGCTGTGTCTATCAGAGTAGTGTCCAGAGGCTAGAGGCGCTACCAGTAGACAGGCCAGTACACCAGGAGACATGGAGGGGGCCATAGGAGGGCAACAACCTAGCAGCAGGACAGCTACCTCAGCCTTTGTGCAAGGAGGAACAGGAGGAGCACTGCCAGAGCCCTGCAAAATGACCTTCAACAGGCCACAAATGTGCATGTGTCTGCACAATCGGTTAGAAACTCACTCCATGAGGATGGTCTGAGTTCCCGACATCCACAGATGGGGGTTGTGATCATATGCCAACACCGTGCAGAACGCTTGGCATTTGCCACAGAACACCAGGATTGGCAAATTCGCCACTGGCGCCCTGTGCTCTTCACAGATGAAAGCAGGTTCACACTGAGCACATGTGACAGACATGACAGAGTCTGGAGACGCCGTGGAGAGAGATCTGCTGCCTGCAACATCTTTCAGCATGACGGGTTTGGTAGTGGGTCAGTAATGGTGTGGGGTAGCATTTCTTTGGAGGGCCGCACAGCCCTCCATGTGCTCGCCATAGATAGCCTGACTGCCATTAGGTACAGAGATGAGATCCTCAGACCCCTTGTGAGACCATATGCTGGTGCGGTTGGCCCTGGGTTCCTCCTAACACAGGACAATGCTAGACCTCATGTGGCTGGAGTGTGTCAGCAGTTCCAGCAAGATGAAGGCATTGAAGGTATGGACTGGCCTGCCCGTTCCCCACACCTGAATCTGATTGAACACATTTGGGACATCATGTCTCACACCATCCATCAAAGTCACGTTGCACCACAGACTGTTCAGGAATTGGCGGATGCTTTAGTCCAGGTCTGGGAGAGCCCTCAGAAGACCATCTGCCGCCTCATCAGGAGCATGCCCAGGCATTGTAGAGAGGTCATACAAGCACTTGGTGGCCACACACTACTGAGCATCATTTCCTTGTCTAGAGGCATTTTCAATGAAGTTGGATCAGCCTGTAATTTGATTTTCCCACTTTGTTTTTGAGTACCATTCCAAGTTCAGACCTCCATGGGATATTCATCTTGACTTACATTGATCATTTTTATGTGTTATTCTTGTCATCGCATTCCACTATGTAATGAATAAAGATTTGCAACTGGATTATTTAATTCATTTATATCTAGGACGTGGGATTTTAGTGTTCCTTTCATTTTTTTTGAGATAGATATATATATATATATATATATATATACATACATACATACATACACACATATTAGTACAGACCAAAAGTTTGGACACACCTGCTCATATAAAGATTTTTCAGTATTTTCATGACTGTGGAGATTGTACATTCACACTGAAGGCATCAAAACTATGAATTAACACATGTGGAATTATATACTTAACAAAAAAGTAAGAAACAACTGAAAATATGTCTTATATTCTAGGTTCTTCAAAGTAGCCACCTTTTGCTTTGATGACTGCTTTACATACTCTTGGCATTCTCTTGATGAGCTTCAAGAGATAATCACCAGGAATGGTTTTCACTTCACAGGTGTGCCCTGTCAGGTTTAATAAGTGGGATTTCTTGCCTTATAAATGGGGTTGGGACCATCAGTTGTGTTGTGCATTAGTCTGGTGGATATCCAAGCCCTTTCCACTTCCTGCCAACTTCAACTCAAAAATATTTCACGAATCCGTACATTTCTCAACCAAGAATCTGCAAAAACCCTAGTTGATGCCCTCATCATCTCTCGCCTTGACTACTGCAACCTCCTGCTCTGTGGCCTCCCCTCTAACACTCTCGCACCCCTCCAATCTATTCTAAACTCAGCTGCCCGACTAATCCACCTGTCCCCCGCTATTCCCCGGCCTCTCCCCTCTGTCAATTTCTTCACTGGCTCCCCATTGCCCAGAGACTCCACTACAAAACCCTAACCATGACATACAAAGCCATCCACAATCTGTCTCCTCTATACATCTGTGACCTCGTCTCCCGGTACTTACCTACACGCAACCTCCGATCCTCACAAGATCTCCTTCTCTACTCCCCTCTTATCTCCTCTTCCCACAATCGTATACAAGATTTCTCTTGCGTATCACCACTACTCTGGAACCCTCTACCACAACACATCAGACTCTCGCCTACCATCGAAACCTTCAAAAAGAGCCTGAAGACCCACCTCTTCCGACAAGCCTACAACCTGCAGTAACCACCGATCAACCAAACCGCTGCATGACCAGCTCTCTCCTCACCTACTGTATTCTCACCCATCCCTTGTAGATTGTGAGCCTTCGCGGGCAGGGTCCTCTCTCCTCCTGTACCAGTTATGACTTGTATTGTTTAAGATTATTGTACTTGTTTTTATTATGTATACCCCTCCTCACATGTAAAGCGCCATGGAATAAATGGTGCTATAACAATAAATAATAATAATAATAATAATAATAATAATAATAATACACAGCTGATAGTCCTACTGAATAGACTGTTAGAATTTGTATTATGGCAAGAAAAAAAGCAGCTAAGTAAAGAAAAACGAGTGGCCATCATTACTTTAAGAAATGAAGGTCAGTCTGAAAAATTGGGAAAACTTTGTCCCCAAGTGCAGTGGCAAAAACCAGCAAGCGCTACAAACAAACTGGTTCAAATGAGGATCGCCCCAGGAAAGGAAGACCAAGAGTCACACCTCTGCTACTGAGGATAAGTTTATCCGAGTCACCAGCCTATATATATATATATATATACACTCACCGGCCACTTTATTAGGTACACCATGCTAGTAACGGGTTGGACCCCTTTTGCCTTCAGAACTGCCTCAATTCTTCGTGGCATAGATTCAACAAGGTGCTGGAAGCATTCCTCAGAGATTTTGGTCCATATTGACATGATGGCATCACACAGTTGCCGCAGATTTGTCGGCTGCACATCCCAAAGATGCTCCATACAAGGCAGGATGGATCCATGCTTTCATGTTATTTACGCCAAATTCTGACCCTACCATCCGAATGTCGCAGCAGAAATCGAGACTCATCAGACCAAGCAACGTTTTTCCAATCTTCTACTGTCCAATTTCGATGAGCTTGTGCAAATTGTAGCCTCAGTTTCCTGTTCTTAGCTGAAAGGAGTGGTACCCGGTGTGGTCTTCTGCTGCTGTAGCCCATCTGCCTCAAAGTTCGACGCACTGTGCGTTCAGAGATGCTCTTAGGCCTACCTTGGTTGTAACGGGTGGCGATTTGAGTCACTGTTGCCTTTCTATCAGCTCGAACCAGTCTGCCCATTCTCCTCTGACCTCTGGCATCAACAAGGCATTTCCGCCCACAGAACTGCCGCTCACTGGATTTTTTTTCTTTTTCGGGCCATTCTCTGTAAACCCTAGAGATGGTTGTGCGTGAAAATCCCAGTAGATCAGCAGTTTCTGAAATACTCAGACCAGCCCTTCTGGCACCAACAACCATGCCACGTTCAAAGGCACTCAAATCACCTTTCTTCCCCATACTGATGCTCGGTTTGAACTGCAGGAGATTGTCTTGACCATGTCTACATGCCTAAATGCACTGAGTTGCCGCCATGTGATTGGCTGATTAGAAATTAAGTGTTAACAAGAAGTTGGACAGGTGTACCTAATAAAGTGGCCAGTGAGTGTATGTGTATATATATATATATATATATATATATATATATATATATATATATATATATATATATATATATATATATATATATATATATATATATATATATATATATATATACACACACACACACACACACACACACACACACACATATATATATGTTTTGAAGAATAATTGGTTTTAAAACGATGTGAACAGTTGAGTATTGCAATGCGATTTTAACATGAGCTTTTACATACAGAGAACTGCTGTATGTAGTAGAAGCTCATGTTAAAAATCGCATTGCATATGGATGTCATACAGATGTCATACGGTTACTAGATGCGAGGAAACTGCATCCTCGCATTGCAAACAGATCACCATATGGAGAACATTTGTGCGATTCTTGGCTATCAAAATTGGACCGATTTTTTATACGTTAAATGTGACTCCAGCTTTAGTGGTAAAATTTATTCGATTTAACTTGCGTTTATTTATTGAAAAAAACAGAAATTTGGCAAAAAGTTTGAAAAATTTGCAATTTTCAAACGTTCAATTTTTGTACCCTTAATGACCCCTGCTTTTTTCGGTTTTGCGTTTTCATCTTTGGCTCCCTTCTATCCAGAGCCATAACTTTTTTATTTTTTCATCAATATAGCCATGTCAGGGCTTATTTTTTGCGGGGCAAGTTGTACTTTTGAACGACATCATTGGTATTAGTATGTCCTGTACTAGAAAACGAGAAAAAAATTCCAAGTGCGGTGAAATTGCAAAAAAAGTGCAATCCCACACTTGTTTTTTTGTTTGGCTTTTTTGCTAGGTTCACTAAATGCTAAAACTGACCTGCCAGTATGATTCTCCAGGTCATTACGAGTTCATAGACACCAAACATGTATAGGTTATGATTTATCTAAGTGGTAAAAAAAATTCCAAACTTTTCTAAAAAAAAAATATATATATATATATATATATATATATATATATATATATATATATATTGCACAATTTTTCCGATACCCGTAGCGTCTCCATTTTTCGTGATCTGGGGTTGGGTGAGGGCTTATTTTTTGCGTGTGGAGCTGACAATTTTAATGATATCATTTTGGTGCAGATACGTTCTTTTGATTGCCCGTTATTGCATTTTAATGCAATGTTGCAGCAACAAGAAAAAATGTAGTTTTGAATTTTCTTCTCGCTACACCGTTTAGCAATCAGGTTAATCCTTTTTTTTTTTTTATTGATAGATCGGGAGATTCTGAACGCAGCAATACCAAATGTTCATGTGCCCGCTATTTTCTTCTCGGAAGAAGACGCCGGCTGCCCGGAGGACTTCACGGAGGAATGCAATCACATCAGAGGAGAGAGAAATTAAATAGGAAATCTGACCTTTTTTTGCGGTCGCCTTTATACTGTTAATAACGGCAATCGCTGGAGTCGGAAAAACTGACCCAAATCATGTTCTCTGGGGTCTCAACTACCCATGGTAGCTGGGACTCCAGAGAAATTCCATCTCTGGGGGCGCTATACATTTATTTCTCAGCGCCGTTATGCTGCATAAAAAGGCGTATCTGCGTTCGTTAAGGGACAATCCTGATTTAAAGCAGTTATCCAAGATGAGAACAACATGGCTGTTTTTTTTCTTTTTAGAAATAGCGCCACGATTGACCATAGGTTGTATGTGGTATTGCAGCTCAGCTCCATTCACTTCAATGACATCCTCCAACTTAGTCTATATCACTGTGCCATAGAATGCAAAGAAGTAGGACTAAAGTCTGATTTTTTATAGTATTTATGCCGTGACTGCCTTTGTTTAGAAAAAAATAAAAAGAGCTCAAACAATTTCTAACCGCAATATAGCCATTTCTTATATTCGCTCCAAATGGTGAGAATACATAACTTGTGTCATTTATGAACTGAAATAGAAGAAAAATACTAAATGGCTGACTTTGAAGATACATTTAAAAAAAAAAAAGGGTCACTTCCGTCTTCCTGTCTGTCCTTCTGTCTGTCTGTCTTTCTTTCTGTCACGGATATTCATTGGTCGCGGCCTCTGTCTGTCATGGAACCCAAGTCGCTGATTGGTCGTGGCAAAAAAATGGCCGCTCCTTCCTCCCCGCAGTCAGTGCCCGCTCCGTACTCCCCTCCAGTCTGCCCTCACACAGGGTTAATGGCAGCGGTAACAGACCGCGTTATGCCGCGGTGTAATGCACTCCGTTACCGCTGCTATTAACCCTGTGTGACCAACTTTTTACTATTCATGCTGCCTATGCAGCATGAGTAGTAAAACGATCTAATGTTAAAAATAATAAAAAAAAAAAAAATCGTTATATACTCACCGTCTGTCGGCCCCCGGATCGACAACAGGCCTTTCCTGCTCACGACGCTCCGGTAACCGGTCCATGCTGCGGTCTCACGAGATGATGACGTAGCGGTCTAGCGAGACCGCTACGTCATCATCTCGCGAGACCGCAATGCACTCTTGGGACCGGAGCGCACGAGCAGCGTCGGTAACCGCTTCGCTTGGATCCGGGGGCTCCGGAAGGTGAGTATATAAATATTTTTTATTTTATTTCTTTTTTTTTTAACAGGGATATGATGCCCACATTGCTATATACTAAGTGGGCTGGGCAATATACTACATGGGCTGGGCAATATACTACATGGGCTGTGCTATATACTACGTGGCTGGGAAATAAACAACGTGGGCTGCGCAATATACAACGTGGGCTGCACAATATACAACGTGGCTGGGCAATATACTACATGGGCTGTGCTATATACTGCGTGGCTGGGCAATATACAACGTGGGCTGAGCAATATACGACGTGGCTGTGCTATATACTACATGGGCTGTGCTATATACTACGTGGCTGGGCAATATACAACGTGGGCTGAGCAATATACAACGTGGGCTGGGCAATATACTACGTGGCCTGGGCAATATACTACGTGGGCCGGGCTATATACTACGTGGCTGCGCAATATACTATGTGGGCTGCGCAATATACTGCGTGGGTTGCGCAATGTACTGCGTGGGCTGCGCAATGTACTGCGTGGGCTGCGCAATGTACTGCGTGGGCTGCGCAATGTACTGCGTGGGCTGCGCAATGTACTGCGTGGGCTGCGCAATGTACTGCGTGGGCTGCGCAATGTACTGCGTGGGCTGCGCAATGTACTGCGTGGGCTGCGCAATGTACTGCGTGGGCTGCGCAATGTACTGCGTGGGCTGCGCAATGTACTGCGTGGGCTGCGCAATGTACTGCGTGGGCTGCGCAATGTACTGCGTGGGCTGCGCAATGTACTGCGTGGGCTGCGCAATGTACTGCGTGGGCTGCGCAATGTACTGCGTGGGCTGCGCAATGTACTGCGTGGGCTGTGCTATACACTACGTGGGCTGTGCTATGCACTACGCATACATATTCTAGAATACCCGATGCGTTAGAATCGGGCCACCATCTAGTGTGTATACATATATACATATACACACACACACAATTAGCAGAATTGCTATTTATGACTTCTGGGATCTGAGCCCAGAAATCCTTCAACTATTAAAATCTCTCAATATATAGAAGAACATTCCTAGGAAGTCAAGACATTTAAATGGAAACTATCAGGTCCAATAACGCTATTAACTTGCAGATATAGTATTACTTTGCAGTTTTATAGCGTCATGAAGGTGCCCAACGGCAGTAATTAAGGTACGAATACCGGAGGAAAGTAAACTTTAGTCCAAGGAGTCACCGGCTTTCAGTCAAAGAGGTATACACTGTTCACAACACAGAGCAGCGGCTGTAAGCACAACCCAGCACATTGACAGTCGGTTCCACAATGCATCAGTATAGAGTCAGGTGTTGAAGTGCCACAGCGTGGTTACAGAATCTGCTCACTGTGTACAGAACCCTGACAGTAGCTACGCCGAGACACCAGTGTGACTGAAAGCCGGCAGCTCACGGGAGGAATAAGTGATACACACTACATGCCTCACTTCGAGTCCTGACCAAAACACTGCAAGAGTAGTAACAAAACCCAATGAGGCATTTCTGACCAGAGCTATACAAACTAAGACACAAGGGTGCAACTCCCAGGATTTAAAATCTCATAGGGACTGGCATGAGCAGCTTTGGAGTGTGATAGATGCATTGAAAAGTAAAAAATTCTGTGCAAAGTTAAGGCCCATTTACACTGGCTATTTCAATCCCTTTAACAAGCATCAATTTGCCAAACTGAGCTCACTGAGCTCACTGACAAGGGCAAACACAAACTGATGAGCACAAAAGAATCAATATGATTATTCTGTACCTAGACGGTATTCATGTTGTTGCTAGCATATCCTGCCTACACGATGTGCTGCCGACAACATTGATTTTTATGCCAAAATAAATAATCCCATCAAGCAAAAAACAAGACTGATTATTGGGAAAGTTTTCCTGTTGGAAACGCTCATTCATCAATTAAATAGTCTAGAATAAATATGCCTTAAGAGTACAGAGACATGGCAGGTGCAGAGTGCAGTAGTTTCTGTCATCCGAGAGAATCGGGCAGATGCAAATGACACTCTGATCAGAGTGTGATCATAGTGTGCGCCGATTCTCTCGGATGAGGAGAAGATAGAGAAAATAAATTCTCCATCTTCTCCATTCTGTCAAGGTGCCAAAATCGGATTGCACTTAGCTATTATCCGAGTGCAGTCCGAAGTTTTCCACGCACTGACTGATTTGCATGAGTATCAGATTAAACTCGGGCATGCTGCTATTTTTTTCTTTGAACAGACTTTGAGAAAAAAAAAAAGTCAGACATGTGCACGGCCCTATGGAATAACATTGGTCCGAGTGCAATCCGATCACACTCAGACCAAAACTACGCTTTTCTGAACCGGCAAATACTTAGAAAACATGTACGGATTACCTGGGTGGAAATTAAAGCAAGCCCGTCAGCTGTTTTTGCCGATATAAGATGCGGCCACCGCCTTTCAGAGTTTATCTACAGCATTCTATAATGCTGTAGATCAGAGGTGTCAAACTGCATTCCTCGAGGGCCACCAACAGGTCATGTTTTCAGGATTTCATTAGCATTCCACAAGGTGCTGGAATAATTCTGTGCAGGTGATTAAATTATCACCTGTGCAATACAAGGAAATCCTGAAAACATGACCTGTTGGCGGCCCTCGAGGAATGCAGTTTGACACCTCTGCTGTAGATAATCCCCAGATCCAACCTGAAAGATAAGAAAAGTAAGTTTTATTATACTCACCCGGGGGGCGGTCCAGCCCAATGTGTGTGTCGCAGATTCGAATCCGGCGCCTCCCATCTTCTTGCAACGCTGCCCTCCTGCTTGTTTCATGGCTCCCCGGCATTGGGCTCCTGCGCAGGCGTACTTATCTGCCTTGTTGAGGGCAGAGTAAAGTACTACAGTAGTGCGCAGGTGCCGGGAAAGGTCAGAGAGGTCCAGCGCCTGCGCACTGCAGTACTTTGCTCCGCCCTCACCAGGGTAAATAAGTATGCCTGCACAGGAGAATGATGCCGGGGAGCCTGTGAAGCAAGCAGGAGGATGTCATCGCAAGATGATGGGAGGCGCCGGACCCGGTCCTGCAAAACCCATCAGACTGGACTAGCGCTCCCCCCCCCCCCCCCGGTTTCCGCTCTTTACACTCTACTGAAACTGCCCTCACTAAAGTCTCTAATGACCTACTAACAGCTAAATCTGATGGTCGCTACTCCATGCTAATTCTCTTGGATCTCTCTGCAGCATTCGATACTGTGGATCATCAGCTCCTCCTCACTATGCTCCACTCCATCGGCCTCAAGGACACCGTTCTCTCTTGGTTCTCCTCCTATCTCTCTGACCGATCCTTCACTGTATGTTTTGCTGGTTCCTCCTCCTCTCACCTACCCCTTACTGTCCTAGGCCCCCTCCTCTTCTCTTTGTATACTGCCCCTATTGGACAAACAATCAGTAGATTTGGTTTCCAGTACCATCTCTATGCTGACGACACCCAATTATACACCTCTTCTCCTGTTATCACGCCGACCTTTTTAGAAAACACCAGTGATTGTCTTACCGCTGTCTCTAACATCATGTCCTCCCTCTATCTGAAACTGAACCTGTCAAAAACTGAAATCCTCGTGTTCTCTCCCTCTACTAACCTACCTTTGCCTGACATTGCCATCTCCGTGTGTGGTTCCACCATTACTCCAAAGCAACATGCCCACGGCCTTGGGGTCATCCTTGATTCCGAGCTTTCATTCACCCCCCACATCCGATCACTGGCTTGCTCTTCTTATCTGCATCTCAAAAACATTTCTAGAATTCGCCCTTTTCTTACTTTCGACTCTGCAAAAACTCTTACTGTCACTTATTCATTCTCGTCTGGACTATTGTAACTCTACTAATCGGTCTCCCTCTTACCAAACTCTCTCCGCTCCAATCTGTCCTGAAAGCTGCTGCCAGGATCATATTCCTCACCAACCGTTACACCGATGCCTCTACCTTGTGCCAGTCATTACACTGGCTACCTATCCACTCCAGAATCCAGTACAAAACTACTACCCTCATCCACAAAGCACTCCATGGCTCAGCACCACCCTACATCTCCTCTCTGGTCTCAGTCTACCACCCTACCCGTGCCCTCCGCTCCGCTAATGACCTCAGGTTAGCATCCTCAATAATCAGAACCTCCCACTCCCGTCTCCAAGACTTTACACATGCTGCGCCGATTCTTTGGAATGCATTACCTAGGTTAATACGATTAATCCCCAATCCCCACAGTTTTAAGCGTGCCCTAAAAACTCAATTGTTCAGACTCGCCTACCGCCTCAATGCATTAACCTAACTATCCCTGTGTGGCCTATATAAAAATAAAAAAAAAGTCAGGTTCCTCGCATCATGTTCTCATACACTTTATGCAGTTAAAAGCACTCTGTGTTTGTACTGTTACATACTTAGGCAGTTAACTGGTTCATGCAGCTTTACATGAACACCCGAGCCTTACACTATGGCTGGTGTCACTATACTGGCGATACAGGACTGAAGGTCAGTGGCCGAAGCAGGTGTATACAAGTGACCGGACCGTGGAAAGACCTCTGGAGATGCAATATATGGCAGTGGCAGTTCAATATATCCGCAGATGCAGGGACCAGCCTGGATCACACATGTGCACAAAGTCCGTATGAGCAGCAGTTCAGGGTAGTAGCAGCAGAATATCAATAAGAAGCAGGGAGATGCCAGCAAGACACCTTCCAACCAGGAGCTCAGAGATTGCTTCACTCAGTTAGACTGAGCACACAAAATACTCAGCAACAGGAAGCTGCACAGGGCCAGGTATATATAGCAGGTCCAATCAAGCTCAGTCAGAGTGGGGACAAATCAGCAGGGCAGGTGATGATCTCTATCCCAGACGAAGTTCATATGGTTTCAGGCAGAAGTCAAGCAAGTTCCAAATAGCTCATCAAGCAAAGGAACAGACTAGCAAACAAAGAGTCGCAGGTTCAAATCCTAACAATACTCCCCTGGACACAATTTGCCCAGGCTTTGCAGGATACCACTGATGAAATTGTCTAATCAAACGGGGAGCATTGACATTGCCTACCGGTTCCCATGAATTTTCTTCCGTGTCGTAGCCCTGCCATTTGATCAAATATTGTAAACCATTTCTATGAATTCGAGAATCCAAGATCTTCTCCACCACAAACTGCTCCTGTCCGTCCACTTCAATTGAATCGGGAGGCGGAGGGGATCGCTCTGGGAATGGATTGGCTGTGGCGGCTTTCAACAAAGACATGTGGAATACGGGATGAATCTTCATTGATTTTGGTAGCTGTAAACGTACAGCCAATGGACTCACAATCTTATTGATTTTGTATGGTCCCACAAACTTCTGTCCTAATTTAGAAGGAATCTTCAATTTCAAATTCTTAGTGGATAACCACACACTCCAATCCTAAACGTGGGAGTGGGTCTACGATACCTGTCAGCAGCTTTTTTATATATTTCTCCTGAGCTTCCCTTAATGTGTCTTTCAGGACATTCAGATTTTTCTGTAGGAGAGAGATTTTTTCTGCGACTGCTGGTATTAATGGCGCCACAGGATTCTTGGGAAGGATGTTTGGATGATATCCAAGATTTGCAAAAAACGGCGTCTGTTTCATAGAGGCATTCTGTGAATTGTTGTATGAAAACTCCGCAAATGGCAACAAATCTACCCAGTCGTCTTGCAGATGGCAAATATAACAACGAAGATACTGCTCCAGCGTTTGATTCATACGTTCTATTTGACCGTTAGATTGCGGATGATAAGCGGTTGACAATAGTACCTTGATGTCTAGTGCTGAGCACAGACTGCGCCAAAATTTAGATGTAAATTGCACACCTCGATCTGAGACAACTTCATCTGGCACTCCGTGGAGACGAAAAACATTGCAAATTATCAGATCAGCTGTATCTTTTGCTGAAGGCAGACCTGTACACGGGATAAAATGTGCTGCTTTCGTAAGTCGATCCACTACTACCAGAATGGATGTCTTTCCCTTGGAATCAGGTAGATCCACTATAAAGTCAATTGAAATCGATCCTCATGGCCGTGTTGGACTGGCAAGAGGCTGCAATAGTCCCATAGGAGATACACGTGGGGTCTTATGTCTGACACAGATGTCACAAGACTTAACGTACTTCTTCACGTCTTCTTGAAAGTTCGGCCACCAAAAGAAACGTGACAAAAACTCCTGCGTTTTCTGTACCCCTTTATGCCCTGCAACTTTAGAGTCGTGCACTAGTTGTAGAACTTTTAACCGAGCTGCTTCTGGCACATATAGTCGTCGACCATCAGTCCATACTTGATTTTTGAAAAATAGGTGTACGTCCCCTGATGGACGTGATAGAAAAGAGTCTGTTTCGTATGCTGCTTTCAGATCTTCCAGCAAATCTCCATCATGTATTACTCCCACGATTTTAGTATCGGCCACAATAGGTTTGGGTGTTGTTACGAGGTTAACATCACTTGAAAACATTTGGAATAATGCGTCTGCCTTCTTGTTACGGGAGCCTGGTCGATATTAAATTACAAAATTAAACTGATTCAGAAACAGACTCCAACGGGTCTGCCGAGGAGAGAGGCATTTTGCAGACCTGATAAACTCTAGATTGCGATGATCGGTCAACACCAAAATTTGCTGTGCAGCTCCTTGAAGATGATGTCTCCACTCTTTGAATGCTGATATAATGGCGAGCAATTCTTTATTACCCACGTCAGTTCTTTTCGGCTAAGGACATACGTTGTGAGAAAAATGCACATGGATGCAGCAACTTCTTTTCCCCTGTCCTCTGAGAGAGGATAGCACCGACTGCACAGTCTGAGGGATCCACCTCGATGATGAATGCCAATTCTGGGTCAGGATGGCGTAATATGGGAGCTGTCGTGAATTTAATTTTTAAGCGAGAGAATGCTTCTTGCGCCTGGGGAGTCCAGATGAAATTTGCTCCTTTTTTTGTCAGTTGCGTGATGGTGCCACAATTTCTGAAAAAATTTTAATAAAACGTCTGTAAAAGTTGGCGAACCCCACAAAACGCTGGACCTCTTTCACATTTTTAGGGATAGGCCACTCGGTGATAGCTTGCGTTTTCTTAGCATCCATCCGTAATCCTTGAGGTGAAATGACGTATCCCAAGAACTGGATCTCTTCTCGATGGAATTCACATTTTTCTAATTTAATATACAATGAATTCTCTCTTAAACGTTCTAGCACTCGTCTTACGTGCGTCTGATGTTCTTCCACAGAGTTAGAAAAAATCAGGATGTCGTCTAGATAAACAACCATGAACTGGTCCAACAGGTCTCGGAAAATATAATTCACCAAGTGCTGGAAAGTAGCTGGAGCATTGCAAAGTCCGAAGGGCATCACTAGACTCTCAAAGTGTCCGTATCGGGTATGGAAAGCTGTCTTCCACTCATCCCCAGGTCTTATACGTACTAAGTTATATGCCCCACGTAAATCTAACTTAGTGAAGATCTTCGCACATCGCACCTTTTCTAGGAGTTCCGGGATCAACGGTAAGGGATAACGATTTTTAATCGTCACTTTATTAAGCTCCCTGTAGTCCACTACTGGCCGACGTGTTCCATCCTTCTTTTTAACGAAGAATATAGGAGCTCCAGCGGGCGAGGATGATGGACGAATGAATTTTTTGTTTAGATTTTCTTCAATAAATTCTTTGAGAGCCTTTAGTTCAGGACCTGCCAGAGGGTAAATAGTTCCAAACGGTATAGCCGCCCCCGGGAGTAGCTCTATTGGGCAGTCGTATGGTCGATGCGGGGGAAGTGTATCCGCCCCCCTCTTGTCACAGACATCTAGAAAATCTTCATACACCGCTGGTAGCTGAGGTAATTCTGAATTCTGGGCTGTTTCCAATGTTGACTCACTTGGAACTTCCGCCCGAATGTTCATTACGGGGAAACTGATCTTTTTCATCTCCCAGTCGATGCTAGGATTTTGCTTCTGTAACCAGGGCAGACCTAAAATAATGGGAAAATGTGGGGAAGAAATAATTAGGAATGTCAACATCTCGCGGTGCTGTGGCTCAATATAGATCTCCAAAAGTCCTGTCTCATGGTCCACTGGCCCCGAATTCAGTGGAGATCCATCTACTGTCTCCATCACAATAGGTGAACGTCTTTTCTGCACCTCTATGTCATGTTTTTGAGCAAACGCAGAATCCATGAAAGTCCCGCTGGCCCCAGAATCAATCATGGCTGATGCAGTGATCCACAGGGAGTTGACCTTCAGTTTAATAGATACAAAATAATGGGATTCTCGGTTCTCTTTCCTAACATGTGGAGCTATGGATGATATAGACTGGATCTCATCCTTAGCATAATCAGTCTCTGAAATGTAAGACTCCTCGTCGGAGGAGTCAGGGTCCATTATGGCCGCCACCATTTTTCGTGAACGGCTTGTGGGACGACTTGGACAGTTAATGAGAAAATGTCCTGCTTCCCCGCAGTACAGACATAGATTCTCTTTAAATCTTTGTTCTCTTCGTTCTGCACTCGCTCGTCTCTGGATCGCGTCTACTTGCATTGGCTCTGATTCTGTATCCCGGGAATTCCGGCTAGGCACTTCTTTGATGACTGATGGCAGAGGAGGGTTATATGAGTTAGTTGAGCGATTCATGGAATTCCACTTCTCTTGTCGTCGTTCAGACAGACGGGTATCAATCCGGATGCAATGTTTGATGAAATCATCCAAATCTGAAGGGGTCTCTCCACGGGCAAGTTCGTCCTTTACTGCACTAGAAAGTCCTCTTTTAAAGAAGGTTACTTTTGCTGCATTATTCCATTCAGTGTCGACGGCCCACCTCCTATACTCCATAGCATATTCTGCGACGGGACGTTTGCCTTGTCGTAAAGCCAGCAACATTGATTCAGCTGTAGCTGCACGATTTGGGTCATCAAACATCTGCTGCATTGCCCGAATAAACTCATTTAAATTGTCTAAACGTGCCTCCTGAGTCTCAATCAGAGGATTAGCCCAAGCGATCGCTTTGTGAGTTAACAGCATAATGATGCATAACACCTTTGACCTATCGGTCGGGAACTGATTAGGATGTGTATCAAAGAACAGATAGCATTGGTTCAAAAATCCACGAAATTTCTCTCGATCACCTCCAAAACGAAACGGTGGCAATTTGGGGGGCCTGTCAGACGCTGAGACGGAAGCTTGCCCTTCTAGCTGTGTAATTCGGACAGTCAACACCTGTACCATATTCTGCAAATCTTGAATAGTTTGTTGGAGATTCTGGACATTATGGTCGTTTTGTATAATAAATGCGTCCATCCGTGCTTTTCCAATCATCTGTTCGGCGTGCAGATTGGACATTGAACCCTGCAGTTTTCTGACACGTGTCTCCATAGTTTCTGCCCCAGCGGCCTCCATTTTTGGGCTGAGTATCCTGGCACGTTACTGGCGATACAGGACTGAAGGTCAGTGGCCGAAGCAGGTGTATACAAGTGACCGGACCGTGGAAAGACCTCTGGAGATGCAATATATGGCAGTGGCAGTTCAATATATCCGCAGATGCAGGGACCAGCCCGAGCAAGGGCCGGCCTGGATCACACATGTGCACAAAGTCCATATGAGCAGCAGGAGTTCAGGGTAGTAGCAGCAGAATATCAATAAGAAGCAGGGAGATGCCAGCAAGACACCTTCCAACCAGGAGCTCAGAGATTGCTTCACTCAGTTAGACTGAGCACACAAAATACTCAGCAACAGGAAGCTGCACAGGGCCAGGTATATATAGCAGGTCCAATCAAGCTCAGTCAGGGCGGGGACAAATCAGCAGGGCAGGTGATGATCTCTATCCCAGACGAAGTTCATATGGTTTCAGGCAGAAGTCAAGCAAGGTCCAAATAGCTCATCAAGCAAAGGAACAAACTAGCAAACAAAGAGTAGCAGGTTCAAATCCTAACAGCTGGTCCAAATAACTAAAGCAATTGTTACCATCCACCTCGTGTCTCCCCTTTTCCTCGTAGTTTGTCTATTGTCTGTACAAGTCCCCTCTATAAGTTGTAAAGTGCTGCGGAATATATTGGCGCTATATAAATAAAAAATTATTATTATTATTCTGATGTAGAGTTAGAGACACACACCTGTGGATATATTTTTAATGCACACCTGAAACACACTGCTTCTTTGTGTAGCATCATGGGAAAGTCTCAAGAAATCAGCCAAGATATCAGTAAGAGAATTGTGGACTTGCACAAGTCTGGCTCATCCTTGGGTACAATTTCAGGATACCTGAAGGTGCCTCGTTCATCTGTACAAAATTATACGCAAGTACAAACAAGATGGGAATGTCCAGCCACCATACCGCTCAGGAAGGAAACGGGTTCTGTGTTCCAGAGATGAACGTGCTTTGATCTGACATGTGCATATCAACCCAAGGACAAAAGCAAAAGACCTTGTGAAGATGATGGCGAAAGCTGGTAAGATTGTGTCAATATCCACAGTGAAACGAGTACTGTATCAACATGGGCTGAAAGGCCACTCTGCCAGGAAGAAGCAATTACTCCAAAAGAAACATAAAAAAGCCAGATTAATGTTAGCAAATGTACACAGGAAGAGAGACCTTAATTTTTGGAGACATGTCCTGTGGTCTGATGAAACTGAAATGTAATTTTTTGGGAATAATGACCATCGCTATGTTTGGAGGAAAAAGGGAGAAACTTGGAAGCCTAAGAACACCTCCCAACTGGAAACACGGGGGTGGCCGCATCATGTTGTGGGGTTGTTTTGCTGCAGGAGGGACTGGGACTGGTGCACTTCACAAAATAAATGGCATCATGAGAAAAGAAGATTATGTAGCAATACTGAAGCAACATCTCAAGACATCAGCCAGTTAAAGTTAAAGCTTGGGCGGAAATGGGTCTTCCAAATGGACAAGGACCCGAAGCATACTGCCAAAATGGTAATAAAATCAGTGTTTTGGAGTGGCCATCACAAATCCCTGATCTCAATCCTATTGAAATAATGGGCAAAGCTGAAAAGGCAGGTGTGAGCAGGGCGACCTACAAACCTGGATCAGTTACACCACTTTTGTCAGAAGGAATGGGCCCAAATTCCAACCAACTATTATGAGAAGCTTGTGGAAGGATATCCTTAACTTTTGACCCAAGTCATTCAGAATAAGGGTAATGTATATAAATAGTGATGAGCGAATATACTCATTACTCGAGATTTCTCGAGCGCGCTCGGGTGTCCTCCGAGTATTTTTTAGTGCTCAGAGATTTAGTTTTTTTGCCGCAGCTAAATGTTTTACATCTGTTAGCCAGCATAAGTACATGTAGGGGGTTGCCTGGTTGCTAGAGAATCACCACATGTAATCAAGCAGGCTAGTAGCTGTAAATCATCCAGCTGCGGCGAAAAAAACTAAATCTCCGAGCACTAAAAAATACTCGGAGGACACCCGAGCGTGCTCGGGAAATCTCGAGTAACAAGTATATTCGCTCATCACTATATATAAACTTTGGACTTTGTGGTAAGGCCTCTTTCACACTTCAGTCTTTTGGCGTCAGTATGAATCCGCCGTTTTCGGCAAATAGCGGATCCGCCAATTTTTTTGCGGATCCGCTATTTTCCCATAGACTTGCATTAGCGACGGATTGTGGCGGATGGTCGTCCGTTCCATCCGCCATGTGACGGATCCGTCGAGATTTGGCAGACGTCGTCTAAACATTGACGGACATAACGTTTTTTGTCTGCGCCGAAATGGCGGTTCGCGACGTATCAGTCGCGTCCGCTTTTCCCTAGAATGGCCACCTATGGGCGACGGATCCGTGGCGATCCGTCATTTGGCGGATCCGTTGCCCCAATCTGCTTTTTCAATTGAGCATGCTCCAAAAAGTAGATACTTTTCCCCAGACAACCCCAAAACTATATAAACAGGACAGGTGGGCTTCATTCCTCAATGTGCCATCAAGCAGAGAAGAAGCAGAGAGAACACAGTGCCAGCCAGCAAGACAGACCCTGCCAGCAGCCAGCAAGACAGACCGATTAGGCTACTTTCACACTAGCGTCGTGCACTGCAAGTCCCTATGCGACGTTGCAGCGCACCGACGCATAGTGTGGAAGTGCCGCACAACGGGGGCAGCGGATGCTGTTTTACATCGCATCCGCTGCCCCATTGTGATGTGCGGGGAGGCGGGGGCGGAGTTCTGGCCACGCACGCGCGGTCGGAAAAGACGCTATCGACGCACAAAGAAACGTTACATGCAACGTTTTTTTGTGCCGACGGTCTGACGCAACACAACGCAACCGTCGCACGACGGTTGCGACATGTGGCAATGCGTCGCACATTCAAGTCTATGGAGAAAAAACGCATCCTGCAAGCAATTTTGCAGGATGCGTTTTTTCTACAGAACGACGCATAGCGACGTGCAGTGCACGACGCTAGTGTGAAAGAGACCTTAGCCTCAAAAGTGAAATCCGCACATATCTTCACAATATTCGCCAGTACTCCTTCCATCTCTGCCACTTTCTCTACAACCTTTCAAAGATGTGGTGTAAATATACTGTATATATATAGTTTCCAGTAGCCAGTCACATTTCCCAGTACTTTGTATTAGCCAATCACATTGAGATCCTCGGTTTTTAAAAAACGGATCCGTCAAAAAACGGTTCCAACGGATGTAAAAAACGGTCGCAACGGTTCTAACGGATCCGGTTTTTTTGACGCATCAGTGTAACGGATCCGTCGATCCGTCACAATGTCGGAGCAGACTGACGCCAAATAACTGAAGTGTGAAAGAAGCCTAAGTAATAAAAATGCCTTAAAACATTCTCGCTCTCTCTCTCGCTCTCATTCTAGCATTGGCAAAAACTAATAATTATGGTAATCCTAATTGACCTAAAAAGGGAAATGTTTATTCTGATTTAATGTCAGATAATGAGAAAAACATGCATATGTGACTTTTTATATAGTGTATGTAAACTTCTGGGTTCAACTGTACATCAAGTAATTCAGCAAGAAAAATATGATGTACCAATGATCAAAAGAAGCCCAAATCATCGACAAGCAGATCTGAATTCAAAATTATCCCGAAAATCAAAGTAAAACCTGAAATTATAGACGGATTAAAATTGTGAGTGCTCACAATGAAATTCACCCAATGTTACTCAGTAGTGTCTATGACCCCCATGTGCTCCCGATATCTCTTCATTCTCCTTATGGGAAGGCGGATGTTGTCACGAGGGATCCCTTCCCACTTGGATCTGGGCATCATTGAGCTCCTGGTCTGTTTATGGCGATACTTGGCAGCATCTGATGTACTGATACATAATGTTCCAGAGGTTCTCAATTGCATTGAGGTTTAGGGAATGTGAAGGCCAGTTACTGGCATCAAAATCTTCATCATTCAGGAACTGCCTACAATCTAGCCACATGGACCCAAGCATTGTCCCCACTGCACCAATACTAGGTCTGGCAATGACTGAGCATTTCATCGCGGTACCCAACATCATATAAACCTGAATGAGAGACAGAGGAAAAGATGATGCTCAAAGAGTTTTTTACAAAATAAATCCAACAAGAATAAAGCGATATTATCCAACATTTCAACCTTTCCATGACTTGCTTGTGGCATCAGGAAGGAGATGCAGTGCTATGCCAAATGTGGCATCTTCGATATGCAACATTGACTGTCAGCATCAAGAAAGAAGTGCAGTTCTATGTTCCCTACGGCGTCTCCAGACTTTTTCACATGCGCTTAGTGTGAACAAAGCAGGGCACCAACATTGGATATGTCAATTTTGATGTTGTCTAGCAAATGTCAATCTGGTTGCATGATGCTGAGCTGTGAGCTTAAGTCCCACCCACTACAGGATATTAAAATGCCATGTCACCCTCACTGAGTCCATTTCTGACAGTCGAGTCAAAAATATGTACCTGGGAGTTCACTTTGTAGGGCTTTATCAATACTCCGCATATGTACCTGCTCACCCAAAGAAGCAGATATTGGCCCAGCTTGGAAGGTTGATGTCCTTTTATGGCCCTCATTTAATGGACCATATGCCAATACCTGCTCCATGGTCTCGAGACAGTAGTGGGAGACTCCGTAAAGTTATGTGTAATGGAACATATGGGTTCTGAAGCAGCTGGCCGACCTGTGCAACCAGAATGTTCTGCACCTACCGCATCAAACTATCAGCAGTAACAAGGACACCAGCAAAGTGCACAACTAGGGAAGAATCAGTCCAAGTGGAAAGAGGAATTGTTTGTGAACACCAATTGCTAATCATTATTTTGTTGGATGAGTGCTCTTGCCAATGCTTCTCCAGTGCATCCGTTTGCACCAAGGCAGATGAAATGGATTCACAAATTATACCGAACTGGACATTTTGTATCCCAGGAGAAGGGCCGGCAGACCAGGCATCTGCCTGGGGCCCCCGCTCCCCCAGGGGCCCCCAGCTAGTGGCACATCACGCAGCCGCTATGGGGCCCCTGTCAGGCAAGGGGGCCCGCGTGCCGCCAGCGCCGACTCCCCCGCCGCACTGAACTATACTGGCGTCTGCCTGTACAGTTCAAAGCAATGATGGAAGAGAGATTGTCACCTGACGCTCCCTCTCCCATCATTCCCCGCTCTGCCTCTGACACTGCGGGTGCGCGATGACGTAATCGCGCACTCACTGTGTGCCAGGCAGTGCAGCGGCAGCCGCTGAGACAGGAGCAGGGAGAAGTGCGGGCACGAGGAGAGGTGAGGAGTGTTTTTTTACTGGACTGTGAGGCTATTCTCAGAGGGGGGGAGAGATGCCGGCTGTCCTGTATACTGCTACGTGGGCTGTCCTGTATACTGCTACGTGGGCTGTCCTGTATACTGCTACGTGGGCTGTCCTGTATACTGCTACGTGGGCTGTCCTGTATACTGCTACGTGGGCTGTCCTGTATACTGCTACGTGGGCTGTCCTGTATACTGCTACGTGGGCTGTCCTGTATACTGCTACGTGGGCTGTCCTGTATACTGCTACGTGGGCTGTCCTGTATACTGCTACGTGGGCTGTCCTGTATACTGCTACGTGGGCTGTCCTGTATACTGCTACGTGGGCTGTCCTGTATACTGCTACGTGGGCTGTCCTGTATACTGCTACGTGGGCTGTCCTGTATACTGCTACGTGGGCTGTCCTGTATACTGCTACGTGGGCTGTGCTGTATACTACGTGGGCTGTGTTATATACTACGGGGCTTGGCTATATACTACTATGTGGGCTGCATTATATACTACTATGTGAGCTGTGCTATATACTAAGTAGGCTGTGCTATATACTACGTGGGCGGTGCTATATACTACGTGGGCTGTGCTATATACTACGTGGGCTGTTTTATATACTACTATGTGGGCTGCGTTATATACTACTATGTGAGCTGTGCTATATACTACGTGGGCTGCGCTATATACCACGTGGGCTGTGCTATATACCACGTGGGCTGTGCTATATACTATGCGGGCTGTGGTATACTATGCGGGCTGTGGTATACTATGCGGGCTGTGGTATACTATGCGGGCTGTGGTATACTATGCGGGCTGTGGTATACTATGCGGGCTGTGGTATACTATGCGGGCTGTGGTATACTATGCGGGCTGTGGTATACTATGCGGGCTGTGGTATACTATGCGGGCTGTGGTATACTATGCGGGCTGTGGTATACTATGCGGGCTGTGGTATATACTATGCGGGCTGTGGTATATACTATGCAGGCTGTGCTATATACTATGGGGGGTATATTATAGTCTATGGGAGAGGCCGTGTTATATACTATTTAGCTGTGTTATATACTATGGGGGGTATTTTATATTCTATGGGGGAGGCTGTGTTATATACTATGTGGCTGTGTTTTATACTTGGGGGTACATTATATTCTATGGGGGAGGCGGTGTTATATACTATGGGGGGCTGCATTATATATTATGGGGAGGTGGGCTGTATTATGTTCTATGGGGGCTGTATTAGATTTTATGAGGGATGATTGCATCATACTCTTTGATGGGGCTACATTATATTCTATGGGGAGGTGGGCTGTATTATATTCTACACACTAATATAAGGCCTAAATAGGAAGCACTTCCATAAATACATAGTACATAACAAAAAAGCAAAGAAAGCTTTATGCCAATAAAAACAATTATATTTTATTAATCACAGAAAGATAAAAACCTAACAAAAACTAATAACCAATATCAATCAGTGGAGATACATATGACAAAATATATTGTCTGCATAAGGAAATACACCACAAAATCCTATGGGTAATCAAGTGATCCAAGAATGCCTTAAAGGGCCACTGTCACCCCCCTCCAGCCGTTATAAACTAAAAGAGCCACCTTGTGCAGCAGTAATGCTGCATTCTAACAAGGTGGCTCTTTTAGTTTTAGGTTCAAGAATACCCAAAATAAAGCGTTTTGAAAGTTAGCCAAAATACCTGTCGTTAGCCAGGGAGGCGGGTCCTCACTCCCCAGCTTGAACCGCTACTCTGCCGTCACTCCAATCTTCAGGGACTTTCGGCGCCACTCCCTCCGCGCTTTTTTCTCTTCAAAACCGGGGCCTGCGCTGTGTGTAAGCTCTGGCCGTGTGACGTCCCAGCCAGGCTTGCAGACTGCGCCTGTGCGGGCATTGCGGCCACCCACCTTGGGAATCCCAGCCCCGCAGTGTGTTATGCATTATGCACAGTGCGGGGCTAGGATTCCTGGGCATGCGCACTGCGTGTGTCAGCCTGTCACCCAGGTCCCCCGCCTTACAGCGTCTGTATACTGTACTGTTTACTGTATGAAGAGGCACGATCAGCTGAATACAGTATACAGACGCTGTAAGGCGGGGGACCTGGGTGACAGGCTGACACACGCAGTGCGCATGCCCAAGAATCCTAGCCCCGCACTGTGCATAATGCATAACACACTGCGGGGCTGGGATTCCCAAGGTGGGTGGCCGCAATGCCCGCACAGGCGCAGTCTGCAAGCCTGGCTGGGACGTCACACAGCCAGAGCTTACACACAGCGCAGGCGCCGGTTTTGAAGAGGAAAAGCGCGGAGGGAGTGGCGCCGAAAGTCCCTGAAGATTGGAGTGACAGCAGAGTAGCGGTTCAAGCTGGGGAGTGAGGACCCGCCTCCCTGGCTAACGACAGGTATTTTGGCTAACTTTCAAAATGCTTTATTTTGGGAATACTTGAACCAAAAACTAAAAGAGCCACCTTGTTAGAATGCAGCATTACTGCTGCTCAAGGTGGCTCTTTTAGTTTATAACGGCTGGAGGGGGGGGGGGGGGGTGACAGTGGCTCTTTAACAAGAAGGTAAAAAATAGCAATGTAGCTGTAAGCCACCTAAATGGTGGTAAATAAGATATCCTACAGAGCCCAACCTTGTGAACATCTTGTAAATTAGAAGCAAATGCATACAATGCAAGCAAAAGAGCTAATAACGTGCACATAATTAGTGCATACTCCAAATGTACATATGGTATAAAGCTACAGTGTTATGAAGCAAGGAGGGGGCTAAGACCAATAAGTGTTAATGTGCCAAGTGCACCTTAATATGGCATTTAAAGTCCTAGCAGCAATATATATGGGCTATAGCCCAAAGGAAAAAAGGTCCACACAATAATATAATATATGGCAAAAAGTGCCTATAGTGCATAATGAGAACCATATAGTCCTAAGGAAAATAATCCACACAATGTGCAGCACAGAAAAGGTGCATATAGTGCGTAGTAAAAGGCATAAAGGAAGGTATGGGTGTATTACCTCGGAATGCAGCGCAGTAAAGGGTCCCCGACGCGCGTTTCGCGTAATGCTTCGTCCAGGGGGATAGTCATATTATATTCTATTTGGGGCTACATTATATTCTATGGGGGGCTGTATTATATTTATATTCTATGAGGGGTGATTGCGTCATACTCTATGAGGGGGCTACATTATACTATGAGGGGGGCTGCATTATATTCTATGGGGGGTTACATTATACTCTGTGGGGTGGTTGCATTATACTCTGTGGGGTGGCTGCATTATACTATATGTGGGCTGCATTACACTGTATCGAGGACTATGGGGAATACATTATACTATATGGATAACTATGGGGTGCATTATACTATGGGAAGTGAATTGGACTACATGGATGACTATGGCGGTGCATTATACTATATGGAGCACTATGAGGAGTGTATTATGCTATATGGAGGACTATGAGGAGTGTATTATACTATGTGGAGGACTGAGCAGTGTATTTTAATATATGGAGGACAATAGGGAGTGTATTATACTATATGGAGGACTGTGGTGCACATTATAATATATGGAGGACTATGGGGTGTATTATATTAAACAAGTACAGTAAATTGCTGCATATTCAGATTTTTGTTCCGGCAAAAACAATCATTGTTCTCAGCAGCACATCGCCGGTGTAAACTGTAGATGTGCTGCTGATAACATGATACTGTATGGTGATCTGTTAGTGATCTATTAGTGATCGTTCTGTCCCCATCATTCTTTCCCAGACGGTGGAAAGAGGCCGGGAAACAAGCGTTGAACGACTTCAGTACTGTCGATCAAACTCATTTAGCGGCCTGAACTCAGCGAACGTAAATACAACCGAAATTCTTCTGTGTGATGTGCAATATGTTAGCATTTGGGGCCCCGTTTTAAACTTTGTCTAGGGCCCCACTTTGCCTAAAACCGGCCCTGCCCAGGAGTTTAATTGACTTGGGGCTATACTGTGATGTGCAAGTGATCTCATTATTTTTGAGCTGTGTATATTCAACTCTATTGGCCAAGTCTCCTTAAACTAAGCAACTACAGTCATGGCCAAAAGTATTCACACCCCTGCAATTCTGTCAGATAATACTCAGTTTCTTCCTGAAAATGATTGCAAACACAAATTCTCTGGTATTATCTTCATTTAATTTGTCTTAAATGAAAAAAAAACACAAAAAGAATTGTTCTAAAGCCAAATTGGATATAATTCCACACTAAACATAAAAAAGGGGGTGGACAAAAGTATTGGCACTGTTTGAAAAATCATGTGATGCTTCTCTAATTTGTGTAATTAACAGCACCTGTAACTTACCTGTGGCACCTAACAGGTGTTGGCAATAACTAAATCACACTTGCAGCCAGTTGACATGGATTAAACTTGACTCAACCTCTGTCCTGTGTCCTTGTGTGTACCACATTAAGCATGGAGAAAAGAAAGACGACCAAAGAAATGTCTGAGAACTTGAGAAACCAAATTGTGAGGAAGCATGAGCAATCTCCAAAGACCTGAATGTTCCTGTGTCTACCGTACGCAGTGTCATCAAGAAGTTTAAAGCCCATGGCACCGTGGCTAACCTCCCTAGATGTGGATGGAAAAGAAAAATTGACAAGAGATTTCAACGCAAGATTGTGCGGATGTTGGATAAAGAACCTCGACTAACATCCAAACAAGTTCAAGCTGCCCTGCAGTCCGAGGGTACAACAGTGTCAACCCGTACTATCCGTCGGTGTCTGAATGAAAAGGGACTGTATGGTAGGAAACCCAGGAAGACCCCACTTCTTACCCCGAGACATAAAAAAGCCAGGCTGGAGTTTGCCAAAACTTACCTGAAAAAGCCTAAGACGTTTTGGAAGAATGTTCTCTGGTCAGATGAGACAAAAGGAGAGCTTTTGGGGCAAAGGCATCAACATAGAGTTTACAGGAGAAAAAAAGAGGCATTTAAAGAAAAGAATACGGTCCCTACAGTCAAACATGGCGGAGGTTCCCTGATGTTTTGTGGTTGCTTTGCTGCCTCTGGCACTGGACTGCTTGACCATGTGCATGGCATTATGAAGTCTGAAGACTACCAACAAATTTTGCAGCATAATGTAGGGCCCAGTGTGAGAAAGCTGGATCTCCCTCAGAGGTCATGGGTCTTCCAGCAGGACAATGACCCAAAACACACTTCAAAAAGCACTAGAAAATGGTTTGAGAGAAAGCACTGGAGACTTCTAAAGGTGGCCAGCAATGAGTCCAGACCTGAATCCCATAGAACACCTGTGAAGAGATCTAAAAATGGCAGTTTGGAGAAGGCACAATTCAAATATCAGGGACCTGGAGCAGTTTGCCAAATTAGAATGGTCTAAAATTCCAGCAGAGCATTGTAAGAAACTCATTGATGGTTAACGGAAGCGGTTGGTCGCAGTTATTTTGGCTATTTTGGAGTTTTGTGTGAAATGATCAATGTTTTGCTTTTTGCTTCATTCTCTTTTGTGTTTTTTCATTTAAGACAAATTAAATGAAGATAATACCAAAGAATTTGTGATTGCAATCATTTTCAGGAAGAAACTGAGTATTATCTGACAGAATTGCAGGGGTGTGAATACTTTTGGCCATGAGGGTACTGTCACACTAAACGATTTACCAACGATCACGACCAGCGATACGACCTGGCCGTGATCATTGGTAAGTGGTTGTGTGGTCGCTGGAGAGCTGTCACACAGTCCACTGGACAGTCACATCAGAACAGTAATCCGCAAGAATTGGCAGATTCTGCGACAAGATACTGATTTGACAGAAATAGTAGACAGGGGACCTCTATTTGCCAGTCGCCGTAGCAAAAACATTGGGGACAATATAGTCCGTAACCGTTTTGTAACAGAGAAAAATAATTGGCTCACAGACAGTATTCCGAAAGGAAACTTCAAATGTGGGGGTTGCAATTTTTGTAGGTATCACCATACGGGGAGTAAAGTTAGAGTGGGGCACATACAACATACAGTACGGGATTTCATATCCTGCAGGACCACTCATGTGGTATATGTTATTTTTTTGTACATGCAGGAATTTTTACATTGGGAAGACGATACGCCCTCTGTTTGTTCGTATCAGAGAGCACTTTAATTCCGTGAAAACAGGAAAAGGAGCTTCCAGACTAATAGATCATGTCCGTACTCACCATGGGAGCGATGTACGGCTGCTTAAATTTGCCGGTTTAGAACATGTTTCCTTACCTGAAGGAGGAGGAGACTTCAATCGCCTCTTGTTATGCAGAGAGGCCAAATGGATTCTGCGCACTGAGGCAGCAGGACCATCTGGCTTAAACGATAAAGTCGATATGTCTGTTTTTTTGTAAAGAGATTTATGGTTATAATGCTCATCCTTGTCTTATCTTTTGTTTATAGAGATTGTTTTTAAATCTTTCTTGCTGCTTTTAAATGTAATTGTGTTTGTGTTTTGAGTACGTAGGGGGAGGTGTTCATGACCCAGGTGGGTCTATAAAACACTCCCCGGATCCAGTCAGTGGTAGGACCCGTTGAAGTGCCGTAGAGCACGAAACGGCCGTTGTCCGCATCTGACATCATCCCTCCCTGCCTCCGTTTTTTAAGAATGTCCTAATAAAGTGATGTTGAACTCCACTGGGGTAAGTGCGCTCCTTTTCTTTGGATTTTTTTAAATGAAGATAATGCCAAAGAATTTGTGATTGCAATCATTTTCAGGAAGAAACTGAGTATTATCTGACAGAATTGCAGGGGTGTGAATACTTTTGGCCATGAGGGTACTGTCACACTAAACGATTTACCAACGATCACGACCAGCGATACGACCTGGCCGTGATCGTTGGTAAGTGGTTGTGTGGTCGCTGGAGAGCTGTCGCACAGTCAGCTCTCCAGCGACCAACGATGCCGAAGGCCCCGGGTAACCAGGGTAAACATCGGGTTACTAAGCGCAGGGCCGCGCTTAGTAACCCGATGTTTACCGTGGTTACCAGCGTAAAAGTAAAAAAAAACAAAAAAAAAAAACCGTACATACTCACATTCCGGTGTCTGTCCCCCGACGTTCGGCTTCTCTCCACTGTGTCTGCGCCAGCCGGAAAGCACAGCGGTGACGTCACCGCTGTGCTCGCTTTCCGGCTGGCCGGCGCTCACAGTGCAGAGAAGCAGAACGCCGGGGAACAGACACCGGAATGTACGGTAAGTATGTACTGTTTGTTTGTTTTTTTACTTTTACGCTGGCAACCACGGTAAATATCGGGTTACTAAGCGCGGCCCTGCGCTTAGTAACCCGATGTTTACCCTGGTTACAAGCGAACGCATCGCTGGATCGCTGTCACACACAACGATCCAGCGATGACAGCGGGAGATCCAGCGACGAAAGAAAGTTCCAAACGATCTGCTACGACGTACGATTCTCAGCAGGGTCCCTGATCGCTGCTGCGTGTCAGACACAGCGATATCGTATGGATATCGCTGGAACGTCACGGATCGTACCGTCGTAGCGACAAAAGTGCCACTGTGTGACAGTACCCTGACTGTAAACTGATGAGATCATTTTGAAGCGAGATAAGAAGTTTCAAGGGAACTGAAACAAATATTTCTTTTAGCCCTCACCAAAGCTTGCATAATCCACAGGGAGTCATATTTACTTGTTCTTGTGATGTTCATATGAAATGTGTGGAGAATTTCTTGCAGTCAATTTTACATTTCTACACTTTTAACAAATTGTGCAGCATTATTAAGTAGATAGGTCTATCTTAATGGTCAATAGTGGCAATAAACATTTTTTTTAAATATAAAAGGATGCCTAGAGGGATGATTAATTCTATTATGCGGTACGTATTATAGTATTTTTAAGCAAATTTGTTCCCTACATTAAAGTGCGCCTACACATTTCAGCATTAGAATACAACACATGCTTCAATTTATTGTTTGTCCTGGGTTTTCATTTTTCGGTCACAAGTAATTCCACACCAAATAATTGGGAGCAGCTGACGAGTCTCGGAGAGGCAGGAATTCCTGGGAATCTCTATCCCAGTGTATTTGGCACAGATATAATAGACGCAGTGTTGACAATGAACTCTACAACGAACCTTCTCCCGAGGTGGTGCTTTTCACATCATTGCCATTACTTCTTTGTTAGAGGAAATAAAGTCTTTATTTTTCAAGTCTCACGACAGACTGGTTACAGATGAATCCTTTAATAGGAGAGTTTTTTCTTGCTTTTTTTGCATAAATCATAATCAGAATAGAGATGTGTGATCAAAGCTCAAGGCCTCATTCAGATGTCCACATTTTTTTGCATACCAGTGCAATGCATGTTTTTCATGAAAATCACGGGAGACGTGTCAGATCAAAACTGGCAAAAAAATCTAACAACACTCAGATGCTCATGCTGATATCAGTGATTTTTCTTGTACGGAAATACAGTCAGAGTTTCTATGTCTTTTGTCTGTGTCACCTGAGGTAGGTCAAAGTTAGTTTTTATCATTAGAATTTTATCTGTTTTTCTCGAATGAGAAAAAACAAACCATAATGGATTTTCTCAATCTTCTATTAGACAGTCCATGAAAAACTAAAACAATAAACGGATATGACACCTGTCTGCTGCCCAATATTTTCACATACCCATAGACTTGCAATTCCAGGTTTGATCCGTCACTTTGATTAAAAAAAAATTGGGCATGTCACCATAATTTTGTGAGGACCACTCAGTCTGCAAAAATACAAATGTGAACAGCACCGCAGACTGTAATTGGTGGACATCTGAAAAATACAGAACAAACTGGTATCACGTAAAACTGGTGTCCGAGTGATTTCCAGTGGTGTAGGTCATTATCCTAAGATATCCTGCACATGGCTAGCGATAAGAAATCATTTTGCTGGCGCTTTTTCTATACAGTTCTGTCTGCCACCGTGTTCTTCCCTAGAATATTAATAAGGCCAAGTGGACATCGCGTTTGCACCTACATGTATACATACGTCCAGCAGTGGTCACCGTCTTGATGAATGATGTGGCATACATCTCCTGTGGGACCCCCCATCAAAAGCCGCAAATTATAAAGTTTATTTGCATTCTGCTGCACTTTCCAATTAATATTAACATATGAAGATGCATACCAGCTAGACACACTTTTGGACTCTTTCTGGTGAACCAAGCCTATGAGGATGCCATCATATACGCGGTGAGCTTTACCGGGCATACAATACAGCGTGCACTTAGTCTCCCTAGTATGGAGTCCAATGAGAGGAGTCCCAGATCCGAAATTAAAAGTAGCATATACCAGCTCAAAAATCTGTGACAAAATAGCAGCTCCTGCCCAAAGTGTTTTTTTTGCTTTCCACAAAAAAGCCCAATGTGCGAGACAGATGTAAACTGATGACACAATAGAAGCAAAGCCTTTGAACACTTCTGTTCCATAGATCAATACAACTTCTCAACCACCTTGGGAATAACATAAATTTTGGCCATCTTATATCGCAGCACAGATGATGACTAGAATAACCATGGGGCTTGTCAAAGAGTCCTGACCCTTTGCTCCGGTGACTAGGATCTCTCTTAAACTATGGAATTCTTCATGGAGCGCTTACACGAGAGTATGTGCATGAAGATTCCTATACACTTTAGACAGTGTCCATGAGAAGAAAAAATGTGGTCATATAAACTAGTCACCAAGAAGCGGCCACATGGAAGCCAATATAATAAATTGTTTAAGTCGTGAGATCATCTCTACTACAGCCGAGAATTACATTATGTGAATTTCAGTTTTAGACTGCCTTGTAAAGTATTAGGACAAAGGAAACAGGGAATCCAAACAACGAAACAAACGCTTTAGATTATCTTGCTATAACCGAAACAGAAAAGCTTGGAGAGATGTCAGCGGCAGTGAGGCTAAGTCAGGACTGAGATACTCTGTTATTTCTGTTGGCTCTCATCCAGAGAAACATCTGGTCACAAAGCTTCAAAACACTGGTATTTCCGCACAAGTAACGGTCGTGCAGACTCGAGTTCTGCAGTTTTTCAGAGATCTTACTACACGGCTGGGACAAATGGATTTTGCATTTTATGAATTTTCTTTCTACTGGAGACTCAGAAAAAGCTAAGACCCTCTTTTTTGTCCCTACTCCTGCCCAAAAGGCCCATGAAGATTTCTTATTGCTTGAGCTTAAAGCAAAACAAGTAAGGCTCAGACCACATTCACACAATGTCTGGTCTGCAATTGTGACAAAGAATGCCACAAAATGGGGCATTTTATAAATCATTGGCATACTCCAGAAAAAATTTTTTTTATGTTGAAAGGGAATGTATAAGGGAAAGAGTGTTGTGCCCAGGATGAAAAGAGTCATACAGGATGGAGATGGCATTCTCCTGATGAGCTTCAAGAGGTAGTCACCGGGAATGGTCTTCCAACAATCTTGAAGGAGTACCCAGAGATGCTTAGCACTTGTTGGCCCTTTTGCCTTCACTCTGTGGTCCAGCTCACCCCAAACCATCTCGATTGGGTTCAGGTCTGGTGACTGGAGGCCAGGTCATCTGGCGCAGCACCCCATCACTCTCCTTCTTGGTCAAATAGCCCTTACACAGCCTGGAGGTGTGTTTGGGGTCATTGTCCGGTTGAAAAATAAATGATGGTCCAACTAAACGCAAACCAGATGGAATCGCATGCTGCTGCAAGATGCTGTGGTAGCCATGCTGGTTCAGTATGCCTTCAATTTTGAATAAATCCCCAACAGTGTCACCAGCAAAGCACCCCCACACCATCACACCTCCTCCTCCATGCTTCACGGTGGGAACCAGGCATGTAGAGACCATCCGTTCACCTATTCTGCGTCGCACAAAGACACGGTGGTTGGAACCAAAGATCTCAAATTTGGACTTATCAGACTAAAGCACAGATTTCCACTGGTCTAATGTCCATTCCTTGTGTTCTTTAGCCCAAACAAGTTTCTTCTGCTTGTTGCCCGTCCTTAGCAGTGGTTTCCTAGCAGCTATTTTACCATGAAGGCCTGCTGCACAAAGTCTCCTCTTAACAGTTGTTGTAGAGATGTGTCTGCTGCTAGAACTCTGTGTGGCATTGACCTGGTCTCTAATCTGAGCTGCTGTTAACCTGCGATTTCTGAGGCTGGTGACTCGGATAAACTTATCCTCAGAAGCAGAGGTGACTCTTGGTCTTCCTTTCCTGGGGCGGTCCTCATGTGAGCCAGTTTCTTTGTAGCGCTTGACGGTTTTAGCCACTGCACTTGGGGAGACTTTCAAAGTTTTCCCAATTTTTTCGGACTGACTGACCTTCATTTCTTAAAGTAATGATGGCCACTCGTTTTTCTTTACTTAGCTGCTTTTTTCTTGCTGTAATACAAATTCTAACAGTCTATTCAGTAGGACTATCAGCTGTGTATCCAACACACTTCTGCACAGCACAACTGATGGTCCCAACCCCATTTATAAGGCAAGAAATCCCACTTATAAAACCTGACAGGGCACACCTGTGAAGTGAAAACCATTCCCGGTGACTACCTCTTGAAGCTCATCAAAAGAATGCCAAGAGTGTGCAAAGCAGTCATCAAAGCAAAAGGTGGCTACGTTGAAGAACCTAGAATATAAGACATATTTTCAGTTGTTTCATACTTTTTTGTTAAGTATATAATTCCACATGTGTTAATTCATAGTATAGTTTTGATGCCTTCAGTGTGAATGTACAAATTTCATAGTCATGAAAATACAGAAAAATCTTTAAAATGAGAAGGTGTGTTCAAACTTTTGGTCTGTACTGTACATGGGGAAAAAAGAGCTGTAGCAAGAGGGGAGAAAGTCACATGGGATGGAGATGTACAGTATACGGGGAGGAAAGAGCTGTACCAAGAGGGAAGAAAGTCACATGGGATGGAGATGTATACGGGGAGGAAAGCTGTACCAAGAGGGGAGAAAGTCACATAGGATGGAGATGTATATGGGGAGGAAAGCTGTACCAAGAGGGAAGAAAGTCACATAGGATGGGATGTATACAGGGAGAAAAAAAAGCTGTACCAAGGGGGAGAAAGCCACATGGGATGGAGATGTACATGGGGAGAAAAGAGCTGTAGCAAACCGGGAGAAAGTCACATGGGATGGAGATGTACACGGAGAGATAAGAGATGTAACAAGAGGGGAGAAAGTCACATGGGATGGAGATGCATATGGGGTAAAAAGAGCTTTACCAATAGTTGAGAAAGTCATATAAGATAGATATGTACAAGGGGAGAAGAGAGCTGTACCAAGTGGGGAGAAAGCCACATGGGATGGAGATGTATACGGGGAGGAAAGCTGTACCAAGAGGGGAGAAAATCACATAGGATGGAGATGTATACGGGGAGGAAAGCTGTACCAAGTGGGGAGAAAGTCACAATCGGATGGAGATGTATACGGGGAGGAAAGCTGTACCAAGTGGGGAGAAAGTCACAATCGGATGGAGATGTATATGGGGAGGAAAGCTGTACCAAGTGGGGAGAAAGTCACATAGGATGGAGATGTATATGGGGAGGAAAGCTGTACCAAGAGGGGAGAAAGCCACATGGGATGGGATGTATACAGGGAGAAAAAAAAGCTGTACCAAGGGGGAGAAAGCCACATGGGATGGAGATGTATACAGGGAGAAAAGAGCTGTACCAAGAGGGGAGAAAGTCACATGGGATTGAGATGTATACGGGGAGAAAAAAAAGCTGTACCAAGTGGGGAGAAAGCCACATGGGATGGAGATGCAGACTGGTAGTGCTGTACCGAAGGTGGAGAGAGTCACATAAGAGGGAAATGTCTAGGTGAGCCAAGTGTTGTACTGAGGATGTAGAGAGTCACATGGATTGGGGATTTATAGGGACGCACAGTGATACTGAGCATGGATTCAGGACGTATTGGGGGGAACAGAGTTGTACAAGGGATGGAGAGAGTTACATAGAATGGGTGGATGGAGAAAAGTGATTAACCAATGGTGGAGAGAGTCTTATATGATGGAATTGTATACAGAGATCGAAGTGTTGTACCGAGGACACAACAAGTCATATGGATTGGAGATGTAAAGGGGAGAGCAGAATGATGTACTCAGGGTGGCACAAAATTTCCTTTGGCTTTTCCCTTTTCTTTCTATTTTCTATCACATCTATCATGGGCAGCACAGTGGCTCAGTGGTTAGCACTGCATCCTTGCGGCGATGGGGTCCTGGGTTCAAATCCCACCAAGGACAACATCTGCAAGGAGTTTGTATGTTCTCCCCGTGTTTGTGTGGGTTTCCTCTGGGTTCTCGTTTCCTCCCACATTTCAAAGACATACTAAGGCTACGTTCACATTTGCGTTGTGCGCCGCAGCGTCGGGCGCTGCAGTGTCGCCGCATGTGTCGGGCGCTGCCGCATGCGTCATGCGCCCCTATATTTAACATGGGGGCGCATGGACATGCGTTGTGTTGCGTTTTGTGACGCATGCGTCTTTTTGGGCGCACACGTCAGGGTGCAGAGGACGCAGCAAGTTGCATTTTTTCTGCATCCAAAATCATGCAAAAAAAGGACGCATGCGTCACAAAACAATGCGTTTTGCATGCGTTGTGCGTTGCGTCGCCGATACGTCAACACACAACAACGCAAATGTGAACGTAGCCTAATAGAGAATCTAGATTGTGAGCCCCAATGGGGACAGCGATGATGATGTATGTAAAGGGCTGCAGACTATATGATAGTGCTATATAAGCAAAGCATAATAAATGAAAAACTTCAATGTAGCTCAGAAAATCACTTCTGTTGCTTATGAATTAGGAGACTCTTAGGACTCTTGTACTGAGGCATGAATAGAGCTGCTACATGTTAGAAAACAAATAGAAATCTCATTATGCCAATTACAAGAAAAGGAGAAGCTTACAGTAAGTTACAGTTCTCACTCGCTTCCTCAGCGAGTATTACCAAGCCAAAAGCACAGCACGATATAAGAAGAATGGCTGCAACCTGACAGTATGTCAATACAGAAGGACAGGTAACACATACTGGAGAACAATCACACACAATGTCCCTGGTCACAGTAAACGACAACTTTGATATTAACAGTAGCCAAAGCAAAGCTTTCAGCAATGTAGAGTGAAACAGAGGAAACAGGAATAACCAGTACTGGCAATAGGACAGGGATCAGTCAGGGTAAGAGCCTCCTGGTCTCAATCACCAAGCTCCGAACTGATGGAAGGAACATGTTACCATGATACATTATTATAAGCAATGATAATTATTATAAAAAAAAAAAAAAAAAAGCGGAAGCAATTGCACTCACATCCTATATGTTCACGAGTGTAGTCATGGAGCCTTTCCCTCGGACATACCGCTGTACTATTTGGGAGCTATATTTGCTGTTTAGGCAGAATAGCAATCTGGACAAACCCCACTAGTTCATCCACTGAGAATGAGAAAATCACACAGTCCCCTGCTGAGACACAAGTTATAATGTGTGAATAAACCTTGCAGATTTGCCTAGATCTTCTCCAAAGACAAAATTAAGCATAAATCCTTATTCACCAGTTAATTATTAGTTTTTAATGTGTGTTTAAAGGGAACCTGTCACCTCAAATTGGCGGGATACGCAAATGCCTTTTTTCCGGTCCGGTGGACGGCGTTTCGTCTTCATTTCTACACCCCATCCGTTTCCGTTGTCTGCAATATGTTCGAGAATTAGAGTACTTGTCCTCCATAGTTCGGGCGTGAGCAATGCAATCCTCGCTCGCGCACGCGCAGCATGCTTTGTCCAACTGCAGGCAAAGCGAAAAGCATTACTGCGCATGCGCCCGCGCACTATGTCCCGGAACACAGCGAAATACTTCCAGGACATAGAGCGCGCGGACATGTGCAGTAATGCTTTTCCGCTTTGCCCGCAGTTGGGCAAAGCATACTGCGCGTGTGGAACAAAGATTGCATTGCGCACGCCCGAACTATGGAGGACAAGTACTCTAATTCTCGAACAACGGGGACGGATGGGGTGTAGAAATGAAGACGAAACGCAATTGGGTTCCATTATAAATGTACTGTCATTTACCTTCTATAGTTTCTGTGCTGCACTGCCTACTACTGGCTACAAAATTAGTTAACTGAGAAACAGTCAGTGAGCTTATTCATATTATAACTCTTATCTATCTCTTCTCATCTGATTTATGACCACACACCATATCAAAGTAGAATGAGCAAGGAAACAAAGTCTGTAAAAGTCAAATGATGCAAACATTTCTGTGCAACCCAATTGCAAAAATTTGCTTTAGCCACAAAAACCTGTATTTAAAGTAAAAAATATATATTTAATGTCTAAAATGTGAACAACCCATTCAGAAAGATTAAGAAAGTTGCCTAAGAACTGGAAAGTATAACCAGTAAAATCCCCTGTCACCTATGCACTCTTGTTACACTGGCCTCATCAGTCCATTATATACCCCTTTTATCACTCCCTGGAGACTGGCTGCAGTGGTCACATGAATGATGTACACAAAGTCAATTCTGCAAGACTGACGGGGAATTCAATGCAATAGTTATTTTATATTCCACTCTATATTGTTTACTGCTCTTAGGAAATATTCTTAAAATCCTGGACAAGCTACCTGAAGGGATCTTGAGATCTCATGAAGACAAGGGTTGATGGAGGAGTAACCTGCTAGAGACATTTATTTTCTAATATTTCATTCGGATATGATAATGGGCGGTATCAGAACCGCACTTTTTCTGATAATTAAGAAGCAAAATGGCAACCTAAGTGTTGGGTGAATGAGGTCTAAGGAGACAATCATACAATTGATTATTTTTATAGGAATGTCTCCTACTTCTTGAAAACACATGGATCTGCATGCAGAATTTAAAGGGGTTGCCTCATCTTCCTATGTCCAGGAGCACATTGTTCCTCTTCCTATCGAAGGATAGCCAACTCCAAAAGATTGACAGTTTGGGCCAGCAGCATGGTCAAGTCACTGGCCAGAATGGTGGCCTCTCTCCCAGGCTTCTAGCAGAGGCAGCATGGAAAAAGCGAAGGGACACGGAGGCTCAGCTTGGAGCGGAGCTTGCAAGCACACTCTCCCCACCTAGAAGACTGGTAACCTCTAAGGTATCCGGTGGCAGAGAGCGGGACACTACAGAACTAAAAATCTCTCCTTTCCTGAGAGCATGCAAGTGAGAGCAGGTAAGGCAGATGTCTGGAAGGGGTTAAAGTGCCATGCACTATAATTTATCTGTACAAAATGAGTATCAATTTTAAATTGGGCACAAGCGCCTATACAGCCAAGGCGCTACTTCAATGAGGAAAAAACAAGTAGAAAGGTTCCCTTTAATACTTGTTTTGCATGGTTTCCTGCCGTGAATGGGAAATTACAGTAGAGAGTTAACATCTCAGGACAGATAAACCAGCTCCTCAAGAGATGCATTGTGCAGGATGCTAACTCATGCATCCGGACTTCTCATAACACAGCACAGATCTACCGTATTCCTGAACACGTGAGGGACAGACTATCATATTCCTCAAATTGTGAAAATAATTTCATACAACCTGAACCATGCGACATCTAGATTACAAGACATGGGGATGTGGGACCTGCATAAATAGCAATCCTCTGTACACATTTGACCCTTGGTTTCCATTATAAAAGCTAAACACAACAGAGTAGGATCGTTACACGAAGGGCCCACCCCACTGAGACTCCAACAGACGTGACCATAAAGGAGCCTCTAATGCAGGGGTCCCCAACCTGTAGCTTGGGAGCCACATGTGGCTCGTGGGCCCGTGATGTGTGGCTCGCGGCTGCCTGCCAGCTTGGTCCAATAGCACCAGGTGTAAAGAACTATTAAGAGCAGATGTCTAAATGGTGACTTTTGTGTGTAGCCCTGTATGGAAGAGCAGATCTGAATGGGGGTGAGATAGGAAACCATTTTGCTTGGCATACTGCCTTGGTGTGATTTCAGTGGAAAAGCTTTGGTTATCATTATACCGGTAATGGAGGCTCTCGTTGTCACTACTGTGAGTGGGGAAGGAGCTGGTTGTGGCTCATGACCCTCTCTCAGAGCTGAATGTGGCTCGTGACCCTCTTTCATAGCAGGATGCGGCTCTCAAGGTCAGAAAGGTTGGGGACCTCTGCTCTAATGCATAAAGGCCCCGTCTCACATAGCGAGATCGCTAGCGAGATCGCTGCTGAGTCACAAGTTTTGTGACGCAACAGCGACCTCCATAGCGATCTCGCTATGTGTGACACGTACCAGCGATCAGGCCCCTGCTGCGAGATCACTGGTCGTATCAGAATGGCCTGGACCTTTTTTTGGTCGTTGAGGCCCCGCTGACATCGCTGAATCGGTGTGTGTGACACCGATCCAGCGATGTCTTCACTGGTAACCAGGGTAAACATCGGGTTACTAAGCGCAGGGCCGCGCTTAGTAACCCGATGTTTACCCTGGTTACCAAAAAAAACAAACAGTACATACTCGCCTTTCGGTGTCCCTTGCCGTCTGCTTCCTGCTCTCACTGACTCCCGGCCGTACAGTGAGAAGTGAGAGCACAGCAGTGACGTCACCGCTGCGCTCTGCTCTCACTGTACGGCCGGATCTCAGTCAGAGCAGGAAGCAGACGGCAAGGGACCTGGACACCGAAAGGCGAGTATGTAGTGTTTGTTTTTTTTGGTAACCAGGGTAAACATCGGGTTACTAAGCGCGGCCCTGCGCTTAGTAACCCGATGTTTACCCTGGTTACCCGGGTGCTGCAGGGGGACTTCGGCATCGTTGAAGACAGTTTCAACGATGCCGAAGTCGTTCCCCTGATCGTTGGTCGCTGGGGAGAGCGGTCTGTGTGACAGCTCCCCAGCGACCACACAGCGACTTAGCAACGATCACGGCCAGGTCATATCGCTGGTCGTGATCGTTGGTAAATCGCTTAGTGAGACGGGGCCTTAAATGAACGTGGCCCAGAATGGTGTTAAAATCTCAGCAGGTAATTTTCCAATTGTAGATATGCAGGAAGACCTTATTTATAAAGAACCATTAATTCCATAGTGCTTTGCAGACAACACCATTGTCCCCACAATCAAAATTCCCATTCAGTATGTGAAAAGAAATCGGAGAACCCAGAGGAAACACAAACACAGGGATAACATACAAACTCCTTGCAGATGTTGTCCTTGGTGAGATTTGAACCCAGGACCTCAGACCTGCAAAGAAACAGTGTTGTTCTCATCACTGTCCCAACAGATCTGCCAGCAGACGATAAGATGCTGGCAGCAACCCAAGTTGGTAGAAGTTTCTACAGCATATAGATATATAGAGCGTAAAGTAGCTTTTAAAAATTCCCCAAACTCAAAAACAGTGGGTAAAAAGTACCAAAAAATAAAAATAAAACACTGCAGGTTTCTGAGGCAGATAGTTTCAAGGGAAGCCATGATCACAGGAATCTAACTGTGTCCATACCCCTTTTTCTCACCTATTAAAAAAACAACACATGAATCTTTGGTAGAGTATAGCCTCCTATGTATGGGAGGCTTGGGAGAGATACCCGTCTGCAGAAAAAGGCTACGTTCACATTTGCGTTGTTGGGCGCAGCGTCGTCGATGCATACCGACGCATGCATCATGCGCCCTATCTGCGTTGTACTGCGTTTTACGACGCATGCGTCATATAGACGCACAAGACAGGGCGCAGGTGACGCTACTTGTAGCTTTTCCCTGCGCCGAAAGTCACGATCTGTAGGATCTTATGACAATGCATGTGTCGCAAAACGCTGCGTTGTGTACATGCGTTGTTGATTGCGTTGCGTCGCCGACGCTGCGCCCAACAACGCAAATGTGAAAGTAGCCAAAACAAACAGCAGCTATCTCCTGTATTGCTAGATTTGGAGAAAGAACAAAAAATATATATATATCAATCACTGCAGAACTTTTTCCCAAAAAAGTGCAACCTGTAATTAGGGTTTGTGCCCACAATTAGGAATTGCTGCGGTTTTGACACTACGTATTTATGCAGCATCATAAACGCAGAGACCAGATGTTACAGCAGAATTGATGGGATTTCTAGAAATGCCATGTCCACTCTGCGTGTATGTGCGCCTGCGGGTCACCCGGGGAAACTGACATGCAGCACAGGTTTACGAGCAGCAGCATGTTAATTTCTCTTGCGGAGATGCTAGTCTCCGCAACAGAAACTTCAACAATAGCATGTATTTGGATAAATCAGCGTGGTTCAGTGAACACATACGGATTTACCTGCGTGATGAGAACATAGTGTTTTGGATGCAGCGAAAATACACTGCGTCTAAAGTGCTGATACTTCCTAATCGTTGAAACTAACTGCTTTTGCAAGGCTCTATTGAAGCCACTGATCACAGTAAGTTATGGGCTCTTGCTTGGCATCACTTTAGCTTTGTTCTATTGTCTGTAACAAAAAAGGTTTATAGAATTGTAAAAATAGCACACATATACCATATATGTATACAAATATTGAAAGCATAAGGAATAGTGTTGAGCGAACGTGCTCCGATAAGGTGTTATCTGAGCATGCTTGGGTGCTAAAAAGTGACTTCGGCGTGCTGGAAAAATATGTTTGAGTCCCAGTGGCCGCATGTCTCACGGATGTTCTACAGCCACGACACGTGCAGGGATTACCTAACAGACAATCCCTGCATGTGTTATGGCTGTCAAACAGCCGCGAGACATGCAGCTGCGGGTACTCGAGAATAGTACCCGAGAATGGTCAGATAACACCTGATCAGAGCACGTTTGCTTATCACTAATAAGGAGAGACGATCGTATTGCAACCATCATATCTTACGTCTTCAGGAGATGCGGTCTTTGTACTGACAATGGTTTTGCACAGGACGTGCATTCTAAGACTGGAGGACTAGTTTGGGTGGTCACATGATCTCTCCCGTCCCAGCGGCTCTCTCAACGTAGTAATTTAAATCCCAGACAAGGGAGACTGGAAAAGCAACAGGAAATGGATTTTAAGGAAGTCTGCCTGGTTCTTGGTTTCTCCAAACGTAGGATGTTTTGTTGAAAAATAGCAGATAATGCTCCACGCGTCTCTGACTTTACAGTAGGGGCTGATTTTTTTCTGCAGTGAACACAGATCATATTGCGACAAACCGCATATGAATACGAGATACTTCCACTGAGCTAAATAAAATTCTGTACATGCGGACATCCATCTGATACATTTACAGTATATCACCAAAAAGGGATAAGAAAGCTCCTTCCATCCTGCCCAGCTGTATCCCATACAGACAAGTAATCATGTAACCTTCTGGGCTAAACAAAGTATCACCTTCTAGTCACTGTATACAGTAAGCAATAATTGTTAGATTGGGGCCAGTCCAAATACTGGGACCCCAATAATTAAAACAGGGGTCCCGTGTCCCCTCACTCAGCTCCAAAAACAGGGCCAGATGGAGTTGTTTATTCATAAAATATTAAGTTAACCCCTATTAATTTTATAGGTGATAACTTACTGATCACTGGGGGTCCAACCATTGAGACCCTCATGTGATCCTGAGATCAGGGCTCTGCAATAGGCATCCCTACTGCAATCAGATGGGACTCTGCAAAGTCTGGTTCTCTTTGTCCTGGTCTAGGTATCATTGGGTGTACTGGTGGACACAGACAGAAGAGGGCTCCTGTGCAAAAACAACATATGGGACCTTTCTAGTTCAACAGCTCATCATAATCCACAATTCCACCAGTGTTTGGCGGTCAAAATGGCCCCCTTACCACTTTGGCCCCTGTGCATCTGCACAAGGTGCACCAATAATATGTTCGCCCCTGAATGGGTGTCCCAGTGCTCAGACCCCCAGCGATTAGTAAGCTATCCCCTGACCTGTATATCAGGGATAAATAGGTTTGGGAATACCCCTTTATATAGAGGGCATTCCCAATTGGCGCTCCGCCATTCACTGGAAAGAAGAACTGTGGAAGCACTCGTCTTCCTTTGTCATTGCCATAGACATTGGCAGGGCATGTGTCCACTGAAGTCCTCCATGACCTCTGGGATAAATGGGGGACATGGTGCCTTTGTTTGGAATGAAGGGGTGAATCCAGCAATCGGACCCACACTGATCAAACAGTTCGCACCAATGCAGTGGAATTTTTGTAAACCAGAATACCCCTTTAACTTAGATAATACCCACAGAGTGAGGCTCAATCGGACATCCGATTTTTGTGTATGATCACTATTTGTGATTTTCATGGACAGCACTCGTATCTGTGGAGCCATTCAAATTTCCACGATTTACTCAAGGACAGATAGGTCTACAAAATTGTTAAGACCAGTTCGATTCTGATCAAGGGTCAGATCAAAACCAGCAATGCAAGCCAACAGCTTTGGAAGGGAAAACAGAAAATGGGGGGAAAAAACAAAAGGAAAAATACTGCATTCAGATGACATCAAAGTGCAGTCTGATCTTCACAGACTGTCAGAATAGAGAAGGTGGAGAATTTTTCTTTTCCCTCCATGTACAATAACATTGGATGCCACTTGTACCACACTGTGATCAAAGTCTGATCAGAATAATTGGTCCGTTTTTCTCAGATGTAAATAATTTGGACGTCTGAACGAGCTGTTAGCCATCAGCGAAAGGCCCAATAGCGCTGATGGGACTCGCTCGGGCCATCACTGCCGCAGTCATCATTAAACCATCACTAGATTTTGCACAGGAATAGTTACATTTCTTGTTAAATAGGGGCTGTCTAGCGGTAATTGTATTACTTTTTTTCTTAGTCACGCGTGGTTATAAAATACCAAATGAAAATCAGTGCTGCAACTTGTGAAAGCGCCCCCAACTATCAGGGGTGTTTAATAGTAATGGGCTAGTTATATGGGACCTTCTGGGCCCCCCTAATCTCCAAGGACCGGGTATAACAGTAGCCTCGGCACCCCCTTCCCCAAGGGTCCAGCGCCCGATATTACGTGACCACTGAAGTGGTCAGATAACTGGAACATCACATCATCAGAGAACATTCGATGAGGCACTGTTCTAGTCACCTAACCGCTGCAGCCGATCACGACACTTCTGCAAAATCTAGGCGGCATATAAAAATATATATATATGATGTGTGTGTCTGGCTAAATTTAACCCTTTAACACATTCAGTGAGAACTTTCCACATTATTTGAGCCCTCAGACCAGCTGCATATACATGGGAAGTGGAGGAGTTCATGCCATTACTATCTGTATCTGTGACTACAACTCTCAGCATGCCCTCACAGTAGTCTCCCCACAGCACTTACCGCCTGCTGAGCGGCCTCACCCGCAGCGCTACCCTGACATTGGCCATTGTGGCTACTGCAGAGCCTCATGTCCCGTCCCGGGCCCCGTTCCCCGGCTGTGCCACCAGTGCATGGAGCCGCCGTCCTCGGGAGTGATCCTCCGCAGCGCACAGCAATCCAATGCTCCGTTCGCTCACCACGCCCACCCCTATGTTGTGTGTTTTGGTTTGGTCCAGCCCATTGGGAAGCTGCCACTTTGCAGCGATAGAAGGGGTGTGTCTTGGATCTGCTGGCTTGTAATCAGCTGTAACCAGGAAAAACACCTCAGCGTCCTCTTCTGTGACCGTAACAACATCTCCTCACGGCCTCTGTAGTCTGAAGAGATGCGTGACAGAGGGGACAAATGTCTCTTCAAGTGTCACCACTAATGAGGTCCAAACATAAATGTGAGGTAAAAGTCGCAAGATGTGAGAGGTTTATGTCACGCATAGACACCCGGACACTTTTTTGCAACTTTTCCCCTCTTCATCTATTGCGGTTTGTCGTTTTTTTGACGCGTGTGAACTTTGCACTAAGGCTACTTTCACACTAGCGTCGTTTGCAATACGTCGCAATACGTCGTTCAGGAGAAAAAACGCATCCTGCAAAGTTGTCTGCAGGATGCGTTTTTTCCCCATAGACTTACATTACCGACGCATTGCGACATATCGCCACACGTCGCAACCGTCGTGCGACGGTTGCGTCGTGTTTTGGCGGACCGTCGGCACAAAAAAAAGTAACGTAACTTTTTTTGCGCGTCGTGTCCGCCATTTTCGACCGCGCATGTGCTGCCGGAACTCCGCCCCCTCCTCCCCGGACCTTACAATGGGGCAGCGGAAGCATCGTAAGACTGCTTCCGCTGCCCACGTCGGGCATCACTTTCACAGCATGCGTTGGTACGTCGGCCCGACGCACTGCGACGGGCCGGTACCGACGCTAGTGTGAAAGCAGCCTAAAATATCACAAATGTTTGATGAATTTGTGGGAAATTAAAATACGATCCTTTCTAGAAGTTTTACAATATTGCTTACGCTATGTTCACATGTTGCAGTTTTTCTGCGTTTCTTTCTGCAGGTAGTAAGGACTCTGCTTACAAAAGCAGGTTTTGCTGAGTGTTTGCTGCGTTTTTGTTTAGTGCCCCCAAAAAACATGATGCAACATCCTTAGGTTATGTTCACACCAGGCTTTTTTTTGCCGCTTTTGTTTTGCAAATTTTCAGCTGCGTTTTACAGTACCAGCTATACCTATGAGATTTCAGAAATCTCATGCACACACATTATTTTTTTTCTGTCCTCAGTATTTTGTGCTTTGTTTGGTTTTTGCAAAATGCAGCATGTCACTTCTTCCAGGGTTTTTTCAGCATTTTTCACCCATTGAAAATAATGAGTGGTGAAACAAAACGCTGAAAAAAGTATCAGGCTTTGCTGCATTTTTTTGTTCCAAAACCCTATGAAGCAGAATATGATTTTATTTTTTTGCACGAAAGTTTATCAGCATGCCCAAGAGACAAATCTAGCATGACAAAAACGCAGAAAAAAATGCAGCAAAAAAACAAGCTAAGGCCGGCCTCACACTAGCGAGTTTTACGGACGTATGAGCGCATAAACTACGTCCGTAAAACTCGCAAAATAAACGGCACAATTATTCTCAATGGGGCTGCTCCTATTAGCCGTATATTACGGTTCAGTATTATACGGCTTTCTACGGCCGTACAAAATCGCAGCATGCTGCGTTTGTCACCGTATTGCGCAAAAAAATCGCCAATGAAAGTCTATGGGGGCGAGAAAAATACGGATTCCACACTGACCAGCAGTGTGACTTGCGAGAAATACGCAGCGGTGTTAGTGAAAAGTCGGTAATTCAATTGCCGGCTTTTCATTTCTCCTGCACAAACCCGACATGATATGAGACATGGTTTACATACAGTAAACCATCTCATATCCCCTTTTTTTTGCATATTCCACACTACTAATGTTAGTAGTGTGTATGTGCAAAATTTCAGCGCTGTAGCTGCTGAAATAAAGGGTTAAATGGCGGAAAAAATTGGCGTGGGCTCCCGCGCAATTTTCTCCGCCAGAATGGTAAAGCCAGTGACCGAGGGCAGATATTAATAGCCAGGAGAGGGTCCATGGTTATTGCCCCCCCCCGTGGCTACAAACATCTGCCCCCAGCCACCCCAGAAAAGGCACATCTGGAAGATGCGCCTATTCTGGCACTTGGCCACTCTCTTCCCACTCCCTGTAGCGGTGGGATATGGGGTAATGAAGGGTTAATGCCACCTTGCTATTGGAAGGTGACATTAAGCCAGATTAATAATGGAGAGGCGTCAATTATGACACCTATCCATTATTAATCCAATTGTTGGAAAGGGTTAAAAAACACACACACACATGATTTAAAAGTATTTTAATGAAATAAACACAGCGGTTGTTGTAATAATTTATTGTTCTCTCAATCCATCAGGAACACCCTCGCTTGGAAAAATAATAAACGCACAAGATACATACCTTCTGGTGAACCGTCTCATCCCACGAAGTAATCCATCTGAAGGGGTTAACTAATATTACAGGCAGGAGCCCTGCTAAATGCAGCTGTGTGCTCGTGCTTGTAATCCCCCGGGTGCTGAAAGGAAAGCAGGATCTGTACTTACATTGAGTCGCGGTGAGGCGCCCTGTGGTGGATGTTCTCATGAACTGCAGCCTGGGAACTTTTTCCCACGCTCCAGGTCATATGAGTTCATCCACCAGGGGGCGCATCACCGCGACTGAAGGAAATGTAGGTCAATGACCTACATTTCATTCATTCGCCGGGGGATTACAGGCACGGAGCACAGCTGCATTTAGCAGGGCTCCTGCCTGTAATATTAGTTAACCCCTTCAGATGGATTACATCGTGGGACGAGACGGTTCACCAGAAGGTATGTATCTTGTGCGTTTATTATTTTTCCAAGCGAGGGTGTTCCTGATGGATTGAGAGAACAATAAATTATTACAACAACCGCTGTGTTTATTTCATTAAACTACTTTTAAATCATGTGTGTGTGTGTGTGTGTTTTTTAACCCTTTCCAACAATTGGATTAATAATGGATAGGTGTCATAATTGACGCCTCTCCATTATTAATCTGGCTTAATGTCACCTTCCAATAGCAAGGTGACATTAACCCTTCATTACCCCATATCCCACCGCTACAGGGAGTGGGAAGAGAGTGGCCAAGTGCCAGAATAGGCGCATCTTCCAGATGTGCCTTTTCTGGGGTGGCTGGGGGCAGATGTTTTTAGCCACGGGGGGGGCCAATAACCATGGACCCTCTCCTGGCTATTAATATCTGCCCTCAGTCACTGGCTTTACCATTCTGGCGGAGAAAATTGCGCGGGAGCCCACGCCAATTTTTTCCGCCATTTAACCCTTTATTTCAGCAGCTACAGCGCTGAAATTTTGCACATACACACTACTAACATTAGTAGTGTGGAATATGCAAAAAAAAAGGGGATATGAGATGGTTTACTGTATGTAAACCATGTCTCATATCCTGTCGGGTTTGTGCAGGAGAAATGAGAAGCCGGCAATTGAATTACCGGCTTTTAACACATATCGCGCTGAATGAAATCTAAATACAGAATATATATATATGTGTCTCAATGACATATATATATATATATATATATATATATATATATATATATATATATATATACTGTATATATGTTTTCCCGAACATTTGAGCACATAAATCCATTAGATGTCGGTTTTGCAAGCCTGCGCGAAAATCTCGCAGTACGGATGCCATACGGATTACATACGGAGGATGCCATGCGCAAAATACGCTGACACACCCTGACTACGGATCAATATTTTGGGAACATTTCTCCGTATTACGGCCGTAGTACGGACGTATAATACGTGGCGTATTGTCTTACGCCCAGTGTGAGGCCGGCCAAAACCTGTTTTTTTCTGCAGCTTCTTTACTGCCAAGAGAGCAGTAAAAAAAACTGCAGCAAAAATGCCATGTGTGAATATAGCCTTAGTTTTTTGCACCAAAACCTGATACCTGTGTTTTTTGCTGCGTTTTTGCCCTGTACTTTGCTTTCTATGGGTGAAAAATTGCTGAAAAAAGTGACATGCTGCAGTTTTCCAATTCAGTCATGAAAAAATACCAAAGCAATGTGTGTGCATGAGATTTCTGAAATCTCATAGCTTTTGCTGGTATTGTAAGGCCGGTTTCACACGTCAGTGGCTCCGGTACGTGAGGTGACAGTTTCCTCACATACCGGAGACACTGACACACGTAGACCCATAAAAATCAATGCACCTGTTCAGATGTCATTGATTTTTTGCGGACCGTGTCTCCGTGTGCCAAACACGGAGACATGTCAGTGTTCGTGGGAGCGCACGTATTACACGGACCCATTAAAGTCAATGGGTCCGTGTAAAACACAAACCTCACACGGACGTTCTCCGTCTGGGGTCCGTGTGGCGTGCAGGAGACAGCGCTACAGTAAGCGCTGTCCCCCCCACATGGTGCTGAAGCCGCGATTCATATGTTCCCTGCAGCAGCGTTTGCTGCAGAGAAAATATGAATAATAGTGTTTAAAATAAAGATCTATGTGTCCGCCGCCCTCCCACCCCCTGTGCGCCCCCCCCCCCCCCCGCTGTTCAGAAAATACTCACCCGCTCCCACGTTGGCTGTCACTCCTTCCTCTCTGCCCCGCGCCTCCTACTGTATGCGGTCACGTGGGGCCGCTCATTTACAATCATGAATAGTCGGCTCCGCCCCTATGGGAGGTGGAGCCACATATTCATGACTGTAAATGATCGGCCCCACGTGACCGCATACACTAGAAGCCGCGGCCAGACCAGGAAGCAGCGAGGGAGGCGGGTAAGTATTTTCTGAACAGCGGGGGGGGGGCGGGCGCACAGGGGGGGGGCGCACAGGGGGTGGGGGGGCGGCGGACACATAGATCTTTATTTTAAACACTATTATTCATATTTACCCACTCGCCATACGGGTGGCACACGTGTGCCGCACGTATGGCCTACGTGAGTTCCCAGGCACACGGACACGGATAACTCCGGTACCGATTTATTCCGGTACCGGAATTATCTGGACGTGTGGGACAGCCCTAAAACACAGTTGTTGTTTTTAATCGTTTTAAAAAAAAATTTCTCTGAGTTTTTCTAGCAGATATTGATCGGAAACTCCAAGGGTCCAGTTTATCAAAGGTTTTACACTGGAGTAAAAAGCTTTAAAAAGTCACATAATTTTTATGCAATTTGTGACTGTGCTAAAATGTTTCGACTTTTGCTGTTCTCTACTAAGCTCTGACAAAGTGGATGAAGATGGAGCGGGATGGAAGCATGGCACCCCGCACTCGATAAACTCATGATGAGCAGTGGCATTAGCTACACAACAAATCTTACTCCAGCAGGGACTGGAGTAGGATTTGTGGTGAAGCGAACACTGGGTCGCACGTCACTCGTCTGGCACTCCTGATTCATGAAGTGGTGTGCACCTCTTCATGGATAAGGATCAGTAGACTCAGCTACACCCCCTGACCTAGACAGGTCCAAATTTTTTAGGAGGATTTGAAGAGTTTCTGCTCCAAAAACTCAGAAAAAAAAAAGACTGAGGCTCTGATTCATAAAAAGCAGCATTAGAAACGGTATATAACTGCAGCCCAATAATTCCTCAGAATGCACAATTCCACCTACTTTGGAGGTGGATGTGGGCCCCTTGCCTCTAGTCTTTAGCGTTCGGGGGCTTTGCAGAGGGCTGCGTACGTCCTCCGTTAAGCCCCGCCTACTTCTGCACGCGTCCTGCATACCTATCTTTAACATTGTATGCGGATGTATGCAGATGCGTTGTTGTGACGCGCCCGCCGACCGCACGGGAATGCAACAAGTTGCGTTTTTGCAGACGCATCAAAACGACGCATCCGCATGTCCTGCATACCCAATGTTAAAGATAGGTACGCAGGACGCATACAGGAGTATTCGGAAGTAGGTGGGGCTTAACGGAGGACGAAAGCAGCCCTCCACAAAGCCCCTGAATGCAAATCTGAACCCGGCCTTAGGCCCTGCACAGCTGCACAGGTTGCATAAATGGTATGTCCACCCCTGGCCACTTCTATATAATAGGTGAATGTTCTACAGTGTTGTACCTGCTTCAACCATTATCTAAACATATTTTTCTAGTTATCAAATATATAACAATAATATTAATACAAAAAATATTAGGAATAAAAACAATCATAATGTAACAACACATACAAGCTAAATGTCCAGTGTGAGAAAATGACATTTTGACCAGTTGTATTGCGCCCTCTTGTGGCCAGGCTGTGAAATTAGAACTTTTCAGATGGATGCGACTTGCCTAACAAAACTTGTCCTATCTATTGCATTATTCCTGTGTCCTCTTGTGTATAATTATGTGACTCTACAGATTTTGTGTTATTGTATGCCTGATGAAGAGACCTGAATAGTCTCAAAAGCTTCCAATTTGTTATCATTTTTTCAGTTAACCATTAAAAGGTATCCGCCACTGAGGCTACGGTCACACTATCAGTATGTGGTCAGTATTTTACATCAGTATTTGTAAGCCAAAACCAGGAGTGGAACAAACAGAGGGGAAAGCTATTATAGAAACACATCACCAAGTCTGTATTTTTGACCCACTCCTGGTTTTGGCTAACAAATACTGATGTTTGCCGCCTCACCAACCCCCCGAGCTGCCGCCTCACCACCACCAGAGTTGCCGCCTCACCACCACCAGTGCTGCAGCACACCGACCTTCTGTCTCTTTCCCATTATCCCGAAGAATGTAAGTCCGCAAGGACAGGGTCCTCTCCCCTCTGTACCAGTCTGTCATTGTAAATTTGTTAACATTAACGATATCTATAACCCTGTATGTAACCCCCTTTTCACATGTACAGCACCATGGAATTAATGGTACTATATAAATAAATAATAATAATAATAATAATAATGTGAAATACTGACCAAATACTGATAGTGTGACCGTAGCCTTAATCTGTTCCTTTCCCACACGCAGGGAAGCAGGGACTACTAGTGTATGGAAATACACCAACCAGACTAACAAGAATACGTACAGGGATAAAGGAAAATACCAATCATATGCACTCATAAACAACACAGGGGAACAATGGGGAGTGAAGGAAGGAAAAAAAAACAAATAGAAGAGGATGAGGACAGGCACACAGCCGAACAACCAAGCAACAGTCTTTAGAAAAACACTTCAAACGCCTCCTCAAACATCCAACTATTCCAACTCAAGAGCCAGGCGGCAAGAAACTAACCTTGGCCTCCTGATAGCCAGAGGCCAGTATATATACGAGAGGGGAGTGGTCAACACTGAACAGATGAGACCACCAAAGCTGGAAAACTCTAGAAGCTATCAACTGGACAGTTTAACCCCTGCACTGATAGAAAAAAACTTTAGCGTTTAATATAATGGTGAGGTTCTTCTAATCATTGCAGGAAATCAGAGGCTGCGGTCTTCTGGCACCTCTCTGTTGCAGAAAACCTGTGACACGTACATTTTACTTTCTGTAGCTCTATGAAGAATTTTGATATTTTGTATGAGGAATGGCTTAAAAAAATATACATACCTGTTGCTTTATGTATACTTGTCATACTTAAGATTAATCAATCTCTTGTAGAGGAAAAAGTTTTGTTAAAGACAGGATATTCTAATGCCTCTGGTAAAATTTAAAGAGGAACAAGTGAGAGTGTTGATAATTTGTTCCCCCCCCCCTTTTTTTTTCAGACTACATTACTATGATGTCTCTTGATTTGCAGAGGAGAGAGCAAAGTCGAATCTTGTTGCTCTTGCTTCTAATTTATGGCAGCCATTGCTAAATCAGTGATATAAAGCTCCTGTTCTGTAATGTGTGCAGAAGGTTTCCAGTGTCTCCTATGTGATGTATAAACAGACAATTAACCCCTCATCAGCACATAACATGCTGGAGCATACTTCTGGGTGTATTTCACTGAGGCTAACATCCTCAGTGACACATATCTCCCCATCCAGTATTTTACCAGTGACCTTCTCACATTTTATATTTTAAGCTGGATGGTAGACGCATAGTGGATGATAGATAAACCTGGAGTAATGCTTTAGTACATATGACTAAAATGGGTTAATTGGCCATGACAGTTAGCTATGAGCAACTGAAGAGTTGGGAGAGATGGCTGCTCAGCATAGGGAGTGATGTATATACAGCAGTCTTGGTGCATCCTATGTGATGTATATACAGCAGTCTCAGTGCATCCTATATAATGTATTTACAGCAGTCTCATTGTTTCCTATCGGATGTATATAAAAAAGTCTCAGTGTTACTTATGTGATGTGTATACAGCAGTCTAGGTGTATCCTATGTGATGTATATAAAGAAGTATCAGTGTATCCTATGTGATGTATATACAGCAGTCTCAGTGTATCCTATGTGATGTGTATACAGAAGTCTCGGAGGATCCTATGTTGTGTAAATAGCAGACTGTTTTGAATAGAAGGGTATTGGAACTTAAAGAGCTTGGACACTTTTTCCTGCTACTGCAGCTTTTCTCACAAACTGTGTAACGTCACGCTCATCATTTCTTCTGTCGCGATGCCCTCGTGAGAACCTATAAAGAACAAAGAGAAAGATCATGCTACACAAAAAACGGTATCACCAGAATGAAATGTACAAAAGAATTTTATTAATGTAGACTACCAACAAAAATTAAAAGCACTTAAAAGTCACACGTGACTAAACACATACCCACCAAATGAGGGTGATGGGCCCCCTCACATAGTACATATATAATCACTGACCTGATAATATAAACATAATAATTCAAGACCCTGACAATTGAAATGTATAACACATTAATGGAAATACCTATTAAGCAATAGATCTCCAAGCAGAGCATTGCATCAGTCTGAATATTACATAGCCCCATGACTAATAGCCACAGAATAGGCCACCTGCAGAACCTCATGAACACTTGCAGCATGAAAGGGCAACAGAATGATAAAAATAGAATAGCAGCAATAAGCTTAGTTGCCTATAATCAAAAAAAGTGAGAAGAAAGATATAAATAAAGAGTGTATAATACATAGATTGTAAAGTGCTGCTAGCGCAAAAAAAGCCCTGAATGGAGGCAAGGATGCCTACTTGTAAAAGACAGAGATGCCAATGGTGTATGGTCCCAAAAATAGCATGGTGGTCTGAGTCCAAATAGGTCCAGTACAAGGACAGGGCGCAACACCCAACGCGTGTTGCTACCAAAAATTGGCTTCCTCAGGGGCCTGTGATTAAGGACTGGCAGCTCACAGTATATACACACATAAACACATAAAAGAAAATCAGGATCAGCTGTTGTCACTCAACGGAGGGGCGGCACACAGGCCGGCGCGTGCGCACGTAGTAGAGGATGAAAATGAAAGTAAAGATCAGCTGTTAACACCGGAAAAGATGCGTATAGTCTGTCGTGTGTACACATAGAAGTAGCAGTAGGAAGGGCGGAATTGACGCTCGCACATGAAACCACACGCTCGGTGCATGCACGAGCCCGTAAAGTAGCGCAAGTGCGGTACATAAACGGAGACTGACAAGCAGACACCCAATTACTGGGCTAGCTAGAGAGCAGATTAAGACATAAAGGCCAAAGTACCGTATATTTCAGAGTATAAAATGCACCTTTTCTCACCCAATTTTGGGGGAAAATGGGGGTGCGTCTTATAATGCGGATATGCCTTACCAGCCGCGGTGGAGCAGGGTCTCAGGGTCGCTGGAGGAGGCAAGAGTGGAGTGTTGCTGCAGGCCGCATGCTGGGATGAGGGGGTGTTCGAATGTGCGCCGCTGTGGGTGTTCGGTGGTGCGGGGGCTCCGCCGACATTTTGTGAAACCCAAAACCCAAGAACTTACATGGTTTTCTATGCTTTGCACTCCGGTAAATTGCTGCCGGGGGCAAGATCTCAGCACCAAGATCTCCATCTGAGCATGCGCCGCCCCGGCAGTCATTTTCCCGGAGTCCATTGCATAATAAACCATGTAAGTGCAGGGACTATAGACTTTCACAAAATGTTGGCAGAGCCCCCGCACCTCCGAACACCCGCAGCGGCGCATATCCAAACACCCCCTCATCCCAGCCTGTGGCTTGCAGCAACGCTCCACTCTTGCATCCTCCAGCAGCGACCTTGGGACCCCCGCTTCACCGCAGCCACCAACTCCGGTAAACAATAAGGCTGGGTTCACATTGCGTCATGGCAGTCCGTTGGACGGACTGCGTTACACCATGGCATAACGCGGTGTAATGCAGTCTGTTAACGCTGCCATTAACCCCTATTATCGGGCCCATCGCCAACGCATGCCATAATCGGCATGCGCTAGCGATGTGCAATCATTCAGTGACGGAGTCTCAGACGCGGGCTCCATCACCGCTATGCACAGATGAATCATCTGCGCTAGCGGTATAGCATAATGCGATGGCGTGTACGCTATAGCGTTAACGCAGCCTGTCAATGCTATGCGTTGAACGGGCTGGTTTTTTTTTTTTTATCAGATAGATTTTTATTATCGGCAAAGAATAAACAATCAGAATATTTCTCATGACCATGTTACATTAAACATTTATAGATAACTTTTTACCCCCAACCCAGAGCCCCCCCATCCCGCCCAACCCCCAGAGACCTCAGCCAGAGCCACCCCAATTCCCATCATAATACAAGCATTTGAATAAACATCCATTATATTTCCATTGAATACTAGGCTCCCTATAGTCTCATTTATCATCCTAATTCAAGTCAATCCACAGTTGCCACAGCTTGTGGAAGATGTCCAGCTTATTCCTTTTGGTGTAGATACTTTTCTCCAATGTAAGTATATGCTCCGTTTGCTGAAGAAAGTCTCTCCTTGTTGGAGGTTCCTCTCTAATCCAAAATTTGGCGATCAATTTCCTAGCAATGAATAACAATCGTGCAATAACTATTTTAAACATGTTGTCCGTAACAATTTCCTCCACATATCCCAATATGCAAGTCAGTGGATTCCTAGGGACAGAACATCCATACACCAGTTCAATACGATTTAAGACAACTATCCAAAAGGAGGACAGTCTAGGGCACTGCCACATCATATGCAATATCCCCGCTTCGGATTGTGAACACCGAGGGCATTCCGAGTTTTGCCTAAGCCCAGCCTTGAACAACCTGTAAGGGGTTCTATAGGCCCTATGGATTACGAATAACTGTGATAGCCTGCCAGGTTCACTCATTGATATTTTGGGCACATATTCTAGGATCGATTCCCATCTATCATTATCAATCATTCCCAATTCAGCTTCCCATTTCCCTTTAGCTCGGATGGGATGTTTTTCCAGGAAAGAAAAAAGCAGAAACCCATATGTTTCCGAAATCGCCCCCTTCGTGCAGCTATTCTTAAGGATGTAGTCGAGCATGAGATCAATCTGTACCACTATGGCTCCCCTTTTATTCTGTGCCTGATAAGCATGAGAGATACGATTATACTGGAACAATTCAGACCGTGGCAACTGAAATTCTTCCTGCAACTCTTCAAATGTTTTAAGTCTGCTCTGACTTATCAGCTGCCCCAACCGTTTAATACCTGCTGCAGACCAAGAGTGAAAACCCTCGCTCTGCCTGAATTCTGGTAAATATATGTTGTCCCAAATAGGCGAGAATCTGGTGAACCCACTCACCCCCCTAATGAGTTTAACTTTTTCCCATACACTGTGAATTAATCTAATAGTGCACCCCTGTGAACCCATTTTTTTGAATTGTCCTCCCTCCAAACTGTCACTCAAAACGTCCGCCTGTAGTAAGAACCTCAAGCTATTAGGTATTTGCACACTCCCTGCCTCCCCCCCCATCCTTTAAGATGTTGACACTGTGCTGCTAAGAAGTATAGCCATGGATTAGGATTAAGAGGTTCACCCTACCAACCACCGATAAATGTAATTTGTTCCACGCCGTAATCTTGGTACGAATTTTCTGCATTAGCGGACTTAAATTCAGTTCCTCAAAGGTAGTCAGAGGAAGAACAATCTGAATACCCAAATATTTGAATTTTTGAACAGACTTTAATTTTGTGGTTATCACCCTCTCTCCACTGCCCATACTGTCCTCCTCAATCAACAACATACAAGACTTATCCCAGTTTATTGTGAGTCCCGAAAACCGACCAAACTCCTCAATCAAAGCAACCGCATTGCACAAGGACCTCTCGGAATCCTCCAGGAACAACAAAATATCGTCAGCATATAATGCAATTTTGTCTTCCCTCTTACCATAGATGTAACCTCTAACCTCCTGAGCACCTCTTATTTTAGCCGCTAACGGCTCCACGGCCAGAGCGAAGAGCAACGGGGACAGCGGACACCCCTGTCTGGTACCCCTAAAAAGCGGGAAACTCTCTGACAATTTATTATTAACTCTAACTTTTGCTGTTGGGAACGAGTACAACAACTTAACCCAGGAGATGAATTTTGGACCAAACCCCAGGCGATCCAGTACCGACCACAAGTAACTCCACTCCACGCAATCAAAGGCCTTGTGGGCATCTAAAGACACCACAACTCTTTTTCCGGCATTGTCTGCGGGAATTTGCATATTTAAAAATAGCCTCCTCAAGTTAATTGCCGTGGATTTATTGGGCATAAAGCCAGATTGGTCTGGGTGAATCAATTTATCAATCACTCGGGACAGCCTGTTCGCCAGGGCCTTCGCCAAAATCTTTATGTCAGTCGTTAGAAGTGAAATTGGTCTATACGACTCCGGCTGCTGAGGATCTTTATCAGCTTTAGGAATAACCACAACAATGGCCTCTCTCATTGATGGGGGCAGCACTCCCCTCTCCAACGACTCAGAGAATACTTGCTCCAATTTGGGCATTAACTCTGCATTGAGAATTTTATAAACCTCTACTGGGATACCGTCCGTCCCCGGAGCCTTCCCACCCGCCATATCCGCCAAAGCCGCCTTCAATTCTTCCTCCCCAAGCGGTTTATCCATCCACTCCCTTTCCTCTCTACCTAGTCTGGGTAATTCAACCTCATTCAGATATCTATTCAGAACGGGCTGCTTTAACGCAATGTGAACCTGGCCTTAGACACATAGATTGTAAGAAGCATCACCATTTTATTAAAAAAGTTATTTTTTTCCTATTTTTCTCCTCAAAATTTGGGGTGTGTCTTATAAACCGCAAAAACGGAATAAATGAGGAGAAAGAGCTGGCACAAATAAACAGACATAACAGCAAATATATACCTGACAGCAAACATATGACAATACATATATTAAATTAAGTTACAGAAAACAATTATACACAATGATAACTAAAATCAAAACACCAAAGAATGCTAAAGAAAGTATTTTGCACCTAAATCAAATCAAATAATAACAATACTAGTGAATATGGGAACTGCACATTGCGATCAAAAGATCGTTACTGTGCAGACACCGGCTGGTGTAAAGGAATAATCAAACAAGTAGGAATATTAGTATCGTGTATTATAAAGGGAAAAAGGAAACGGTAAAGGGAGAGGTGGGGATAGAAGGGGGAAGGAAACACAAAAAAATAAATAATGTGAACAAGTAAAAAGAAAATATGAGAAGTAAATGAAAGGGGTGACAAAATAAAAACTAGAAAATAAAACAATAAAAATAATAGATAAAAAAATAAGATATATATATGTACAGTATGTGTGTGTATATATATATATATATATATATATATATATATATATATATATAATAGATGACAAAAATTAAAAAATAAAATATGATGAAAAATAATAAAGTAAAAAAATGAAATGAAAAATGTATTTAAGAGCCCCAAGTGAAATACGAGTCTGACCCAAAGGGTAGCACCCCTGCAAAACACGAAAGAAGGAAAAAGCAAAAAAAAAACAAACATAAAGTTATGAAGCTTATTTTAAAATAACTTTATAATTATATATTGAAATAACAGAGAAAAGAGATCCACAGTGAAGAAGTGTTATATTTATTAATATAACTGTCACTGACGTGGTGTGTGGAACCACTGTGCCACGGACAGTGAAGAGCCTGGAGGGGCGTGACTAAGCGAACACCTAACTGTTCACTAGAATCTCTGATGGTGAGGTCAGACTTGGCTCCCGATGAATGCCAGATGCCTCCAGAGCAGACCAACGGACGTGCAGCAGCTGGACCCAAAGGACAGACTGGAGGGAGCAGCTGGCAAAGTTTGTATTAGATGCAGCATATAGTTTGCTTTCGGGTGCAGCAGACAGAGTTTACATCAGAGTGCAGCAGGCAGTGTTTGCATCAGAGTGCTGCAGGTAGTGTGTCAGGACTCTGAACATTTTTTTACCTTTTGTGCATTACTGCCCTTTTCCAAGATGGCGTCTTTGGTCTCATGTGCACTGTGTCTTCCTGCTATAAAACTCCACCCCAGCCTTCAGTCTGTGCTAGAGTATTCTGCCTTGCATCCAGCTCCTGACCTCTGATTACTCCCTGGCTATATACCTGCTCCTGTGAACCTGTGTGGTGATCCTGCTACTCTGCTCTGAGTTCCTGCTGCATACACCAGTTCCAGTAATCCTCCTTCATCTGCTGCTCGTATGTTCTTCCATCTGCATTTGCTGGACAAGTAAGCATTTGCTGCTCTGCAAAAACCTGAGACTATTAACCAGGCCTCCCTGGTTGAGCTAAGATATTATTTGAACTGCCTTATAAGCTTATCTATCTGTGTTTGGACTAAGACAAGGATTTATTCGTGTCAAGTATCCTCAAGAATAACTGTGCTTCATAGACTTTCTGCTTGATTGCATTTTCCTCTGAAGTTTCCTATAGACTGCTAAGCTGCGTTTAATATTTACACCAAGTGTTGTGGACTTGAGTTTCTCTCTGCACCTGTTTGAATCACCGTGTGATAATATAGACTTTACCACTTATAAAACTGTGTCCTGTAGTTGTCTTGATCCACTCAAAGAGTCTCCTGAGTTATCCCCTATAATTATTACATAGTGTTTGTATCAAAGTGCAGCAGGCAGTGTTTGTATCAGAGTGCAGCAGGCAGGATCTGCAGTTGAGTGCAGCAGGCAGGATATGCAGTTGAGTGCAGCAGACAGGATCTGCAGTTGATTGCAGCAAACAGGGTCTGCAGTTGAGTGCAACGGGGACTGGTATGCAACCTTACACAACTTAGACTGTGAAACAGGAAGGTTGCTCAGGCACCTCCCCAGTAGGAGGAAGTAATATATACATAATGTCTCATAGCCATTGGCTGGGGAGGAAATAGCAAGTGCACGCGCTGGCCATTTAAGAGGGTGGGAGCGCACGTGTGCGAGCCCTAAGGACATGGCTAGAAGACCGGCTGGAAGCATGCTGAGCATGGGGAAGGAAAGAACTGTCTGCAGCATGGGTGAGTAAAGAGACACGCCGGCGACCCTGCCTGTCAGAGCAGGGATCCGATGTGGTGCTAACAATGACACTAGCAAAAATAGGAAAAATGTGCAAAAAATCCAGTGAGAAATAACGTAAAAAGAATCCCAAAAACCCAGTGATGGAGTAACATAATGAGGTAAGTAGAAAAAAAACAAAGATCTCCTGAATAAAAAAACTATAATAAATCATAAACAAACCACAAACAACAAATCAAATTTGCTAATAAAAGACAGTAAACAATAACTCCTCATTCAGTCCATATGGAGCCAAGCTGCGTAAATTATAAATCCACTTTGACTCGAATCACAAAAGGCAGTTGGTGATATTCTCACCCATAATGTTAGTGGAGACTGCCTCTAATCCCAACACCTTCAGTCCATTCAGGTGACTATTGTGATAGTCCAAAAAAATGAGTGGCCACTGAGGTGAGAGTCTTGCCCTTAGCCTTGTCTTTCTTGGCCGTAGCTATGTTAGAGAAATGCTGCTGTACTCTACGCCAAAGTTCCTGTGAAGTTTGTCCTACATAAATCCTACATAAATCTCGGGACAGGTACACACCAGGGCATAAACCAAAGTATTTGATCGACAATTGAAATACTCTGTTGACTTAATGAATGTGGGAAAAATTGTGAGGGAAACACCCTCCTGTGCCGGGGTGAAAGACAGACAATTACCACAAAGGCAAGGTGACTACAGGTGAGATTATCCCTAAGGTTCCTAGCTCTTCCAGCCACAAGATTCGGAGTAGAAGAGATAATGGAACCAATTTGAGTTAATTCAAAAGAATCCCCTAATTGTGTGTGAGATTATGTATATCCTGCCGCTGATTATTGAAGGTTGTAATGACATTAATGGGTCTTGTTTCATCTTTATGCCATTTGTGGAATAAATTCTTTCTCTAGCAAAACGAAAAGCACTAGATACCACCTTTCATGAATAACCTCTATGGAGAAAACAATCCATGAGATCCCTTGCTTGCATTTTGAACTCCTCAATAGTACTACAATTTCTTCTGAGAAGCAAAAATTGGCCTTTTGGTATCCCCTTCTTAAGATGTCCAGGGTGAAAACTAGAAAAACGCAGGAGGGCATTGGTCACTGTCGGATTCCTAAACAGAGTTGTCATAATGCTTGTGTCTTGAATCTGTAGTAAGAGGTCCAGAAATTCAGCTGAAGTAGTTGATATATTAGACATCAAAATTACGTTTCGTGGGTTGTTGTTAAGTTCCACAATGAAAACGTGACAATCCTCCATCGATCAAGTCCAAAGCAGTAGAACATCATCAATAAATCTGTACCAGTGAAAAGCACACTCCATGAACGCCTGTAAATGATAAACTACTGTCTCCTCCCACCAACCTAAAAAGTGGCTTGCGAAAGAAGGGGAGCAACGCTCCCCAATTGCAGTCCCGGATACTTGCCTGTAGAAATTACAGTCGAATACAAAATCGTTCTTGTCCAGAAAGAATAAAAGTAGATCAAGCAGGAAAGAATCATGCTGCCTGTCGCCGGAAGATTGTTTATCCAAAAAGTAAGAGACAACTCGAATCCCCAGATCATGTTCAATATTCAACTACAATGACTCTACATACATTATAATCAAAATTGTATTCGGAGGGACCACCACTTCCTCAAGCAATTGAGTCATGAATGAATGAATCAAGAGACAAGACCAGAGGTTGAAGAAAAACTCAACGTAAATACAAGGCTGTTCAAAGAGGCCCTCAATACCTGCTACTATCGGCCTACCTGGGGGGGTCTGATATAGTTTTTTGCACTTTTGGGCAACATGTAGAAAGTAGGAACCTTGGGCTGCTGATTTGTAAGAAAATCCAACTCTTTACGATTCAATATATTGGCCGAGAAAGTATTCTGTAGAAGATCATGCAACAGGGCCTTAAAAAAGAGGTGGGATCAGAGGGTAGCAAATGATAACCTGTTGAGTTACCAAGTTGACTCTTAAGGTACCTTCACACTAAACAATATCGCTAGCGATCCGTGACGTTGCAGCGTCCTGGCTAGCGATATCGTTTAGTTTGACACGCAGCAGCGATCAGGATCCTGCTGTGATATCGCTGGTCGTTGAACAAAGTTCAGAACTTTATTTGGTCGTCAGACCGGCGTGTATCGTCGTGTTTGACACCAAAAGCAACGATACCAGCGATGTTTTACACTGGTAACCAGGGTAAACATCGGGTTACTAAGCGCAGGGCCGCGCTTAGTAACCCAATGTTTACCCTGGTTACCAGCGTAAAATGTAAAAAAAAAAAACAGTACATACTCACCTTCGCGTCCCCCGCCGTCCGCTTCCCACACTGACTGAGCGCCGTAAAGTGAAAGTGAAAGTACAGCACAGCGCTGACGTCACCGCTCTGCTGTTAGGGCCGGCGCTCAGTCAGTGAAGGAAGCGGACGCCGGGGGACGCGAATGTAAGTATGTACTGTTTGTTTTTTTTACATTTTACGCTGGTAACCAGGGTAAACATCGGGTTACTAAGCGCGGCCCTGCGCTTAGTAACCCGATGTTTACCCTGGTTACCCAGGGACCTCGGCATCGTTGGTCGCTGGAGAGCGGTCTGTGTGACAGCTCTCCAGCGATCAACAGCGACGCTGCAGCGATCGGCATCGTTGTCGCTATCGCTGCAGCGTCGCTTAATGTGAAGGTACCTTAAGCCTCATGGACATACATGTCTGTGGGCCAAATTACCACGTTACCTCCTTTATCAGCCTCATGTATAATGATGTCCTGATTCTATCTAAGTCCTTGCATCTCTCGTCTCTCAGCTTGACTCAAGTTATATCTGTTTGGATCCAATTTGAGATCTTGGATTTCTTTAGAGACGGTGTTGAAAAAAATCTGGATGACAGGAAATTAAAAAAAAGAAAGGTATCTTGGGAAGGTAATCTCTTCTTTTCTTCATATCAGGATTCTCATTTTCCTGCAATAGTTCATCTAAATCTCTAAAGACTTGTCTTTCATCCCCAGGTAGGCTATCTATAATACTGGGCTAATGGTACAGCAATTTAAAAGTTACTTGCCTACAGAAGAGATTTAAGTCCTTGATAAGAGTAAATTTGTCTAAACCATTAGTCAGAGAAAAGGACAACCCTTGAGACAGAACTGATCTTTCAACATCGGACAGTTGATTTTGGGATAGATTAATAATCTGAAAGCTACCTGTACTGTGCTCCTCCAGGGTCCGCATGGGAATTATAATTTCTTGTTCCATCTGGTGTTCTTTTTGTACGACGGTGACCAATTCCTGTATCTCCTTCCTCTCTTTCTGATTCTTTCTTCGCCCTCTCCTGTGGCGCCTTCTTGGTCGCTGGGTTCTAAAGTTAAAAAAAAAAAAAAAAAAAAATCGCTGGAAGACAACTTGTGTGTGCCAGCTGGATTGTTAGTACTGGTCATAGGTGCCCTGGGTGACCTGTTGTTGCCACGATTGACCCATTTAGGCTAGTTTCACACTAGCGTTAACTGCAATACGTTGCAAATGCGTCGTTTTGCCGAAAATACGCATCCAGCAAAAGTTCTTGCTGGATACGTTTTTTCGTCATAGACTTACATTAGCGACGCATTTGCGACGCATTGCCAAACGTCGCGTCCGTTTTGTGACGCTTGGGCGTGTGGTAGCGGACCGTCGGGAGAAAAAAACGTTTTTTGCTCCCGACGGTCCACTTTTTCCGACCGCGCATGCGCGGCCGGAACTCCGCCCCCACCTCCCCGCACTTCCCCGCACCTCACAATGGGGCAGCGGATGCGTGGGAAAAATGCATCCGCTGCCCCCGTTGTGCGGCGGAGACCACCCTAGCGTCGGGAACGTCGGCCCGACGCACAGCGACGGGTTGTTCCCGACGCTAGTGTGAAACTAGCCTTATAGGCACACTTGTTGTCAAAATCCATTTTATCCCGATGAAACTTGTGTTTCTTTAACCAATGATATCCTTTTCATATTGAGCACTAGTAATTTTAAGCTTTTGCTGAAAGGGAATAACCACACCCTTGTGACAACCGCCACCTCTGAACTGAGGTGACCTTACTAAGAGCAAGAAAAAGATCATGCCCCAGAGGCATAGCTAGGGTTTTGGTCCAGGGGGGGCGAAAGCTTCTGAGTGGGCCCCTAACCAGGTAACCTTGATTACAACTCGGTGACGCGCCCTAATACTGGAGGAGAACCTCAGCAGATGACCGCGCTGTTACTGAAGATAATCTCTATATAAAGACCAATATGGATCTTACCGCCATATGGTCAGTGGTAGATACCAGCCCTACAGAACATATAACAGATCACTGCACAGTTACAGATAATGTCTTACCACTGACGCCCTTTCTGATGGAATCGTTCATTTTTCCCGTCTTTTCCATCAGGCCCAGACTGACATGACAACCTCTTCCAGCAACGACTCATCTGCAGAGAATACAACAAAGACACGTTTCACTTCTCATATTCCAGCCCCATCACCATCTATTCCCAACCTGCAAAAACTCCTCATCCTGCTGATACCCCAATACTGAGCCGCTGCTGCCGTATGTGACCCTATTACTACACCTGATACCCCAATACTAAGCCACTGCTGCCGTATGTGTCCCTATTACTGCACCTGATACCCCAATACTGAGCCGCTGCTGCTGTATGTGTCCCTATTACTGCCCCTGATACCCCAATACTGAGCTGCTGCTGCCGTATGTGTCCCTATTACTGTCCCTCACACCCCAATACTGAGCCGCTGCTGCCATATGTGTCCCTATTACGGCCCCTGACACCCCAATACTGAGCCGCTGCTGCCGTATGTGTCCCTATTACTGCACCTGCTGCTGCTCTGTGCCCTCTAAATTCTAAAGCAACTCTCTACAATATAGTAATGCCAGGTGCAAGTGCCCTAGAAAACAGTGCCCATATTTTGCCCCTAGAAAGTAATAATGCCCTGTGTGCCCCTTTGATAACCACAGTAACCTGAGTTCCCCTATAACAATGAGTGCCCACTTTTGCATTTAATAAAGTCCGAGTCTCCCCCTGTACAGCTCCCCTATACACAGCATGATGCTCTCTTATACACAGTATAATGCACCCACACAGTATACTGACTCCTTAGTAGCCTCCAAACTGTTTGATGGCTCCAACAACGTATAATGACCCCCACACTGTAATCTCCATACTGTATGATGGCCCCCTAGATAGTCTTCATATACAGTAGCATAATGCACCAAATAGTCCACAATATAGTATAATGCACTCCCCATAGGCAGACTCTATAGCATATGGCAGCCCCCATAGGCAGACACTGTAATAAGGCAGCACCCCCATATAGGCAGACCCTGTAATAAGGCTGGTTTCACACTTGCGTTTTGATCTGCAGCGTTTAAAAAAAAACAAAAAACACATGCGTTATTTTTTCCTATGTTTAACATTAACAACGCATGCGTTTTTTTGCTGCATGCGTCCGTTTGCAGAAATGCAACATGTAGTAATTTCTAGAGGCGTTTTTTTGCCGCAAAAAAAGTATTGCTGTCTATGTAAACGCATGCGTTTTTAAGCACATGCGTTTGCTTGCGTTAAAAATGCATGCGTTTTTATAGAAAAAAACAAGAATGCACACTGACAAGCCACCCCCCCACCATCAAGGTGATAAAGGGATCCAAACCTTAACCCTAACCCTACCCCTAACCCTGAAAAGCCACCCCCCACCATCAAGGTGATAAAGGGATCCAAACCCTAACCCTACCCCTAACCCTGACAAGCCACCCCCCACCATCAAGGTGATAAAGGGATCCAAACCCTAACCCTACCCCTAACCCTGACAAGCCACCCCCCACCATCAAGGTGATAAAGGGATCCAAACCCTAACCCTACCCCTAACCCTGAAAAGCCACCCCCCACCATCAAGGTGATAAAGGGATCCAAACCCTAACCCTACCCCTAACCCTGACAAGCCACCCCCCACCATCAAGGTGATAAAGGGATCCAAACCCTAACCCTACCCCTGACAAGCCACCCCCCACCATCAAGGTGATAAAGGGATCCTAACCCTACCCCTAACCCTACCCCTAACCCTGACAAGCCACCCCCCACCATCAAGGTGATAACGGGATCCAAACCCTAACCCTACCCCTAACCCTGACAAGCCACCCCGCACCATCAAGGTGATAAAGGCATCCTAACCCTACCCCTAACCCTACCCCTAGGGATCCTAGGGATCCATAGGAATTGGCTATTATGTTGACCTGGTGACCAGGACATTCTTCTAATAAAAAGCTTTGTTCAATGTGGACACCCCAAGATATACGGTATTGCTATAGAGTACTAAAAATATAAACTCGTAGAGTATTGACTGTCATAGTGTTAGGGTTAGGGTTTGGATCCCTTTATCACCTTGATGGTGGGGGGTGGCTTGTCAGGGTTAGGGGTAGGGGTAGGGTTAGGGTTTGGATCCCTTTATCACCTTGATGGTGGGGGGTGGCTTGTCAGGGTTAGGGGTAGGGTTAGGGTTTGGATCCCTTTATCACCTTGATGGTGGGGGGTGGCTTGTCAGGGTTAGGGGTAGGGTTAGGGTTAGGGTTTGGATCCCTTTATCACCTTGATGGTGGGGGGTGGCTTGTCAGGGTTAGGGTTAGGGGTAGGGTTAGGTTTAGGGTTTGGATCCCTTTATCACCTTGATGGTGGGGGGTGGCTTATCAGTGACCTGGTGACCAGGACATTCTTCTAATAAAAAGCTACCCCTAACCCTAGGGATCCACACCCTAACCCTACCCCTAACACTAACCCTAACCCTAGGGATCCTAACCCTAAGCCTATCCCTAACCCTAACCCTAACCCTAGCTATTTCTATTTATAGTGGGTTTTCTAGTTGATTTTGATGATTGGCAGCTGTCACACACTTCTCAGCATGCGTTTCAAAAACGCAAACGCATGAAAAAACGCATGTAAACGCGTCAAAATGCCGCGGTTTTTTTTACCCAATGCAAAAACGCATGCGTCAAAAAAACGCAGCGTTTAAACGCGTTTACATGCGTTTTTTCACCACATGCGGTTTTTTAAAAAAACGCTGCAGATCAAAACGCAAGTGTGAAACCAGCCTAAGGCAGTACCCCCATAGGCAGACTCTGTAGTATAAGGCAGCACCCCCATAGGTAGACCCTGTAATAAGGCAGCACCCCCATAGTCAGACTCTGTAATAAGGCCTCCATAGTCAGACCCTGTAATAAGGGAGCACCCCCATAGTCAGACCCTGTAATAAGGCAGCCCCCATAGTCAGACCCTGTAATAAGGCAGCACCCCCATAGTCAGACCCTGTAATTAGGCAGCACCCCCATAATCAGACCCTGTAAAAAGGCAGCCCCTGTAAAAAGGCAGCACCCCCATAGTCAGACCTTGTAATAATGCAGCACCCCCATAGTCAAACCCTGTAAAAAGGCAGCCCCTGTAATAAGGCAGCACCCCCATAATCAGACCCTGTAATAAGGCAGCACCCCTATAGTCAGACCCTGTAATGAGGCAGCACCCCTATAGGTGGACCCTGTAATAAGGCAGCACCCGCATAGTCAGACCCTGTAATAAGGCAGCCCCCATATTCAGACCCTATAATGAGGCAACACCCCTATAGTCAGACCCTGTAATGAGGCAGCCCCAGTCAGACCCTGTAATAAGGCAGCACCCCCATAGGCAGACCCTGTAATAAGGCAGCACCCCTATAGGCAGACCCTGTAATAAGGCAGCACCCCCATAGTCAGACCCTGTAATAAGGCAGCACCCCTATAGGTAGACCCTGTAATAAGGCAGCACCCCCATAGTCAGACCCTGTAATAAGGCAGCACCCCTATAGGCAGACACTGTAATAAGGCAGCACCCCCATAGTCAGACCCTGTAATGAGGCAGCACTCCTATAGTCAGACCCTGTAATAAGGCAGCCCACGATAGGCAGACCCTGTAATAAGGCAGCACCCACATAGTCAGACCCTGTAATGAGGCAGCACCCCATAGTCAGACCCTGTAATAAGGCAGCACCCCCATAGTCAGACCCTGTAATGAGGCAGCACCCCCATAATCAGACCCTGTAATAAGGCAGCACCATAGTCAGACCCTGTAATAAGGCAGCTGTCATGTCGGACGCTGTTCAGACCAGGTCATCCGACAGACAGCGGTAGTTCCGCTTTTGACCACTATTTACTCATTGGCGTCGGCTAGATTTTGTCTAGCTGTTCCGGGGTTAATTTACCTGATTCTCGGATTGGAGGCTGGGCCATGCCCATTGCCTTTTTATGGTTCTCCTGATCATTGGGTGTCGCCGATTATAGCTTCTGTCTTGCGCATTTGTTATCTCGGTCTGGAGTGGAAAGCTGGTCATTGGAGTATCATTGCTGGTGGTGTATTTTCCCTTGTCTTATTTACTCCTTCCTATATTTGTGTTTATTTTGCCCTGCACATTTATAGTGTATTCCTGAGTGACTGCAGCGTGATGTATATTTTCCTTTATCCTTGTCTGTGCTAACTGTGGGTACTGGTGTATTGCATTCACTGGGTGGAGGGCGGAGGTTTCCAGCTCAGGGTTGTATCAGGAGGCAGGGTGAGGTTCGAGGCCTGAACATGCACACCATCAGTGTAAACTTCAGGTAGAGGGCCAGTCAGTATTTCCCTAGTCTTAGGGAAATTGCAGGGGCCCGGTTACAAGCTCTCGCCCACCTAGTCTCTCCGTGACAGCAGCCCCCCCCATAGGCTGACCCAGTAATAAGGCAGCAGCACCCATTAAAAAAAAATAAAAAAATAAATACTCACCTCTCTTCTTCCTGTTTCCTGCGCTGCTCCCGCTGATCTCCTGACAGCGGGCGCCGGCCAGTGACGTCATCGCACCCACTGTCAGTGTCGGCGACGATACAGTTACAGTAGCGTAGCTCCGGGTGTGCCCCCTCAGAGCACCGGGCCTGGGGCGTCAGCACACTCTGCCCCCCCGGTAGCTACGCTACTGTCATGCCCACATATATGGGAACACCTCAGTATATAAAAAATACAATACTTTATTGGCAAACATGTCTATGAAGAAGCTTGCATATACTTCTTACAACCTTTTGTAACCCACTTAGGTTCATATATTCAGGACACCTCTCATCTAATTCACCAACTACAAGATTTGATCATTCCAGAGGATACCATACTTGTCACGATGGACGTTGCTTCATTGTATACCTGCATTAGTCATACATTGGGCATTGAGGCGGTCTCGTTCTTTCTAAATCAGCAAATCACAGGTGACCGCAGACATCAGTCTTTCGTTGTGGACTTATTATCTTTTGTCTTGTCCAATAGCTACTTTGTCTTTGACAGGGTGTTCTACAATCAGATCTCCAGCACTGCAATGGGCGCCCGCTGTGCTCCTTCCTATGCCAACCTTTTTATGGGTTGGTGGGAGGAGACACAGGTGCGCCCGATGCATGCCTTCAAAGCCAACGTATTTCGTTGGTTTCATTACATTGATGACCTTTTGGTTTTGTGGACAGGGTCTGAAGCTGAATGTAAGGATTTTATCACCATGCTCAATGGTAATACGTTTAACATCTCTTTGACAGCCTCCCTTTCCACAACATCAGTGGAATTCTTGGATCTTAAGGTGATGAAAGTTGGCTCAAACCAAAATTCATCGTAAGACAACTGCGAAACATAATCTGCTCCACTTCTCAAGCTTTCACCCTCAGCATTTGCAGAAAAATCTTCCCAAGGGCCAATTTCTAAGGGTAAGGCGAAATTGCAGTTTAGATGTTGATTTCCGTGAAGGAGCATATGATTTAATGACCTGATTGTCTGAGAGAGGGTACCCACAAAAAATTATATCACAAGCTTTCGAGTATTCTCGGCACAGTGATAGACAAGCCTTCTACAACCCAGGGTCAAGGATGAGATTTCAACAACTAACTTAATAATTAATATTTAATAACCAGTGGCAGGATATCTACAATATTCTGAGGAAACATTGGGGTATCCTGCTAAATGAGACGAAACTTAGACCCCATCTATCTGATACACCTAGGATTATTGCTAGAAGAGCTAGGAATCTTAAGGATCGCCTCACCACAAGTCATTTTAAGAGACCAACTACGAGATTGGGGACAGGGAGCCTCTTAAAGGGATCTTTTCCTTGCGGCAATTGTAATGTGTGTCTCTATATGATTGCCACTGATGTTTTGACGCTTTCGGTTTTTCCAGAGAGGATAGAAACGAAGATGTATTCCAACTGTCGATCAAGGAATGTGATCTATTTACTCATTTGTCCATGCCCGAAAATATATGTTGGACAGACGAGTCAGTAGACTAGACGGAGGATTCAGCAGCATATATCAAATATTGGCAAGGCAAAAGGGGACAAGGAGAAGGGTAAGCCTATCTCATCAGTCGCATCTCACTTTTTGGAACACCATGACAGTAGACATCACAACATACGAATCATGATTGTGGATCAGGTGTCGAGCAGCATGAGTCCAAATGGACTCAACGAGGAGCTCCTTTTCTCTGGCTTCTATGGTTGATCTTCAGCTTGGATACGCACCTTGGCTTGCCATTTTATATACATTTTGCACTTCTAATATCTTTTCTCCCCCTACATCAAAGTTTCCTGTGCCATTTTGACATATGGGGATTCTGCATTGGCTAAAGAATATTATTTTATTTTTTATTTTTTTTGCAGATGTCAAAACCAAGTACCGCAGCATATCTATTCAAAAACTTCTAGTGGACTGTTTAGACAAAACTCCTGTTGATTATCTGAGGACATCGTTTTTTAATATCTATTTGTCTACTCAACCTATCGACGCATACCATATATTTTATGCAAGGCTCGCCGAGTTCCTTTGGGATTGTATCTGATTGCAGTCATGCTTCACTTTGTTATAATGTTATATCAGTACCAAATATCACAGTACCGTATATTATTAAAAAAATATATATATTTTTTTTCTTTTTCTTTTTTCTTGCATTATGTACCTGTCGTGTGCTCATGCGCTTTTTGCTATTCTGAAGTCTTATAATAAAAAATGAAATTAGAATGGTTGAATTACATACATGCAATATGCGCCCTTTTTGCATTCCTTTTAAACATATGGGGTTATAAGTATGTCCACAGCCCACGTTTCGTTGTGGGCCTCTAATGAGTGCTGTTAAGTAGGCTATGTTCAAACAATTTACAACGGCACTGGTCTTTGAGCATGCCATCCTTCTGCATGAGCATTCTGTGTGCAGCGCCCCCCACTGCCGCAGGGCCGAGGGGTACCCGGTACCGGGCCTCTGAGTCTCTGCTCTGGGGTTGTCACGGTGGCTAGACCCGGTCCGTGACCCTGCTGAGGGGCGCCCAATGAAAGATGTGAATGGTGGTGGTAGTGCGGTGCAGTAAATAACGAGGACACCAGGTTGCAGTCTCTTTACCTCTTTACTGAAGGCTTCAGGGTCCTCAATCCGGAATACGGTTAACCGGGCTGCGCAAGCCTGGTCGGTCCGATGGCACCTCCAGAGTTCCCCTTGCAGGTGGAAATCTGTGCCTACCTGCTAGCGCTTGTGTGTTGTAGTCCTTCCCTGCTGAGCACCACGGGATAGTCCTCACAACTGTTGTGTCTGTTTCTCGTGTTCCCTCACAACTCGATTCTGATGTTCTTCCACGTCCCCCAGATCTTATGGTTAGGACGCACCCGTATGACGGGGAGGCTCGGAGCTCTTCCGGGACTCTAGCGTCGCCCCACTCCTGTTGTTACCCCCCTGTGTCTTCCTAGGTCAATTGGGTGAGACAGCCCGCCTATAACTGACTGTCCTGCCGTAGGTTTGAAGTTTGGCTTGGAGCTCTATACTTCCTCGGCGTTCCGGCCACCGGTTATGCGCCTCAGTAGGATGTTGCCTCGTCTTACAGCACGACTCCTACTGGTATTCTCCTTGTTGCGTTGATCTCGTTTCTCACTCAGCACAATAAACCTCACTTCTTGTCCTTTCTTAGGGTACCGCCGCTATATCGTGCAGGCGCGGTCCCATAACGTTCTCTCTGGTTGCTAGGCCTCTGTCAGGATCCCACCCCTGACAGGGACCCCTCTGAATCTTCCCCTACAACACCCTCTGCCACAAGGTGTTGCCTGGTTCCAACCCAGTCAGCTTTCTCTCTAACTCCCTGCCTAACCCCCAGTTATACCAGATTGTGAGGAGTGGCCTAATAAATAGAACCCTTAGCTCCCCCTGGAGGCCAGACTGTGAAATGTATTGGTGTCTGTGATACCTGGTCAGATGAACTCCTTCAGTGCCATCAGACGTACCATAGCCCCCCTTAGCGGCGGAGCAACAGTACTGCAACGACCAGGACTCTGGGGCGCTGCACTCCCCCCCGGTTAAATCCAGTACTCCTGGACTGGGAAGAAAACAACAATACATGTCAGCAAAAAGACATACAATTTTGAAAATGCAAGTACAAGTAAACTTTTTAACAGAGCTTCCCTTTATGGGAGGTGAGGACACTTGAACGTTACAAACATAGTTAAATACTTTAGATAACATACTATAAATACTTTTCTTACCCAACCGGGTATTCTACTAAGTGCAAAATCTTTGAACAATAATTTAACTTTGCCTTTAAGGACGTACTCGCTGAATCTACTAAAGACCTTCTTATAAAACCTTATAAGGCTAATCAACTTTTATGCATTCTCCTTCTTCAAATCTGCAGGACCGCCTGTCCTAACTGCTCCAGACCTACTGCCTCTCCTTTCTGTTACAGGACCGCCCCTTTCTGCCCGGGCCTACTGTCTTTCTACTACTATACACAGTATAGAACATATCATCCATCTTTCAGTTCAAGATCACTGAGCCATCTCTATATGGCTCCTAAGAGGACTCACCACTAACCCCTACGGGTTCACTTCCTGTCCTCATTTTCTAGCACATTATCAAACATTTTCTATTAAATAAAACATTAAACTTCCTTCATTACTTTCTTACTGACATGTATGCAGGACGCTATGTCTACCCCTACGGGTCTGCTGCATCTTTCTTCTAGCTTTCACCTTTACAGGACTTTATTTCAGAGCACATTACCAACATTTCTTACAATCAACTAGTTAGTTACATTTAACTTCTTCTTTCAAGACATTATTGCCATTTAACCATCTTAAGGCAACACTGTTCATAAGTGCAATATGTGGACATCCCCTTTAAGAGGGGACCAAGTCTCTATGAGGTAGTGCAACTTCTCAAGCTGCAAGTCTGTTCGCAGTAAGGACTCCGGTGCTGGTTCCCAAACCAGTATCTTCGCAAAGAGTCCTTTCCTTGTATAAAACCAGTAGAGAGCACCTTTAAGAAGGTGCAAACTATTTACAAAATCAGTTTTTGAATCATTCACCGTCCATGATTCGGCAGTCTCTTGATAACGGAAGCAACAAGTAGAGAACAAACAAAAGGCAATAGGGATCCCGGGTCAACAAAGGGATCCCTTTAAGAGTTAACCCTGGACGGGTTTTAGCAGCAAAACAGCAGAGAAAAACAATGAACTATTTACAATCAATAAAGCATTCTTGCTTACTCAGTTTTCTTGCAGTGCAGGGGATGGTCTCCTTCCAGGCCTCACCCGGCCAACGGGTCGCGTTGGTGCAGCAAGGGCCGGTCCTGGCTCCAGCAACGACAGGATCCCTCTGCGGGATGCCCTCCTTACTCGTGGGCAAGCGCGACCCAGGGGCACACGGTGAGCCCGGACTTCCGGAGGTTCCACGGAGACAGGTTCCATCGCCTTCTCTGCAGGGGGCTCGTCCTCAGATGTCCCGGTATCGGCCTGGAGTGCGACACACCGCTGGACGCCCCGAGCTATCCAGCCGACCTCCCTCCTCCACCGGGTGTAGGTCACTGCGTCGCCAGGCTCCAGGTCAGAATCGTACCTTCCCCCGCAGGGCTCCACTTCCTCTCGATCAACACGGACCTGTAGTGGCTCCCCGATCTACTGGATAACTCCCCTTCCTTTCCGGGAGTTAAAGGACACCACAACACCCCAGTGTGATGGTGGAGTCTCCGCGACGCTTGTCACATCGACCTGGGCCGCAGGTTGGGGTCTGTTCCGCCATGCCGTCATCAAGCGTCGCAGGTGTTCTGCCTCCGGTAGGATCCTCAAGCCCTGTGCCTGCAGCTCACACTCCGCCGCGGTCGGGATGAAAGAAGCGGGGGACACCGGAGACAGGCGGACCTCCGTAGGTTGGCCCAGCTGAGCGATCACACGGGCATCGGCTTCCAGGCGGTAGGCTATCTGCCAGGCCTCAGCTGCAGCCACACACTCCTCGGACGGCGGCCATGGGGGTCGACCTATCGGTAGCTCCGCAAGGGTCAGTTCCCGCAACGATGGCGTGTCCGGGGCTGTGTCGGGTTGTGCAGCCTCTCGCTGAGTCGGGTCATTCCCACGTGGTGCTCCCGGCATCGCCATCTTCGCTTCCTCTCCAGTGTCCTCTTCCCGCTGTCTCTTTCGTGGGCGGCCCCGTCTCCATGGTCTCCATCCTCCAAAGAGAATAAGTAGGCGGACCTCGGCTGCTGACGGACACGTCCTCAGAACGCAGAAATACTTAGACTGGGCGGCCATTGTCTTTCGCGCTCTTCAGCTTGTTTACGCCCACTCCACGCCCCTCTTCTTCTCCTGCGCTCTCCTCAGCGCTGTAATGGCGGCGGATTTTGGCAGCAAGTGGCACAGCACAGTCTTTGCAATAAGTCACAGTCCAAGTATAATAAATCACAGTTCCATAGCACACATGACCTGATTCTTCAGGCTTAAGTAGATCCTGTTCGTGACGCCAAAATTGCAGCGCCCCCACTGCTGCAGGGCCGAGGGGTACCCGGTACCGGGCCTCTGAGTCTCTGCTCTGGGGTTGTCACGGTGGCTAGACCCGGTCCGTGACCCTGCTGAGGGGCGCCCAATGAAAGGTGTGAATGGTGGTGGTAGTGCGGTGCAGTAAATAACGAGGACACCAGGTTGCAGTCTCTTTACCTCTTTACTGAAGGCTTCAGGGTCCTCAATCCGGAATACGGTTAACCGAGCTGCGCAAGCCTGGTCGGTCCAATGGCACCTCCAGAGTTCCCCTTGCAGGTGGAAATCTGTGCCTACCTGCTAGCGCTTGTGTGTTGTAGTCCTTCCCTACTGAGCTCCACGGGATAGTCCTCACAACTGTTGTGTCTGTTTCTCGTGTTCCCTCACAACTCGATTCTGATGTTCTTCCACGTCCCCCAGATCTTATGGTTAGGACGCACCCGTATGACGGGGAGGCTCGGAGCTCTTCCGGGACTCTAGCGTCGCCCCACTCCTGTTGTTACCCCCCTGTGTCTTCCTAGGTCAATTGGGTGAGACAGCCCGCCTATAACTGACTGTCCTGCCGTAGGTTTGAAGTTTGGCTTGGAGCTCTATACTTCTTCGGCGTTCCGGCCACCGGTTATGCGCCTCAGTAGGATGTTGCCTCGTCTTACAGCACGACTCCTACTGGTATTCTCCTTGTTGCGTTGATCTCGTTTCTCACTCAGCACAATAAACCTCGCTTCTTGTCCTTTCTTAGGGTACCGCCGCTATATCGTGCAGGCGCGGTCCCATAACGTTCTCTCTGGTTGCTAGGCCTCTGTCAGGATCCCACCCCTGACAGGGACCCCTCTGAATCTTCCCCTACAACACCCTCTGCCACAAGGTGTTGCCTGGTTCCAACCCAGTCAGCTTTCTCTCTAACTTCCTGCCTAACCCCCAGTTTTACCAGATTGTGAGGAGTGGCCTAATAAATAGAACCCTTAGCTCCCCCTGGAGGCCAGACTGTGAAATATATTGGTGTCTGTGATACCTGGTCAGATGAACTCCTTCAGTGCCATCAGTCGTACCATAGCCCCCCTTAGCAGCGGAGCAACAGTACTGCAACGACCAGGACTCTGGGGCGCTGCATGTGCATACGTGGTTGTCATCCACGTTTGCACATGGATACTATATGCCTCAGTTTGGAACCAAGGATGTGGTAATTGTCTAACTAACCTAGTCTTTAGACTGTTAAACACTTTTCCCACTAGTGTTTTGGAAAGTGTTACAGTCGTTAATGAACAGACATCCGCTATTACTAATGGATGTCGGTTGTTCTTGTACTTCTTTACAAACATATGGGGTCATAAATCTGTCTAGAGTTTCCATTTTGATGTTGTTTGGCCAGTCACTATGTTGCTTTTGTAATGACATTGCGCCTGCGCCGGCATTTCTTTCCTTTCTTTCCTGCGCATGCGCAGTAGGGATTTTATCGAGCATCTATGAGCTGCTGGCGTGCGTCGGACTTCCAACTTGGCGCATGCGCAGTAGTAATTTCACATACCTTTTTTGCATAGTCTTGACCTTGGGCATGTGCAAGATGGCTGCGGGTAACACAGCGCTCCATGTGCGCAATCTCCAAAGGCTCTTTAGCCAGGAGAATACCCTTAACTATGATAAATGTGTATATATACCTGAGGGACGCTTAACACAATATGCCACTTTTTCCCTGAGGAAGCCGCAATTTGGGCGGCGATACGCGTGGGAACTTATCCCACACTCTGTTCCCCCACTGCTTATATGGCTCCATTCTGAACCTCTGGACTGTTGGTATGAGGGTACATCGGTTTGAGGATTGGGTTTATTTACTTCTTTTCAGTTCCCTCTCCTCTTGTCCCTCTCCACGTCTAACTGACTTGCTTTTTTCTTTTGGTGCCTTGAACTGGTAGTATGTTTTGCGTTAGATTTATGCACCTGATTTTGGGTTTATATGGTACTGTTATATTAACATAGTCATGCATATTGCATAATATGGCTCAAACTGATTGCATCCTAGGAGCAACATTACATTGATTTTTTTTTGCTGTAGGGGACATCTTCTGTGGGTTGTTATAGCCCCCATATTAGGGCATGACATCTGTATAGGTGTTGTAGGGGTTCACTCACTCAGGTGCGTTCGAGGAAACAGGAGGCACATTCTCTTTAATGCCCATGTGGGTTTATTTGCTCCATAAACCAGCAAGGCAGCAACAAAAGGGAAAAAGTCCGTACATCAGGCCGACATAGCATAAAAGTCTATAGAAGAGCTCCGCTCTCTCAGGTCTGTAGGCACACAGGCCCAGTCCTGGAGCCTTAACACACTGTGTAGGCTTTCTCCTCCACACACACAGACTCCTTTCTGTAGTGTCCTGCCTGGACACAGGGATCTCTGTCCACACTCACAGATTCCCAAACACTCACTAGCATGTGCCAAAATACCTCAATTATGTAGCCTGAAACCACACCCAGGTACCTGTCACATGATTAGACATGTGGTTCTGACATCACCACAGGTCCTGAAACAAACACAGATAGGCATGGTTATGCCCCTTACCCAGGGGTGAGGTATATGGGTAGCCAGACCCTCCCATCTCTCATAGCTACCCGTAACCCGGACCCAAATATACCAAGCAACTCCTTATTGCTTTATGTGCCTTACAGAAAACACTCCGGGATACATCACAGCGACAAGCCTTCTCTGTGATACATACCTCCCGTCGACTATCCAACCTTTAGCCACGCTACATACCTCCCCCTCTGCCTAAAGCCGTGGGGCTTGGCACTTGTCCTAAACCGACTAGAGACCCCTCTCAGTCGTCCCTGACAACCACACCATATGTCTAAGTCAGGGCCTGTTATTGAACCCTTGTTGTGAATTTGCTTTTTGCTCCCTCTAGTGGTTACTAGTTTTTTGACTCTGGTTTTTCTGTCATTCCTTTTATCCGCACCTGGGTCGTTAGTTAGGGGTGTTGCTATATAAGCTCCCTGGACCTTCAGTTCTATGCCTGGCAACGTAGTTATCAGAGCTAGTCTGCTGTGCTCTTGTCTACTGATCCTGGTTCCAGTTATATCAGCTAAGTCTGCCTTTTGCTTTTTGCTATTTGTTTTGGTTTTGTATTTTTGTCCAGCTTGTTCCAAATCTATATCCTGACCTTTGCTGGAAGCTCTAGGGGGGCTGGTGTTCTCCCCCCGGACCGTTAGACGGTTCGGGGGTTCTTGAATTTCCAGTGTGGATTTTGATAGGGTTTTTGTTGACCATATAAGTTACCTTTCTTTATTCTGCTATTAGTAAGCGGGCCTCTCTGTGCTAAACCTGGTTCATTTCTGTGTTTGTCATTTCCTCTTACCTCACCGTCATTATTTGTGGGGGGCTTCTATCCAGCTTTGGGGTCCCCTTCTCTGGAGGCAAGAAAGGTCTTTGTTTTCCTCTACTAGGGGTAGCTAGATTCTCCGGCTGGCGCGTGTCATCTAGAATCAACGTAGGAATGATCCCCGGCTACTTCTAGTGTTGGCGTTAGGAGTAGATATATGGTCAACCCAGTTACCACTGCCCTATGAGCTGGATTTTTGTATTCTGCAGACTTCCACGTTCCTCTGAGACCCTCGCCATTGGGGTCATAACAGTTTGCCAGGACCGTATTAAATGTTTAATGCATTGCAGAAGAGGGATTATAAGAAAGAAGATTCTGAGTTTTTTTTTTTCTTTTTCCCCTTTACCTCAGAGTGGCTATGCTTGCTGCAGACATGAATGTCCAGACCTTGATTACAAGTGTGGACCAGCTGGCTACTCGTGTGCAGGGCATACAAGATTATGTTATCAGAAATCCTAGGTCAGAACCTAAAATACCGATTCCTGAACTGTTTTCCGGAGACAGGTTTAAGTTTAGGAATTTCGTGAATAATTGTAAATTGTTTTTGTCCCTGAGACCCTGTTCATCTGGAGATTCTGCTCAGCAAGTAAAAATTGTTATTTCGTTCTTACGGGGCGACCCTCAGGATTGGGCTTTTTCGCTGGCGCCAGGAGATCCGGCATTGGCTGATCTTGATGCGTTTTTTCTGGCGCTCGGTTTACTTTATGAGGAACCCAATCTTGAGATTCAGGCAGAAAAGGCCTTGCTGGCTATGTCTCAGGGGCAGGACGAGGCTGAAGTGTATTGCCAAAAATTTCGGAAATGGTCCGTGCTGACACATTGGAACGAGTGTGCACTGGCCGCTAATTTTAGAAATGGCCTTTCTGAAGCCATTGAGAATGTTATGGTGGGTTTTCCCATTCCCACAGGTCTGAATGATACTATGGCACTGGCTATTCAAATTGACCGGCGGTTGCGGGAGCGCAAAACCGCAAATTCCCTCATGGTGTTGTCTGAACAGACACCTAATTCGGTGCAATGTGATAGAAAAACCGCAAATTCCCTCATGGTGTTGTCTGAACAGACACCTGATTTAATGCAATGTGATAGAATCCTGACTAGAAATGAGCGGAAAATTCATAGACGCCGGAATGGCTTGTGCTACTACTGTGGTGATTCTACACATGTTATCTCAGCATGCTCTAAACGTATAGCTAAGGTTGTTAGTCCTGTCACCGTTGGTAATTTGCAACCTAAATTTATTCTGTCTGTAACTTTGATTTGCTCACTGTCATCTTATCCTGTCATGGCGTTTGTAGATTCAGGTGCTGCCCTGAGTCTCATGGATCTCTCATTTGCTAAGCGCTGTGGTTTTACTCTTGAACCATTAGAAAATCCTATTCCTCTTAGGGGTATTGATGCTACACCATTGGCAGCAAATAAACCGCAGTATTGGACACAGGTTACCATGTGCATGACTCCTGAACACCGCGAGGTGATACGTTTCCTGGTTTTACATAAAATGCATGATTTGGTTGTTTTAGGGCTGCCATGGTTACAGACCCATAATCCAGTCCTGGACTGGAAGGCTATGTCAGTCTCAAGTTGGGGCTGTCGTGGTATTCATGGGGATTCCCTGCCTGTGTCTATTGCTTCCTCTACGCCTTCGGAAGTTCCGGAGTATTTGTCTGATTATCAGGATGTCTTCAGTGAGTCTGAGTCCAGTGCACTGCCTCCTCATAGGGACTGTGACTGTGCTATAGATTTGATCCCAGGCAGTAAATTTCCTAAGGGAAGACTGTTTAATCTGTCGGTACCTGAACATACCGCTATGCGTTCATATATCAAGGAGTCTCTGGAGAAAGGACATATTCGTCCGTCTTCTTCCCCTCTTGGTGCGGGATTCTTTTTTGTGGCAAAAAAGGACGGATCTTTGAGACCTTGTATTGATTATCGGCTTTTAAATAAGATCACTGTCAAGTTTCAGTATCCTTTACCGCTGTTGTCTGACTTGTTTGCCCGGATTAAGGGTGCCAAGTGGTTCACCAAGATAGACCTTCGTGGTGCGTACAACCTTGTGCGCATTAAGCAAGGTGATGAATGGAAAACCGCATTCAATACGCCCGAAGGTCATTTTGAGTACTTGGTGATGCCTTTTGGGCTCTCCAATGCGCCTTCAGTTTTTCAGTCCTTTATGCATGACATTTTCCGGAAGTATCTGGATAAATTTTTGATTGTTTATCTGGATGATATTTTGTTTTTTTCTGATAATTGGGATTCGCATGTGGAGCAGGTCAGGTTGGTCTTTAAAATTTTGCGTGAAAATTCTTTGTTTGTCAAGGGCTCAAAGTGTCTCTTTGGTGTACAGAAGGTTCCCTTTTTGGGGTTCATTTTTTCCCCTTCTGCTGTGGAGATGGACCCAGTCAAGGTCCGAGCTATTCTTGATTGGACTCAGCCCTCGTCAGTTAAGAGTCTTCAGAAGTTCTTGGGCTTCGCTAACTTCTACCGTCGTTTTATCGCTAATTTTTCTAGCATTGTGAAACCTTTGACGGATATGACCAAGAAGGGCTCCGATGTAGCTAACTGGGCTCCTGCTGCCGTGGAGGCTTTCCAGGAGTTGAAACGCCGGTTTACTTCGGCGCCTGTTTTGTGCCAGCCTGACGTCTCACTTCCCTTTCAGGTTGAGGTGGATGCTTCGGAGATTGGGGCAGGGGCCGTTTTGTCGCAGAGAGGCCCTGGTTGCTCTGTTATGAAACCTTGTGCCTTTTTCTCTAGGAAGTTTTCGCCTGCCGAGCGAAATTATGATGTGGGCAATCGGGAGTTGTTGGCCATGAAATGGGCATTTGAGGAGTGGCGTCATTGGCTCGAGGGTGCTAAGCATCGTGTGGTGGTCTTGACTGATCACAAAAATCTGATGTATCTCGAGTCTGCTAAACGCCTTAATCCGAGACAGGCCCGCTGGTCATTGTTTTTCTCCCGCTTTGATTTTGTTGTCTCGTATTTACCAGGTTCAAAGAATGTGAAGGCCGATGCTCTTTCTAGGAGCTTTGTGCCTGATGCTCCTGGAGTCGCTGATCCTGTTGGTATTCTTAAAGATGGAGTTATCTTGTCAGCTATTTCTCCTGATCTGCGACGTGTGTTGCAGAGATTTCAGGCTGATAGGTCTGAGTCTTGTCCACCTGACAGACTGTTTGTCCCGGATAAGTGGACCAGCAGAGTCATTTCCGAGGTTCATTCCTCGGTGTTGGCAGGTCACCCGGGAATTTTTGGCACCAGAGATCTGGTGGCCAGGTCCTTTTGGTGGCCTTCCTTGTCAAGGGATGTGCGGTCATTTGTGCAGTCCTGTGGGACTTGTGCTCGAGCTAAGCCTTGCTGTTCTCGTGCCAGCGGTTTGCTCTTGCCCTTGCCTGTCCCGAAGAGACCTTGGACACATATCTCCATGGATTTCATTTCTGATCTTCCGCTATCTCAGGGCATGTCCGTTATCTGGGTGATATGTGATCGCTTTTCCAAGATGGTCCATTTGGTTCCTTTGCCTAAGCTGCCTTCCTCTTCCGATCTGGTTCCTGTGTTTTTTCAGAACGTGGTTCGTTTGCACGGCATCCCTGAGAATATTGTGTCAGACAGAGGATCCCAGTTCGTTTCCAGGTTCTGGCGATCCTTTTGTAGTAGGATGGGCATTGATTTGTCGTTTTCGTCTGCTTTCCATCCTCAGACTAATGGACAGACGGAGCGAACTAATCAGACTTTGGAGGCTTATTTGAGGTGTTTTGTCTCTGCTGATCAGGACGATTGGGTGACATTCTTGCCGTTGGCTGAGTTTGCCCTTAATAATCGGGCTAGTTCTGCCACCTTGGTTTCGCCTTTTTTCTGCAACTCTGGTTTCCATCCTCGTTTTTCTTCGGGTCATGTGGAGCCTTCTGACTGTCCTGGGGTGGATTCTGTGGTGGATAGGTTGCAGCAGATCTGGAATCATGTGGTGGACAACTTGAAGTTGTCACAGGAGAAGGCTCAGCGCTTTGCCAACCGCCGCCGCGGTGTGGGTCCCCGACTACGCGTTGGGGATTTGGTATGGCTTTCTTCCCGCTTTGTTCCTATGAAGGTCTCCTCTCCCAAATTTAAACCTCGTTTTATTGGGCCTTACAAGATATTGGAAATCCTTAATCCTGTATCTTTTCGTCTGGATCTTCCTGTGTCGTTTGCTATTCACAATGTATTTCATAGGTCCTTGTTGCGGCGGTACATTGTGCCTGTAGTTCCTTCTGCTGAGCCTCCTGCTCCGGTGTTGGTTGAGGGCGAGTTGGAGTACGTGGTGGAGAAGATCTTGGATTCTCGCCTCTCCAGGCGGAGGCTTCAGTACCTGGTCAAGTGGAAGGGCTATGGTCAGGAGGATAATTCCTGGGTGGTCGCCTCTGATGTTCATGCGGCCGATTTAGTTCGTGCCTTTCATGCCGCTCATCCTGATCGCCCTGGTGGTCGTGGTGAGGGTTCGGTGACCCCTCACTAAGGGGGGGGTACTGTTGTGAATTTGCTTTTTGCTCCCTCTAGTGGTTACTAGTTTTTTGACTCTGGTTTTTCTGTCATTCCTTTTATCCGCACCTGGGTCGTTAGTTAGGGCTGTTGCTATATAAGCTCCCTGGACCTTCAGTTCTATGCCTGGCAACGTAGTTATCAGAGCTAGTCTGCTGTGCTCTTGTCTACTGATCCTGGTTCCAGTTATATCAGCTAAGTCTGCCTTTTGCTTTTTGCTATTTGTTTTGGTTTTGTATTTTTGTCCAGCTTGTTCCAAATCTATATCCTGACCTTTGCTGGAAGCTCTAGGGGGGCTGGTGTTCTCCCCCCGGACCGTTAGACGGTTCGGGGGTTCTTGAATTTCCAGTGTGGATTTTGATAGGGTTTTTGTTGACCATATAAGTTACCTTTCTTTATTCTGCTATTAGTAAGCGGGCCTCTCTGTGCTAAACCTGGTTCATTTCTGTGTTTGTCATTTCCTCTTACCTCACCGTCATTATTTGTGGGGGGCTTCTATCCAGCTTTGGGGTCCCCTTCTCTGGAGGCAAGAAAGGTCTTTGTTTTCCTCTACTAGGGGTAGCTAGATTCTCCGGCTGGCGCGTGTCATCTAGAATCAACGTAGGAATGATCCCCGGCTACTTCTAGTGTTGGCGTTCGGAGTAGATATATGGTCAACCCAGTTACCACTGCCCTATGAGCTGGATTTTTGTATTCTGCAGACTTCCACGTTCCTCTGAGACCCTCGCCATTGGGGTCATAACAACCCTTTAATCGGCACTCGTCATCCCTTTCCGTCACATCCTTTGATAACGATGACCCCTTGTCATCTCGTCCGCTACAGGATCTCCCGCTTAAGCCACTGAGCCCTGAGCTAACTGAGGAGTCACTATTTCTAGCTCTTCCATCTGACCACCTTCGGTTCTCTCTCAGTCGTTGATCTCTCCTATTGTCTTTCTTCAGAGAGCAGCTCTTCTCTTTACGTCTATATCCTCTGTTAACTTCAGCTTGAGGACTTCCAGGCTTTAGAGCACCTCTTCGCCTCTTTGGCAGCTGTTTATTAACTTGCAGTCTCTCAAGTCTCAGCTGTTCTACCTCCCTTAGGTATGCCATGCGATATTCCAGGAGCATGCGGATATTCCTAAGACTCTCTCTGGATCCGACAACCAGGAACGGAACCATCCCATCTTCACCCATGGCCTGGACCTCTTCATCAGCCGGTATCCTCAGTCTCTTCAGACCGGATTTATCCACCATCTCCTGCATCACTCTCCCAAGTTTCCCAATGACTTTCGCCACCAGACCTTTGGGTACTTGGACTGTGTCTTCCACTAAGCCCAGCTGACTAAGAGCTTTCCTTTCACGCTCCAAACGTCGAACGGCTTCATCATTCTTCAAAATGATCTTCTGCTTTGTACGGAGGCAGTGTAGGTGCATATCCCTCAGGATAGCCACCCGCTTCACTGTGACTTCCATAGTCGACAGTATCACCAACTGTTTAGTCTCTGGTGCCCAGTGCACACTACATGCTTCCACTGCTTTTCTGAAGGCCTCATGCACACCTTCACCGGTACAGGCTTCTTGCACCTCTTCGGGTACATCAATCATGGTCCTGAAGAGCGGGGTCTCACTCTCTTCATAGACAGACAGCTCCCTTTTTGCCTCTGACCTTTCCACCAAGACGTCTGTCACGACCGGGTGACTGTCTTGTTCCGCTTTTAGCACAAACTCTTCCTCAGTCTTGTCTTCTGCTTTAGCCTTCGCCAAGATGGGCATTGGCAACTCCTCTGCCAGGCAGCGATGTTCCTCTTCTCTCTGGAGAAGCTCCTGCTGATGCTTTTCTTGAGCCATTCTGAGCACGTCCATATCTTTCAATATGGCCCTATTCAGGGTTTGACACGCTGATAGGTGACCTCTGAGCTCAGAGACTTCCTTCTCCAGCGCATCCACTCTGTGCTCAACCGCCAGTCTCAGGACCCTTTCTTGCTCGACTGTCTCTTTAAGCAGCTCTATCTCATGGTCCTGCTCTCTTTTGTCTAGCACATGTCGCACCACCAGTTCTTTCATTAAACTTTCAGACGGGGTCTCTTGCCCACCCACACTCTGCCTCTTCAGAGTTCCACCTGTTTCTGCATCCACCTCTATGGTCTCTCCTAGGCTCTCTGTCTGTTTACTCTTAAGTACTTCTGGACTCTTGGTAACTTCAGCATCAGGTACTCTGGAGTCTTCATACTGATCCACTTCACTCTTTCCGGGCATTGCAGATGTGGGTCTACTACAGGTCTGTTCTAACCCCAGCCCGTCACTAACTACCTCAGTGCTAGGGTTTGTCAGAGATAAAGTGACCTCCTCATCAAGGACAATAACGTTATCTGCACCTGACCCTGTCTCTTCCTCATCATCTCTCTTCTCAGAGGGTGTAACCTGTCCTGCCTTTTTGCGGCCCCCACGACGAGATGAAGATCGGTGTTTTTTACTGGGCTCCTCCTTACTGCACTCTTTTCCCTTTGCGCTCGAGTAACAGTCGGGATAGGAGTCACCCCCTCTCACCCTGTCATCCTGGAACAGCAATTCCCCATTTACACAAGTGTCATATCCACACTTTCTTCCAGTCACCCGGAACTCTGGATTATTGACCTTAGGTGTCGCTATCTCCTTTTCACACATCACACCACTCGGAATCACTACAGCCGCCTGTTGTGGTGGGGCTCCCTTAGGGTCATTCTGAGTCCGTTCTGAGCAATCAGACACTCCCCTTTCCTCCCACAAGTCCCAAAACCTTTCAAAGTCCTGGCCTATTACAACAGGGAATGGCAAATCTGAGACTACAGGTACATCATGGCTGGCAATAATAGTGGGCGTCTCAATGATTACCCTGGACACCGGATAATCCCTAGTGACCCCATGAACGCAGTGGACTTCCATCTTCCTTCCGGGAATAAAATAGACAGGGAGTGTGGCGCTCACCAGCGTCACCAGGCTCCCTGAGTCCAGAGATCCAGTCACGCACACTCCATTGATTTCTACAGAACAGCTCTGTGTCATCTTGCCAGATGAAAAGTCAGTACAATATTCTGAACATGCGCTGTTCGAACACTGAACCCTTTTTGGGCCACCACCCCTATTTGGGTCGCCGCCCCCTTTTTGGACTCCACCCCCTTTTGGGTTACCGCCCCCTTGTGGACCATTTCCTCCTTTAGGGCCACCAGCCCTTTTAGGGACTCCACCCCCTTTTGAGACGCAGCCCCTTTTCGGCCAACCATAATTATTTGGGGTCACCGCTCCATTTTTGGGACTCCACCCACTTTTTAGGGACACCACCCCACTCTGGGGCACACCCTGTGGACTTCCCACAGTACTCTCAGGCCCCAGTTCGCCGAGCACACCAATGTGACTCTGGCCCTTTAAGAGTCTGCACACTCTAAACCAGCAAAGTTTTTTTTTTTTTTTCTCTTTTCTCTCTTTGCTGCAACCGCGCTGCACAGCTCAACCGCAGACTTCGTGGACCCGCCGATCCACAGCAAGCCGCTTGTCACCTTCGTGGACCCGCCGATCCACAGCAAGAGGCTTGTCACCTTCGTGACCCCACCGAGCCACAGCAAACTTCGTGACCTCAGCGAGCCACAGCAAGCTGACTCTCAGGAAAAAAAAACTCAGTCTCTCACTGACCCTGGTCAGAACACCACAGACTCTGGTCTATTACACACCCGGCTTTACACACAGCCCAAACATAGTTTTCCACTGACCCCGGTCAGTACAATACACGGTTTTCAGACCGTCACCCGTTGGCAACTTCACGGGTTCCTGGACACCCCTCAGCCTCAGAGATGCCCAGACGCACTGTCTCTGTTTTCTTCCACTCTGACCCCGGTCAGTACACACGGACACCTGTCCGTTACCTGTTGGTGCCGGCCACACAGGTTCCCGGATCCCTCTTCTCCTCAAAGGTATCCCAAAACAGCAGTTCTCACTGACCCCGGTCAGTACTGTATTACTCACGGTTGTCAAGACCGTCCACTCTTCTTGGCTCAGCCCAGCCAGCGCTGCAACATGTGCTCCTGGATCTTTGCCCACATCCGAAACACCAGAAAACACTCCGGGTTACATCACAGCGACAAGCCTTCTCTGTGATACATACCTCCCGTCGACTATCCAACCTTTAGCCACGCTACAGTGTGTATTGCATGTTTGCAATTTTTAAGTGTTTTTAACATTTTTTGTGTTTTGTCCTTCATGTATTTTTTTTTATGTTTGCCAATAAAGTATTGTATTTTTTATATACTGAGGTGATCCCATATATGTGGGCATGGTCTTTTTCTTGCTCTTTGTCATGTTTATTCCCAAGCCCATGGTGAACCCTCTTCTCTTGAAGTGATTTGTGGTGCCCTCCACCTGTGTAATTGAGGTGACCTTACTGACATCATCTCAGTTCACAGCGGTTGGGTCTCGTGGAGTACAGTGTAAGAAGCGGAAGTGGCTGCTGCTCCATTGTATGGAGCTTTGTTCTCTGAACTCCTCCACTTGGACTTCCACCTCCTGGTTCAATATTTTTTTTTATTCCATTTTATTTTAAGTAATTTTCCTATCCATATTTGTTTGCAGGGCAACTGTCCTGCTCTTACCTTCATTTTGCTTTATTTTGCGTCCCCCAAGCCTTTACTGCAACCATTTTTCAGCCATTTTACAGCATCAAAGTTATAGTCCCCATTGACTTATATGCAGGGCCGGTTTAAGGCAAAGTGGGGCCCTAGGCAAAGTTTAGAATGGGGCCCCAAATGCTAACATATTGCACATCATACAGAAGCATTTTGGTTGTATTTGCATGCGCTGATCTCAGGCCGCTAAACAAGTGTGATTGACAATACTGAAGTTGTTGGACGCTTGTTTCCCAGCCTCTTTCCACCATCTGAGAAAGAATGAAGGGAACAGAACGATCACTAATAGATCACTAACAGATCACCATACAGTATCATGTTATCAGCAGCACATCTACAGTTTACACCGGCAATGTGCTGCTGAGAACAAGGATTTTTATTCCGGCATAAACAATCCAATCACCCAATGAATCTGCAGCATTTTGGTTGTTTAGTATAATACACCCCATAGTCCTCCATATATTATAATGTGCACCACAGTCCTCCATATTGTAAAATACACACCCCATAGTCCTCCATATAATATAATGTGCCCCATAGTCCTCCATATAGTATAATATATTCCTCATAGTCCTCCATATAGTATTATACACTTCCCATAGTCCTCCATATAGTATAATACACTCCTCATAGTCCTCCATATAGTATTATACACTTCCCATAGTCCTCCATATAGTATAATACACTCCTCATAGTCCTCCATATATTAAAATATACTCCTCAGTCCTCCATATAGCATAGTACACTCCTCACAGTGCTCCATATAGTATAATGCGACGTCATCCATGTTGTACAATTCACTTCCCATAGTATAATGCACCCCATAGTTCTTCATATAGTATAATGTATTCCCCATAGTCCTCAATACAGTATAATTCAGCCCACATATAGTATAATGCAGCCACCACCCCACAGAGTATAATGCAGCCACCCCACAGAGTATAATGCAGCCACCCCAGAGTATAACGCAACCCCCCACAGAGTATAATGTAACCTCCCCATAGAATATAATGCAGCCCCCATATAGTATAATGTAGCCACCTCATAGAGTATGATGCATTCGCCCCTCATAGAATATAAATATAATACAGCCCCCCATATAATATAATGTAGCCCCAAACAGGATATAATACAGCCCACCTCCCCATAGAATATAATAGAAAACATATAGAGAACACCTTGGAGCTTTACATTCCCAATAATGACTAGTGAAGATATAATAATGAATGCCTAAAAAATTGCTGTAAAAATGTAACACTCTTTATTAATTATATAGCATAGACAAGGCACACAAATATATGAAAAATCACATGAAATATACAAAAAGTAATACCACAACTATTGGACAGGTATGATAGCAAATGATGCAAGAAATCTGGCGTGGCAGGCTATCCATAACATGAGAGGATTCCCAGTACCCACACATATATATGCATAAAGGGGGGGGGAAACACAGGAGAACCTCAAGGAATAAAACTGTAAAACTGGGCTAAAAGACCATACAGGGCTTGTCAATATTGTGAATAAACCGCAAGGCTACAAGTAAAGAGCAAGTAGTACATATAGAAAAATCGACCAGCCCGTCTTACCCATCGGATGCCAAATGCCACAGCTCAGCTACCCCAACGCGCGTTTCGCTGCTGCTTCCTCAGGAGGCAGTGTGTCAATGTGCCACATAAACCGGCTTAAATATCCCACTCTGACTCAAAGGCGCCAATCCCAAAAGAAGGGGGAGTGGTTAACATTGGCCGCGTCTGTGAGCGCATGAAGGTGGGGACGGCCGCCGCCCGACGTCACATCCAGTGTCAAGAAGCAAGGAGTACTGGGAAGGTTCCCATAGTAACCGCTATACTAGCCGCTTCATAGAGACGCCGGAGGAGACGTGGGCCGAGGCAGACACCCGCGCGCATGCGCTACCCGCGGCCAAGGCAACCAGGCAGCAACAAGGCAATAACATGGAACAGGTGGGTGGAACTAATGCGGTAGATACATATACACACAGATGATAACATGGTATATGGAAATAATAACCAAAAATAATGAAAATAAAAAAATAAGTAAACAATTATATTAAAGACATTATTACTGAAAAGAAAAAATGAACAGAAATAATAACCAACAAGAAAAAAACACAGCTGTATGTACGAAACCGCCTCCACCAAAAACTGCCCAATTGCACGCCACAAAAGATATAAATATATACAAATAACTGATCCATCGGGCATAAATTATGGCGTCCTGACAATCTCTCGTAGTCCAACAGAGGCTGTCGAAATGTCACCCATGGAGAAGATATGGGCCAGCGTGCAGAACCTGATCTACAAGGCATGAGTCACACCAAAGATATGGAGTGGTATCCAAAAGCCAGAATATCGAATAGAACGTCCACTTGTAATGTACATAGAAAAACACAAAACACACAGAATTAAAAACAATATAAAAACACACAGACTCCAAGGGCACGCAATCAACGCCAACAACAAAGAAACCAAAAAAATTGAAAAACCGCACACGGTTAAAGGAATCCCCATAGAATATAATGTAGCCCCATCAAAGGGTATGATGCAATCATCCCTCATAAAATCTAATAAAGCCCCCCACAGAATATAATGCAGCCCCCTCCATAGAATATAATGTATAATGTACCCCCCAAATATATAACACAGCCACATAGTATATAACACAGCCTCCCCCATAGAATATAATATACCCCCATAGTATATAGCACAGCCCACATAGTAGTATATAGCACAGCCACGTAGTATATAGCACAGCCCACACAGTAGTATATAGCACAGCCCACACAGTAGTATATAGCACAGCACACACAGTAGTATATAGCACAGCACACACAGTAGTATAAAGCACTGCCCACACAGTAGTATACAGCACTGCCCACAGTAGCATACAGCACTGCCCACAGTAGCATACAGCACTGCCCACAGTAGTATACAGCACAGCCCACAGTAGTATACAGCACAGCCCACAGTAGTATACAGCACTGCCCACAGTAGTGCAGCGCCCCAGAGTCCTGGTCGTTGCAGTACTGTGGCTCCGCCGCTAAGGGGGGCTATGGTACGTCTGATGGCACTGAAGGAGTTCATCTGACCAGGTATCACATACACCAATACATTTCACAGTCGGGCCTCCAGGGGGAGCTAAGGGTGCTATTTATTAGGCCACTCCTCACCGTGTGGGTAAACTGGGGGTCAGGCAGGAAGGGAGTTGAGAAAGCTGACTGGGTTGGAACCAGGCAACACCTTGTGGCAGGGGGTGTTGTGGGGAAGATTCGGTAGGATCCCTGTCAGGTTTGGGACCCTGACAGAGGCCTGGCTACAAGAAAGAACGTCACGGGACCGTGCCTGCTCAGCATAGCGGCTGTGCCCTAAGAAAGGATCAGAAGCGAGATATATTGTGCTGAGTGAGAAACGAGATCAAAGCAAGAAGGAGAATACCAGTAGGAGTCGTGCTGTAAGACCGAGGCAACATCCTACTGAGGCGCACAACCGGCGGCCGGAACGCCGAGGAAGTATTCATATATCTAGCTCCAAGCAATACTTCAAACCAACGGCAGGACAGTCAGTCACAGGCGGGCTGTCTCACCTAAATCACCTATGCAGACTTGGGGGGCAACCTGTGGAGAGGGGCGACTCTAGGGTCCCGGAAGAGCTCCGAGCCTACCCATCATACGGGTGCGTCCCAACCATAACACCGGGAGGGACGGAGGATTAGCAGAACATCATCTAATCGAGTTGTTGTGAGGGAACACGAGAAACAGACACAACAGTTGTGGGGACTATCCCGTAAGCACAGCAGGGGAGGACCACAACACATAGCGCTAGCAGGAAGGCACAGATTTCCACCTGCAAGGAGAACTCTGGAGGTGCCATCGGACCGGCCGGACTTGCGCAGCCCGGTGAACCGTATTCCGGACTGAGGACCCAGAGACCTTCAGTAAAGAGGTAAAGAGACTGCAACCTGTGTCCTCGTTATTTACTGCACCGCACCACCACCACCATCCACATCCATCACATCATTTACTGTGCACCCCTCAGCAGGGTCACGGACCGGGCCTAGCCACCGTGACAACCCCAGAGCAGAGACTCAGAGGCCCGGTACCGGGTACCCCTCGGCCCTGCGGCAGTGGGGGCGCTACAGTAGTATACAGCACGCCTACAGTAGTATACAGCACAGCCCACAGTAGTATACAGCACAGCCCACAGTAGTATACAGCACTGCCCACAGTAGTATACAGCACTGCCCACAGTAGTATACAGCACTGCACACAGTAGTATACAGCACTGCTGCCCATACAGTAGTATACAGCACAGCCCACAGTAGTATACAGCACAGCCCACAGTAGTATACAGCACAGCCCACAGTAGTATACAGCATGCCCACAGTAGTATACAGCACAGCCCACAGTAGTATACAGCACAGCTCACAGTAGTATACAGCACTGCTCACAGTAGTATACAGCACTGCCCACAGTAGTATACAGCACCGCTGCCCATACAGTAGTATACAGCACAGCCCACAGTAGTATACATCACAGCCCACAGTAGTATACAGCACAGCCCACAGTAGTATACAGCACAGCCCACAGTAGTATATAGCACTGCCCACAGTAGTATACAGCACTGCCCCAGTAGTATACAGCACTGCCCACAGTAGTATACAGCACTGCTGCCCATACAGTAGTATACAGCACAGCCCACAGTAGTATACAACACAGCCCACAGTAGTATACAGCACTGCCCACAGTAGTATACAGCACAGCCCACAGTAGTATACAGCACAGCCCACAGTAGTATACAGCACAGCCCACAGTAGTATACAGCACTGCCCACAGTAGTATACAGCACTGCCCTCAGTAGTATACAGCACTACTGCCCATATAGTAGTATACAGCACAGCCCACAGTAGTATACAGCACAGCCCACAGTAGTATACAGCATGCCCACAGTAGTATACAGCACAGCCCACAGTAGTATACAGCACAGCCCACAGTAGTATACAGCACTGCTCACAGTAGTATACAGCACTGCCCACAGTAGTATACAGCACTGCTGCCCATACAGTAGTATACAGCACAGCCCACAGTAGTATACATCACAGCCCACAGTAGTATACAGCACAGCCCACAGTAGTATACAGCACAGCCCACAGTAGTATATAGCACTGCCCACAGTAGTATACAGCACTGCCCACAGTAGTATACAGCACTGCCCACAGTAGTATACATGTTGTGAATTAGACTTTTTGGCTCCCTCTGGTGGTTACTAGTGATATTACTCTGGGATTTTCTTCCCTCAGTTTGCACCCACCTGGGTCGTTAGTCCAGGGGTGTTGCTATATAAACCTCATGGATCCTTAGTCCAGTGCCTGGCATCGTTGTAATCAGATCCTTTTTGTTTGCTCCTATCTGCTGGTCCTGGTTCGTGCAAAATTAAGCTAAGTCTTGCTTCTTTGTTTTTTCAGTTATTTGCTTGCTCTCATTTTTGTCCAGCTTGTACTAAATGTGATTCCTGACCTTGCTGGAAGCTCTAGGGGGCTGGTGTTCTCCCTCCGGGCCGTTAGACGGTTCGGGGGTTCTTGAATTTCCAGCGTGGATATTTTTGATAGGGTTTTTGCTGACCATATAAGTTATCTTACTATATTCTGCTATTAGCTAGTGGGCCTCTCTTTGCTAAATACCTAGCTCATTCTTACGTTTGTCTTTTCCTCTTACCTCACCGTTATTATTTGTTGGGGGCTTGTATCCAACTTTTGGGGTCTTTATCTCTGGAGGCAAGAAAGGTCTTTCTTTTCCCTTCTAGGGTTAGTTAGTTCTCCGGCTGGCGCAAGACGTCTAGAATCAACGTAGGCACGTTCCCCGGCTGCTGTTAGTCGTGGTGCTAGGATTAGATATATGGTCAGCCCAGTTACCACTGCCCTATGACCTGTTTTTTTGTGTTTGCAGACTTGGTAACTATTTCTGAGACCCTCTGCCATTGGGGTCATAACAGTATGCCAGGCCAACATTGAATGTTTAATGCATTGCAGAAGTGGGATTATAAGAAAGGAAATTCTGAGTTTTGGGTTTTTTTTTTTTCCTCTCTTCCTCCCCTTTACCTTTGAGTGGCTTGTGCTTGCTGCAGACATGAATGTCCAGACCTTGATTACAAGTGTAGACCAGCTTGCTGCTCGTGTGCAGGGCATACAAGATTTTGTTACCAGTAGTCCTATGTCTGAACCTAAAATACCTATTCCTGAACTGTTTTCTGGAGACCGATTTAGGTTTAGGAATTTCAGGAATAATTGTAAATTGTTTCTTTCTCTGAGACCCCGTTCATCTGGAGATTCAGCTCAGCAAGTTAAAATTGTTGTTATCTCTTTTTTACGGGGCGACCCTCAGGATTGGGCTCTCGCTAGCGCCAGGAGATCCAGCATTGGCAAATATTGATGCGTTTTTTCTGGCGCTCGGATTGCTTTACGAGGAACCCAATCTTGAAGTTCAGGCAGAAAAAGCCTTGCTGGCTATTTCTCAGGGCCAGGATGAAGCTGAAGTGTATTGCCAAAAATTTCGGAAATGGTCCGTGCTTACTCAGTGGAATGAGTGTGCTCTGGCCGCAAATTTCAGAAATGGCCTTTCTGAAGCCATTAAGAATGTGATGGTGGGTTTCTCCATTCCTACAAGTCTGAATGATTCCATGGCGCTGGCTATTCAAATTGACCGGCGTTTGCGGGAGCGCAAAACCGCTAATCCTCTGGTGGTGTTGTCTGAACAAACACCTGATTTAATGCAATGTGATAGAATTCAGACTAGAAATGAGCGGAAAAATCATAGACGTCAGAATGGGTTGTGTTTTTACTGTGGTGATTCTACACATGTTATATCAGCATGCTCTAAACGCCTAACAAGGGTTGTTAGTCCTGTCGCCATTGGTAATTTGCAACCTAAATTTATTTTGTCTGTGACTTTAATTTGCTCATTGTCTTCTTACCCTGTTATGGCGTTTGTGGATTCAGGTGCTGCCCTGAGTCTTATGGATCTGTCATTTGCCAAGCGCTGTGGTTTTATTCTTGAACCGTTGGTAAATCCTATTCCTCTTAGAGTTATTGATGCTACGCCATTGGCGGAAAATAAACCGCAGTTTTGGACGCAGGTAACCATGTGCATGACTCCTGAACATCGGGAGGTGATTTGTTTTCTTGTTCTGCATAAAATGCATGATTTGGTCGTTTTGGGTCTGCCATGGTTACAGACCCACAATCCAGTCTTGGATTGGAAGGCAATGTCTGTGTCAAGTTGGGGTTGTCAGGGAATTCATGCTGATTCCCCGCCGGTGTCTATTGCTTCCTCTACTCCTTCGGAAGTTCCTGAGTATTTATCTGATTATCAGGATGTATTCAGCGAGTCCAGATCCAGTGCTCTGCCTCCTCATAGGGACTGTGACTGCGCCATAGATTTGATTCCAGGTAGTAAATTTCCTAAGGGTAGATTATTTAATCTGTCTGTACCTGAGCATGCCGCAATGCGTTCGTATATCAAGGAGTCTCTGGAGAAGGGGCATATCCGTCCATCCTCTTCCCCTCTTGGTGCGGGATTCTTTTTTGTGGCCAAGAAGGACGTATCTTTGAGACCTTGTATTGACTATCGTCTTCTGAATAAAATCACTGTTAAATTTCAGTATCCTTTGCCTCTGTTGTCGGACTTGTTTGCCCGGATTAAAGGTGCCAAGTGGTTCACCAAGATAGATCTACGTGGTGCGTACAATCTTGTGCGCATTAAGCAAGGAGATGAATGGAAGACTGCATTTAATACGCCCGAAGGTCATTTTGAGTACTTGGTGATGCCTTTTGGGCTCTCTAATGCCCCCTCAGTGTTTCAGTCCTTTATGCATGATATTTTCCGGAAGTATCTGGATAAATTTATGATTGTTTATCTGGATGATATTCTGGTTTTCTCTGAAGATTGGGACTCACATGTGGAGCAGGTCAGGATGGTGTTTCAGGTTTTGCGTGAGAACGCGTTGTTTGTTAAGGGCTCAAAGTGTCTCTTTGGAGTACAGAAGGTTCCCTTTTTGGGGTTTATTTTTTCCCCTTCTGCTGTGGAGATGGACCCAGTCAAGGTCCGAGCTATTCATGATTGGACTCAACCCACGTCAGTTAAGAGTCTTCAGAAGTTCTTGGGTTTTGCTAACTTCTACCGTCGTTTTATCGCTAATTTTTCTAGCGTTGTTAAACCTTTGACGGATATGACCAAGAAAGGTTCTGATGTTGCTAACTGGGCTCTTGCAGCCGTGGAGGTGTTCCAAGAGTTGAAGCGCCGGTTTACTTCAGCGCCTGTTTTGTGCCAGCCTGATGTCTCACTTCCCTTTCAGGTCGAAGTGGATGCTTCGGAGATTGGGGCAGGGGCCGTGTTGTCACAGAGAGGCCCTGGTTGCTCGGTAATGAGACCATGTGCTTTCTTCTCTAGGAAGTTTTCGCCTGCTGAGCGGAATTATGATGTTGGCAATCGGGAGTTGCTGGCCATGAAGTGGGCATTTGAGGAGTGGCGTCATTGGCTCGAAGGTGCTAAGCATCGTGTGGTGGTCTTGACTGATCACAAAAATTTGATGTATCTCGAGTCTGCTAAACGCCTGAATGCTAGTGTAATAATTATATGGATACTACGGAATCTGATAGCATGGGATAAAGCCAGTCTGAGAACAAAGTTGCAGCAAAAGATGTATTTACTCACAAACAAAAATGTAAACAGAACTAACAGATATTTCTGCAATTGTAACGAGAGCTTCAGCTCTATATAGAAAACAGCCAACAGGTTAGCAAACAAGACATAGTACAGATATTTCTGCAATTGTAACGAGAGCCTCAGCTCTATATAGAAAACAGCCAACAGGTTAGCAAACAAAACATAGTACAGATATTTCTGCAATTGTAACGAGAGCCTCAGCTCTATATAGAAAGTCAAAGCAAACTGAGTAGCGGGGAGCGACCGCTAATGTGAACCAGTCCAGCAAGGAAATTATGTGGGAGCAAACAAGACACTTAAACGAGGAAGTCCAATAAGGTTTAGTGCACACAGTATTTAAATGATGATGTCCAGCAACACTTGTTAATACGTGCGCACAGTACTTGCAAGTAGGAGTCCAATAGTTCACAGATGATGCGTCATGTGAATGTCATCCTAGAAAAGAGAGGACGAGGGGAGAAAGAGGGAGAGCGCCATCTAAGCGTAGTAGATGAGTAAATATTTCTTGTAGCGATAACACAGCTTGAATCTTGCTCACCTGGTGTGGTTGTGCAAAGAGGCACAACACTGGGAAAGGTTTGGTACACAAAGGAAACTGGTGTGCTGCCAGTCGCAGCAGTTCCAGAGGCGAGAGGTAGCTGAACAGGGCGAGGCAGATCTGAGTAGTGAGCAGCAGCAGGGAGTTAACCAGCAAGCAGGCAGATGCTCAGGAGCCAGCAGCACAAAATATTCAGGCACAGGTGAACACAAGACCCGGACTTAAATAATCAGACAGACAGGAAGTTCCATGACAGGGTGAGATCCAAGCCTCCATCTTGGATCAGGGCAAACAGACACCAGGAAAGTCCGGAATCCTTACAGCTAGACAGGCCCGCTGGTCATTGTTTTTCTCCCGTTTTGACTTTGTGGTCTCGTATTTACCTGGTTCAAAGAATGTGAAGGCTGATGCTCTTTCAAGGAGCTTTGTGCCTGACTCTCCTGGAGTCGCAGAACCTGTTGGTATTCTTAAAGAAGGAGTTATCTTGTCAGCCATTTCTCCTGATTTGCGACGCGTGTTGCAGAGATTTCAGGCTGGTAGACCTGACTCTTGTCCACCTGACAGACTGTTTGTTCCTGATAAGTGGACCAGCAGAGTCATTTCCGAGGTTCATTCCTCGGTGTTGGCAGGTCATCCGGGAATTTTTGGCACCAGAGATCTGGTGGCTAGGTCCTTTTGGTGGCCTTCCTTGTCACGGGATGTGCGGTCATTTGTGCAGTCCTGTGGGACTTGTGCTCGAGCTAAGCCTTGCTGTTCTCGTGCCAGCGGGTTGCTCTTGCCCTTGCCTGTCCCGAAGAGGCCTTGGACACACATTTCCATGGATTTCATTTCTGATCTCCCGGTGTCTCAGGGCATGTCTGTCATCTGGGTGGTATGTGATCGCTTTTCTAAAATGGTCCATTTGGTGCCTTTGCCTAAGCTGCCTTCCTCTTCCGATCTGGTTCCTGTGTTCTTTCAGAATGTGGTTCGTTTACACGGCATTCCTGAAAATATTGTGTCTGACAGAGGATCCCAGTTTGTTTCCAGGTTCTGGCGATCCTTTTGTGCTAGGATGGGCATTGATTTGTCGTTCTCGTCTGCCTTTCATCCTCAGACTAATGGACAAACGGAGCGAACTAATCAGACTCTGGAGGCTTATTTGAGTTGTTTTGTTTCGGCAGATCAGGATGATTGGGTGACCTTCTTGCCGTTGGCTGAGTTTGCCCTTAATAATCGGGCTAGTTCCGCTACTTTGGTTTCGCCATTTTTCTGCAACTCTGGTTTCCATCATCGTTTTTCCTCGGGACATGTGGAACCTTCTGACTGTCCTGGGGTGGATTCTGTGGTGGATAGGTTGCAGCAGATCTGGAATCATGTGGTGGACAACTTGAAGTTGTCACAGGAGAAGGCTCAGCGTTTTGCCAACCGCCGCCGCGGTGTGGGTCCCCGACTTCGTGTTGGGGATTTGGTATGGCTGTCTTCTCGATTTGTTCCTATGAAGGTCTCCTCTCCTAAATTTAAGCCTCGCTTCATCGGTCCTTACAAGATATTGGAAATCCTTAATCCAGTTTCCTTTCGCTTGGATCTTCCGGTGTCGTTTGCCATTCACAACGTGTTCCATAGGTCTTTGTTGCGGCGCTACGTTGTGCCTGTGGTTCCTTCTGTTGAGCCTCCTGCTCCGGTGTTGGTTGAGGGCGAGTTGGAGTACGTGGTGGAGAAGATCTTGGATTCTCGTCTCTCCAGACGGAGGCTTCAGTATCTGGTCAAGTGGAAGGGCTATGGTCAGGAGGATAATTCCTGGGTGGTTGCCTCTGATGTGCATGCGGCCGATTTAGTTCGTGCCTTTCACGCTGCTCATCCTGATCGCCCTGGTGGTCGTAGTGAGGGTTCGGTGACCCCTCCTTAAGGGGGGGGGTACTGTTGTGAATTAGACTTTTTGGCTCCCTCTGGTGGTTACTAGTGATATTACTCTGGGATTTTCTTCCCTCAGTTTGCACCCACCTGGTTCGTTAGTCCAGGGGTGTTGCTATATAAACCTCATGGATCCTTAGTCCAGTGCCTGGCATCGTTGTAATCAGATCCTTTTTGTTTGCTCCTATCTGCTGGTCCTGGTTCGTGCAAAATTAAGCTAAGTCTTGCTTCTTTGTTTTTTCAGTTATTTGCTTGCTCTCATTTTTGTCCAGCTTGTACTAAATGTGATTCCTGACCTTGCTGGAAGCTCTAGGGGGCTGGTGTTCTCCCCCCGGGCCGTTAGACGGTTCGGGGGTTCTTGAATTTCCAGCGTGGATATTTTTGATAGGGTTTTTGCTGACCATATAAGTTATCTTACTATATTCTGCTATTAGCTAGTGGGCCTCTCTTTGCTAAATACCTAGCTCATTCTTACGTTTGTCTTTTCCTCTTACCTCACCGTTATTATTTGTTGGGGGCTTGTATCCAACTTTTGGGGTCTTTATCTCTGGAGGCAAGAAAGGTCTTTCTTTTCCCTTCTAGGGTTAGTTAGTTCTCCGGCTGGCGCGAGACGTCTAGAATCAACGTAGGCACGTTCCCCGGCTGCTGTTAGTTGTGGTGCTAGGATTAGATATATGGTCAGCCCAGTTACCACTGCCCTATGAGCTGGTTTTTGTGTTTGCAGACTTGGTAACTATTTCTGAGACCCTCTGCCATTGGGGTCATAACATATACAGCACTGCTGCCCATACAGTAGTATACAGCACAGGCCACAGTAGTATACAGCACAGCCCACAGTAGTATACAGCACAGCCCACAGTAGTATACAGCACTGCACACAGTATACAGCACTGCTTCCCATACAGTAGTATACAGCACAGCCCACAGTAGTATACAGCACAGCCCACAGTAGTATACAACACAGCCCACAGTAGTATACAGCACTGCCCACAGTAGTATACAGCACAGCCCACAGTAGTATACAGCACATCCCACAGTAGTATACAGCACAGCCCACAGTAGTATACAGCACAGCCCGCAGTAGTATACAGCACTGCTGCCCATACAGTAATATACAGCACTGCCCACATCCCCCCTTCCCTCCCCTCCCCGCCTCTCTCCTCCCGAGAATGGCCACACAGATCAGTAAAAAAAATAAATTAACACAAGCTCCTTGCCTCTCCCCGAGCCCGCGCTGCTCCCTGCTCCTGTGTCGGCGGCTGCCGCCGCACTGCCTGGCACGCAGTGAGTGCGCGATGACGCGCACCCGCTGTGTCAGAGGCAGAGCGGGGAATGATGGGAGAGGGAGCGTCAGGTGACGCTCTCTCCTCCATAATTGCATTGAACTGTACCGGCAGACACTGGTATAGTTCAATGCGGCCTGGTAGTCGGCGCTGGCGGCAGGCGGGCCCCCCTGCCTCACAGGGGCCCCATAGCGGCTGCGTGACTTGCCGCTAGTTGGGGGCCCCTGGGGGAGCGGGGGCCCCAGGCAGCTGCCTGGTCTGCCTGCCCCTAACGCCGGCCCTGCTTATATGGAGTTCGGGTCCGGGGTCAGGTTCGGGTACCTGAAGTGAACTTTGGACTCAAGTTCGGCCAAGCTACCATGTGTCTGCTCATCCCCAGTGAGCATAATAAATAAAAAAATGTTTTACATAAAGCTGCTGTCTTTTTAATACTTCCTGGTATTTGGCTTTGTTAAAATCTTATCTATTCAGTCATTTGCAGATTACATGCGTTTTCTGCAGAGGAAATGCACTAAGAACGTATATGCATTTTTTACATGCAGCTTTTCCTCATTTAATGCAATTCTAATGGGAAAATCGGCACATAAAACTCAGCGTACCTGCAAGAGAAATTGACATGTTGCGAATTTTAAACACGGGTCAGTTTATGTGGTATATAAAAAAGGACAGTGGGCATGAGATTTCTATCAATCCCATCCAAGACGCTGCGTTTTTAGAGCAGCAAAATTCTACAGCACCAAAAATGTATCTTGAGAATATATCCTTAGTGGTTCAACTTGGTTTCAGTTTAATTCATTATAGTTATAAAACTGCAGAAAGCTACGCTCTTCTGGTCATTAATCAGAAAATAAGTACGGTTCTGTTCACACCAGCTACGTGGCTTCAAGTCACAACAAATACATTACGTTAATGGAAAATACATTTTTTAATGGACTTCAACCACTCCTGGTGGACCTTATTAATTGGTCCACTGGGTTCCTGTCTGGAATCTAGTATCTATAATATAACGCTGGGAGCGTCACTCTGTCCCTCCACTTTATAGACTGCGCAGTCTGAACCCCACAGAGTGACTCAGCCCAGGAATCGTGGTATGTGTAAGCACTGAACGCATACCACGATCTCCGATGGAGAAGCAGGGATGTGCCAGGAGGGTGAGTATATGCTATATTCACCTGTCCCCATTCCACGGGGATACTGAGCGCCCTCTGACTGAACAGTCACAGCCAGAGGACCAGGAAGATGGAGCAGCGTGCAGCGGTGGAACAGGGACAGGTGAATATAGCAAGTGCCAGGGGCTGAGCCAGCGGCGACTTCAGCACCTGACCCCCATAGCGCGCTGGTGTCCCCGCCTGCTCAGGTTCGGCACCCAGCGACAAGAGGTGAGTATTTAATTTTATTTTTTTTTTAATCGCAGCATCATGCTGGGCATATTATACTATGGAGCATCTTATGGGGACCATCAACCTTTATGGAGCAGCGTACGGGGCATATGGATGGGAGCGGCACATGACAGTATGGGGGAGCAGCACATTACAGAATGGGGACGCAGGATGGGAGCAGCACATTACAGAATGGGGGTGCAGGATGGGAGCAGCACATTACAGAATGGGGGCGCTGGATGGGAGCTGCACATAACAGAATGGGGTGCAGGATGGGAGCAGCACATGACAGAATGGGGGCACAGGATGGGAGCAGCACATGACAGCATGGGGGCGCAGGATGAGAGCAGCACATGACAGGATGAGGGCGCAGGATGGGAGCAGCACATTACAGGATGGGGCAGCACATTAATGAATGGGCACGCAGGATGGGAGCAGCACATTACAAAATGGGGGCGCAAGATGGGTGTAGCACATTACAGAATGGGGGCGCAGGACGGGAGCAGCACATGACAGAATGAGGGCGCAGAATGGGAGCACCACATGACAGAATGGGGGAGCAGGATGGGAGCTGCACATCACAGAACGGGGGCGCAGGATGGGAGCAGCACATGACAGAACGGGGGCGCAGGATAGGAGCAGCACATGACAGAATGGGGTGCAGGATAGGAGCAGCACATGACAGAACGGGGGCACATGATGGGAGCAGCACATGACAACGGGGGCGCAAGAGGGGTGTAGCACATTATAGAATGGGAGCGCAGGACGGGAGCAACACATGACAGAATGGGGGCACAGGATGGGAGCAGCACATTACAGAAAGGGGGCGCAGGATGGGAGCAGCACATGACAGAACGGGGGTGCAGGATGGGAGCAGTACATGACAGAACGGGGCGCAGGATGGGAGCAGCACATGACAGAATGGGGGCGCAGGATGAGAGCAGCACATGACAGGATGGGGAGCAGGATGGGAGCACCACATGACAGGATTGGGGTGCAGGATGGGTGCAGCACATTACAGAATGGGGCACAGGATGGGAGCAGCACATGACAGGATGGGAGCAGCGCATGACAGGATGGGAGCGCAGGATGGGAGCAGCGCATGACAGGATGGGGTCGCAGGATGGGAGCAGCACATGACAGGATGGGGCGCATGATGGGAGCAGAACATAACAGGATGGGGGCACAGGATGAGAGCAGCACATGACAGGATGGGGGCGCAGGATGGGAGCAGCACATGACTGGATGGGGCACAGGATGGGAGCAGCACGTGACAGGATGTGGGCTCAGGATGGGAGCAGCACATACCAGAATGGGGGTGCAGGATGGGAGCAGCACATAACCGGATGGGGGCGCAGGATGAGAGCGGCACATGACAGGATGGGGGCTGTTATGATCCTTAGTGGCTGAGGATCACGAATAGACCAGCAAGTGAATAAACTAAGGACAAGCTCTAGGGAGATGGTAACTGGACTGATCGCAAATCTGAACCTATGCAACACAACTAGAGGTAGCCGGTGAACGTGCCTAAAAATTTCCTAGACATCTTGAGCCAGCCTGAGGAACTAGCTACCCCTAAAGAGAAAGAGAGACCTCGCTTGCCTCCAGAGAAATAATCCCCAAAGATATAGAAGCCTGTCATGATCTCCATGGCCAGAGAACTAGCATAAGCCTCAATAGGAACAAGCTCTTGGAAGATGTAACTATACTGACCATGAACTAAACCTACCGCATCATCTAGAAGTAGCCAGGTAGCATGTCCTACTTTTTATCCCTATATGCCCAGCGCCGGCCGGAGAACTAAATAATGCTAGCAGAGGGAAATATAAGACCTGACTCACCTCTAGAGAAATGCCCAAAAAGGAGACAGAGGCCCCCCACATATATTGGCGGTGATATGAGATGAAACAACAAACGCAGCAGGAAAATAGTTTTAGCAAATTTGAGGTCCGCTTTCTAGATAGCAGAAGACAGAAAGCATACTTTCATGGTCAGTAGAAAACCCTAACAAAACACATCCAGAAATTACTTTAGGACTCTGGCATTAACTCATAATACCAGAGTGGCAATTCCTGATCAACAAGAGCTTTCCAGACACAGTAACGAAACTGCAGCTGTGAACTGGAACCAAAATACAAAAACAAAACATGGACGAATGTCCAACTTATCTAGTAGATGTCTGGGAGCAGGAACAAGCACAGAGAGGCTTCTGATAACATTGTTGACCGGCAAGCATCTAACAGAGAAGCCAGGTTATATAGCGACACCCAGATCTAATCAGAACAGGTGAACAGGGAAGATGATGTCACAAGTTCAATTCCACCAGTAGCCACCGGGGGAGCCCAGAATCCAAACTCACAACAGTACCCCCCCCTCAAGGAGGGGGCACCGAACCCTCACCAGAACCACCAGGGCGATCAGGATGGGCCCTATGAAAGGCACGAACCAGATCAGAGGCATGAACATCAGATGCAGTGACCCAAGAATTGTCCTCCTGGCCGTATCCCTTCCACTTGACCAGATACTGGAGTCTCCGTCTGGAAACACGGGAGTCTAGGATTTTTTCCACAACGTACTCCAACTCACCCTCAACCAACACCGGAGCAGGAGGCTCAACGGAAGGCACAACCGGTGCCTCATACCTGCGCAATAACGACCGATGAAAAACGTTATGAATAGAAAAGGATGCAGGGAGGTCCAAACGGAAGGAAACAGGGTTAAGAATCTCCAATATTTTATACGGACCGATGAACCGAGGCTTAAACTTAGGAGATGAGACCCTCATAGGGACAAAACGAGAAGACAACCACACCAAATCTCCAACACAAAGCCGAGGACCAACACGACGGTGACGGTTGGCAAAAAGCTGAGTCTTCTCCTGGGACAACTTTAAATTGTCCATCACCTGCCCCCAGATATGATGCAATCTCTCCACCACCGCATCCACTCCAGGACAATCCGAGGATTCCATCTGACCGGAGGAAAATCGAGGGTGGAACCCCGAATTACAGAAAAACGGGGACACCAAAGTGGCAGAGCTGGCCCGATTATTGAGGGCGAACTCCGCCAATGGCAAAAAAGCAACCCAATCATCCTGGTCAGCAGACACAAAACACCTCAGATATGTCTCCAGGGTCTGATTAGTCCGCTCGGTCTGGCCATTAGTCTGAGGGTGAAAAGCAGACGAAAAAGACAAATCTATGCCCATCCTAGCACAGAATGCCCGCCAAAATCTAGACACAAATTGGGTTCCTCTGTCAGAAACGATATTCTCAGGAATACCATGCAAACGAACAACATTTTGAAAAAACAGGGGCACCAACTCGGAAGAAGAAGGCAATTTGGGCAGGGGAACCAAATGGACCATCTTAGAAAAACGGTCACACACCACCCAGATGACAGACATCTTCTGAGAAACAGGCAGATCTGAAATAAAATCCATCGAGATGTGTGTCCAAGGCCTCTTGGGAATAGGCAAGGGCAACAATAATCCACTAGCCCGAGAACAACAAGGCTTGGCCCGAGCACAAACGTCACAAGACTGCACAAAGCCTCGCACATCTCGTGACAGGGAAGGCCACCAGAAGGATCTTGCCACCAAATCCCTGGTACCAAAAATTCCAGGATGACCTGCCAATGCAGAAGAATGTACCTCAGAGATGACTCTACTGGTCCAATCATCAGGAACAAACAACCTATCAGGCGGACAACGATCCGGTCTATCCGCCTGAAACTCCTGCAAGGCCCGCCGCAGGTCTGGAGAAACGGCTGACAAGATAACTCCCTCCTTAAGAATACCTGTGGGGTCAGAGTTGCCGGGTGAATCAGGCTCAAAACTCCTAGAAAGGGCATCCGCCTTAACATTCTTAGAACCCGGTAGGTACGATACCACAAAATTAAACCGAGAGAAAAATAAAGACCAGCGCGCCTGTCTAGGATTCAGGCGCCTGGCGGTCTCAAGATAGATCAAATTTTTGTGGTCAGTCAATACCACCACCTGATGTCTGGCCCCCTCGAGCCAATGGCGCCACTCCTCAAACGCCCACTTCATGGCCAAAAGCTCCCGATTCCCAACATCATAATTCCGCTCAGCGGGCGAAAATTTACGGGAAAAGAAGGCACAAGGCCTCATCACGGCGCAGTCAGAACTTTTCTGCGACAACACTGCCCCAGCCCCGATCTCAGAAGCGTCGACCTCAACCTGAAAAGGAAGAGTCACATCAGGCTGACGCAACACAGGGGCAGAAGAAAAACGGCGCTTAAGCTCCTGAAAGGCCTCCACAGCATCAGGGGACCAATTAGCAACATCAGCACCCTGTCTAGTCAAATCGGTCAATGGCTTAACGACATCCGAAAAACCAGAAATAAATCGACGATAAAAGTTGGCAAAGCCCAAAAATTTCTGAAGACTTTTAAGAGAAGAGGGCTGCGTCCAATCACAAATAGCTTGAACCTTGACAGGATCCATCTCAATGGAAGAGGGAGAAAAAATATATCCCAAAAAGGAAATTCTCTGAACCCCAAAAACGCACTTAGAACCCTTGACACACAGAGAATTAGACCGCAAAACCTGAAAAACCCTCTTAACTTGCCGGACATGAGAGTCCCAATCATCCGAAAAAATCAGAATATCATCCAGATACACTATCATAAATTTATCCAAAAAATCGCGGAAAATATCATGCATAAAGGACTGGAAGACTGAAGGAGCATTAGAAAGACCAAAAGGCATCACCAAATACTCAAAGTGGCCCTCGGGCGTATTAAATGCGGTTTTCCACTCATCCCCCTGCCTGATCCGCACCAAATTATACGCCCCACGGAGATCAATCTTAGAGAACCACTTGGCCCCCTTTATGCGAGCAAACAAATCAGTCAGCAACGGCAATGGGTATTGATATTTAACCGTGATTTTATTCAAAAGCCGATAATCAATACATGGTCTCAAAGAGCCGTCTTTTTTTGACACAAAGAAAAAACCGGCTCCTAAGGGAGATGACGATGGACGAATATGTCCCTTTTCCAAGGACTCCTTTACATATTCTCGCATAGCAGTATGTTCAGGCACAGACAGATTAAATAAACGACCCTTTGGGTATTTACTACCCGGAATTAAATCTATAGCACAATCGCACTCACGGTGCGGAGGTAGTGAACCCAGCTTGGGTTCTTCAAAGACGTCACGATAATCAGACAGGAACTCAGGGATTTCAGAGGGAATAGATGATGAAATGGACACCAAAGGTACGTCCCCATGAGTCCCCTTACATCCCCAGCTCAACACAGACATAGCTCTCCAGTCAAGGACTGGGTTGTGAGACTGCAGCCATGGCAATCCCAGCACCAAATCATCATGTAGATTATACAGCACCAGAAAACGAATAGTCTCCTGGTGATCCGGATTAATACACATAGTCACTTGTGTCCAGTATTGTGGTTTATTATTAGCCAATGGGGTGGAGTCAATCCCCTTCAGAGGAATAAGAGTCTCCAAAGGCTCTAAATCATACCCACAACGATTGGCAAAGGACCAATCCATAAGACTCAAAGCGGCGCCAGAGTCGATATAGGCGTCCGTAGTAATAGATGACAAAGAGCAAATCAGGGTCACAGACAAAATAAATTTAGACTGTAAAGTGCCAATGGGAACGGATTTATCAAGCTTTTTAGTACGCTTAAAGCATGCTGATATAACATGAGTAGAATCCCCACAATAGAAACACAACCCATTTTTCCGTCTAAAATTCTGCCGCTCGCTTCTGGACAGAATTCTATCACACTGCATGTTTTCTGGCGTCTTCTCAGTGGACACCGCCAGATGGTGCACTGGTTTGCGCTCCCGCAGACGCCTATCGATCTGAATGGCCATTGTCATGGACTCATTCAGACTTGCAGGCACAGGGAACCCCACCATAACATCCTTAATGGCATCAGAAAGACCCTCTCTGAAAGTAGCCGCCAAGGCACACTCATTCCACTGAGTAAGCACAGACCATTTACGGAATCTCTGGCAGTAAATTTCAGCTTCATCCTGCCCCTGCGATAGGGACATCAAAGTTTTTTCTGCCTGAAGTTCCAAATGAGGTTCCTCATACAGCAAGCCCAAGGCCAGAAAAAACGCATCCACATTGCGCAACGCAGGATCCCCTGGTGCCAATGCAAAAGCCCAATCTTGAGGGTCGCCGCGGAGCAAGGAAATCACAATCCCAACCTGCTGTGCAGGGTCTCCAGCAGAACGAGATTTCAGGGACAAAAATAACTTACAATTATTTCTAAAATTCTGAAAGCTAGATCTATTCCCTGAGAAGAATTCCGGCAAAGGAATTCTCGGCTCCGATACCGGAGCATGAACAACAAAATCTTGCAAACTTTGTACTTTCGTGGCGAGATTATTCAAACCTGCAGTTACACTCTGTAGATCCATTATAGACAGGTGAACATAGAGCCATTCAAAGATTAGAAGGAGAGAGAAAAAAAAGAAAGACTGCAGCATAGACAGACTGGCAAGTGATCCAATTAAGAGCACACTAACTACTAGAGAAAAAAAAAAAAAAAAAAAAAAAAATTTTCAGCAGACTTCTTATTTCTCTCCTTTCTCAGCCAAGGATTTTAACCCTTTAGTGGGCCGGTCAAATTGTCATGATCTCCATGGCCAGAGAACTAGCATAAGCCTCAATAGGAACAAGCTCTTGGAAGATGTAACTATACTGACCATGAACTAAACCTACCGCATCATCTAGAAGTAGCCAGGTAGCATGTCCTACTTTTTATCCCTATATGCCCAGCGCCGGCCGGAGAACTAAATAATGCTAGCAGAGGGAAATATAAGACCTGACTCACCTCTAGAGAAATGCCCAAAAAGGAGACAGAGGCCCCCCACATATATTGGCGGTGATATGAGATGAAACAACAAACGCAGCAGGAAAATAGTTTTAGCAAATTTGAGGTCCGCTTTCTAGATAGCAGAAGACAGAAAGCATACTTTCATGGTCAGTAGAAAACCCTAACAAAACACATCCAGAAATTACTTTAGGACTCTGGCATTAACTCATAATACCAGAGTGGCAATTCCTGATCAACAAGAGCTTTCCAGACACAGTAACGAAACTGCAGCTGTGAACTGGAACCAAAATACAAAAACAAAACATGGACGAATGTCCAACTTATCTAGTAGATGTCTGGGAGCAGGAACAAGCACAGAGAGGCTTCTGATAACATTGTTGACCGGCAAGCATCTAACAGAGAAGCCAGGTTATATAGCGACACCCAGATCTAATCAGAACAGGTGAACAGGGAAGATGATGTCACAAGTTCAATTCCACCAGTAGCCACCGGGGGAGCCCAGAATCCAAACTCACAACAGAAGCCCCCAACAAATATTAACGGTGAAGTAAGAAGAAGGCACATACGTAGGGATGAAATCAGATTCAGCAAAAGAGGCCCACTAGTACTAGAAAGCAGAAAATAGAGCAGGGGTCTATGCGATCAATAAAAAACCCTTACAAAATATCCATCCTGAGATTTCAAGAACCCACGTACCAACTAATGGTGTGTGGGGAGAAACTCAGTCCACTAGAGCATCCAGCAAGCGAGGGAATCACATTTTAGCAAGCTGGACAAGACAACATGATAAACACTGCTGATCAAAAAATGAGCAAACAAAACTTAGCTTGTCCTGGATGGACTGGGAGCAAGGTAGTCAGAAGGAATCTGAGGAGCACTGATTACATCGACAGCCGGCAACAAGTGGAAGTAAAACAGAGCTAAATAGGAACCTCCCAGAGGATAACGAACCAGCTGATAGCCAGAGACCAGCAGGATAACAAACAAAGCCACCAGGGGGAGCCCAAAGCAAAAGTCACACCATACCACCAGTGACCACAAGAGGGAGCCTGAAAACAGAGTTCACAACAGTACCCCCCCCCCCCTTAAGGAGGGGTCACCGAACCCTCATGAAAACCCCCAGGGCGATCAGGATGAGCCACATGGAAGGCACGAACCAAATCGGCTGCATGAACATCAGAGGCGACAACCCAAGAATTATCCTCCTGACCATAGCCCTTCCACTTGACCAAATACTGGAGCCTCCGTCTAAAAACACGTGAATCCAAGATCTTCTCCACCACGTATTCCAATTCTCCCTCAACCAGCACCGGGGCAGGAGGCTCAACCGGAGGAACCACAGGTACCACATACCTCCGCAACAACGAGTGATGGAACACATTATGAATAGCAAATGATGCCGGGAGGTCCAGACGGAATGACACAGGGCCAAGGACTTCCAGAATCTTATAAGGACCGATAAACCGAGGCTTGAACTTAGGAGAGGAGACCTTCATAGGTACGAAGCGAGAAGACAACCACACCAAGTCCCCAACGCGAAGTCGGGGACCCACACAGCGACGGCGGTTGGCAAAGAGCTGAGCCTTCTCTTGTGACAACTTCAAATTGTCCACCACATGATTCCAAATCTGATGCAACCTATCCACCACAACATCCACTCCAGGACAGTCAGAAGGCTCCACCTGACCCGAGGAAAAACGAGGATGAAACCCCGAATTACAAAAAAAAGGAGAAACCAAAGTAGCAGAACTAGCCCGATTATTAAGGGCATACTCGGCCAACGGCAAAAAAGTAACCCAGTCGTCCTGGTCAGCAGAAACAAAACATCTTAAATAAGTCTCCAAGGTCTGATTAGTTCGCTCGGTTTGGCCATTCGTCTGAGGATGGAAAGCCGACGAAAAAGACAATTCAATGCCCAACTTAGCACAAAAGGTCCGCCAAAATCTAGACACAAACTGGGATCCTCTGTCAGAAACAATGTTCTCAGGAATCCCGTGCAAACGAACCACATTTTGAAAAAACAGTGGAACCAACTCGGAGGAGGAAGGCAACTTAGGCAAGGGCACCAAATGGACCATCTTAGAAAAACGATCACACACCACCCAGATGACAGACATTCTCTGAGAGACAGGGAGATCTGAAATAAAATCCATGGAAATGTGCGTCCAAGGCCTCTTCGGGACAGGCAAAGGTAACAGCAAACCACTGGCACGAGAACAGCAAGGCTTCGCCCGAGCACAAATTCCACAAGACTGCACAAAGGAACGCACATCCCGCGACAAGGAAGGCCACCAAAAAGACCTGGCCACCAAGTCTCTGGTACCAAATATTCCAGGATGGCCCGCCAACACCGAAGAATGAACCTCGGAGATGACTTTGTTGGTCCATCTATCCGGGACAAACAGTCTCTCCGGTGGACAGCGGTCAGGTCTATCCGCCTGAAACTCTTGCAGCACACGTCGCAAATCTGGGGAGATGGCAGACAAAATCACCCCTTCTCTAAGGATACCAGCCGGCTCCGAATCTCCAGGAGAGTCAGGCACAAAACTCCTAGAAAGAGCATCAGCCTTCACATTCTTCGAACCCGGCAGGTACGAGACCATGAAATCAAAACGAGTGAAAAACAACGACTAACGAGCCCGTCTGGGATTCAGCCGCTTGGCCGACTCGAGATAAATCAAATTCTTGTCATCAGTCAAGACCACCACACGATGTTTAGCTCCCTCGAGCCAATGTCGCCACTCCTCAAATGCCCACTTCATAGCCAACAGCTCCCGATTACCGACATCATAATTCCGCTCGGCAGGCGAAAACTTTCTTGAAAAGAAAGCACATGGCTTCATCACAGAGCCATCGGGGCTTCTCTGCGACAAAACAGCCCCCGCTCCAATCTCGGAAGCATCAACCTCCACCTGGAAGGGAAGTGAGACATCTGGCTGACATAAGACCGGAGCCGAAGAAAACCGACGCTTCAGCTCCCGAAAAGCCTCCACAGCCGCAGAAGACCAATCAGTCACATCAGAACCCTTCTTGGTCAAATCCGTCAAAGGCTTAACAATGCCAGAAAAATTAGCTATGAAGCGACGGTAAAAATTAGCAAAACCCAAGAACTTCTGAAGACTCTTAACAGATGTAGGCTGCGTCCAGTCATGAATAGCCTGAACCTTGACTGGGTCCATCTCAATAGTAGAAGGAGAAAAAATGAAACCCAAAAAAGAAATCTTCTGGACTCCAAAAAGACATTTTGAGCCCTTCACAAATAAAGCATTGTCACGCAGGACCTGAAAGACCATCCTGACCTGCTTAACATGAGACTCCCAATCATCCGAAAAAAACAGAATATCATCCAGATACACAATCATAAACTTATCCAGATATTCACGGAAGATGTCATGCATAAAGGACTGAAAGACTGAAGGAGCATTAGAAAGTCCAAAAGGCATCACCAAGTACTCAAAATGGCCTTCAGGCGTATTAAATGCAGTTTTCCATTCATCACCCTGTTTTATACGCACAAGGTTATACGCACCACGAAGATCTATCTTGGTGAACCAACTAGACCCCCTAATGCGAGCAAACAAATCAGTTAACAATGGCAAAGGATACTGAAATTTGACCGTGATTTTATTCAAAAGGCGATAATCAATACAGGGTCTCAGGGAAACATCCTTTTTAGCCACAAAAAAGAATCCTGCACCAAGAGGGGATGAGGACGGACGAATATGTGCCTTCTCTAAAGACTCCTTTATATAACTCCGCATGGCAGCATGCTCCGGCACAGATAAATTGAAAAGTCGTCCCTTAGGAAACTTACTACCAGGAATCAAATTTATAGCACAATCACAGTCCCTATGAGGAGGTAGAGAATTGAGTTTGGGCTCCTGAAATACATCCTGGTAGTCTGACAAAAACGTAGGGACTTCAGAAGGAGTGGACGAAGCAATTGACACCACAGGAGCGTCACCATGAATTCCCTGACAACCCCAACTTGACACCGACATAGCTTTCCAATCCAGGACTGGATTATGAGTCTGCAACCATGGTAGACCCAACACGACGACATCATGCAAATTATGCAGTACAAGAAAGCGAATCACCTCCTGATGAACAGGAGTCATGCACATGGTCACTTGTGTCCAGTACTGAGGTCTATTCGTAGCCAATGGTGTAGAATCAATTCCCCTTAGTGGAATAGGGAATTTTAAAGGCTCCAAATCAAAACCACAGGGCCTGGCAAATGACCAATCCATCAGACTCAGGGCGGCACCTGAATCTACAAAAGCATTAACCGGGTAAGATGACAGGGAACAAATCAGGGTAACAGACAAAATGAACTTAGGCTGTAAAGTACCAATGGTGACAGATTTATCAACCTTTTTTTTGCGCTTAGAGCATGCTGAGATAACATGAGCTGAGTCACCACAGTAAAAGCACAACCCATTTTGCCGTCTATAATTTTGCCGTTCACTTCTGGTCAGAATTCTGTCACATTGCATAGATTCAGGTGTCTGTTCAGAAGACACCGCCAAATGGTGCACAGGTTTGCGCTCCCGCAAACGCCGATCAATCTGAATGGCCAGAGTCATTGACTCATTCAGACCTGCAGGCGTAGGGAACCCCACCATGACATTCTTAATGGTTTCAGAAAGACCTTCTCTGAAATTTGCAGCCAGGGCACACTCATTCCACTGAGTAAGCACCGACCATTTCCGAAATTTCTGGCAGTACACCTCTGCTTCATCTTGCCCCTGCGAGAGGGCCAATAAATAACGTTTTTTCAGCCTGGTTCTCAAGATTAGGTTCCTCATAGAGCAATCCAAGGGCTAGAAAAAACGCATCTACACTAAGCAATGCTGGATCCCCTGGCGCCAATGCGAAGGCCCAATCTTGAGGGTCGCCGCGCAAGAAAGAAATAATAATCTTAACTTGCTGAACGGAATCACCAGAGGAACGAGGTTTCAAAGAAAGAAACAATTTACAATTGTTCTTAAAATTCAGGAACCTAGATCTATCTCCAGAAAACAACTCCGGAATAGGTATTCTAGGCTCTGACATAGGACTGTGAACAACAAAATCCTGAATACTTTGAACCCTAGCAGCAAGATGATCCAGACTGGAAGCCAAGCTCTGGACATCCATGTCAGCAGCTGAACTCAGAGCCACACCAAGATTAAGAGGAGGAGAGAAGCTAGCCACAGCAGCTAGACACACGGCAACAAAAAAAAAATAAATTCTCAAGGCTTCTTTTCTCCTGCTTCTGCCATGCAATTAACACTTTAGAGGCCGGCTGTACTGTTATGATCATTAGTGGCTGAGGATCACGAATAGACCAGCAAGTGAATAAACTAAGGACAAGCTCTAGGGAGATGGTAACTGGACTGATCGCAAATCTGAACCTATGCAACACAACTAGAGGTAGCCGGTGGACGTGCCTAAAAATTTCCTAGACGTCTCGAGCCAGCCTGAGGAACTAGCTACCCCTAAAGAGAAAGAGACCTCGCTTGCCTCCAGAGAAATAATCCCCAAAGATATAGAAGCCCCCAACAAATATTAACGGTGAAGTAAGAAGAAGGCACATACGTAGGGATGAAATCAGATTCAGCAAAAGAGGCCCACTAGTACTAGAAAGCAGAAAATAGAGCAGGGGTCTATGCGATCAATAAAAAACCCTTACAAAATATCCATCCTGAGATTTCAAGAACCCACGCACCAACTAATGGTGTGTGGGGAGAAACTCAGTCCACTAGAGCATCCAGCAAGCAAGGGAATCACATTTTAGCAAGCTGGACAAGACAACATGATAAACACTGCTGATCAAAAAATGAGCAAACAAAACTTAGCTTGTCCTGGATGGACTGGGAGCAAGGTAGTCAGAAGGAATCTGAGTAGCACTGATTACATCGACAGCCGGCAACAAGTGGAAGTAAAACAGAGCTAAATAGGAACCTCCCAGAGGATAACGAACCAGCTGATAGCCAGAGACCAGCAGGATAACAAACAAAGCCACCAGGGGGAGCCCAAAGCAAAAGTCACACCATACCACCAGTGACCACAAGAGGGAGCCTGAAAACAGAGTTCACAACAGGGGGCGCAGGATGGGAGCAGCATATGACAGGATGGGGGCGCAGGATGAGAGCAGCACATACCAGGATGGGGGTGCAGGATGGGAGCAGCACATGACAGCATGGGGGCGCAGGATGGGAGCACCACATGACAGCATGGTGGCGCAGGATGGAAGCAGCACATACCAGAATGGGGGCGCAGGATGAGAGCAGCACATGACAGCATAGGGGTGCAGGATGGGAGCACCACATGACAGGATGGGGGCGCAGGATGGGAGCAGCACATACCAGAATGGGGTGCAGGATGGGAGCAGCACATGACAGAATGGGGGCACAGGATGGGAGCAGCACATGACAGAATGGGGCACAGGATGGGAGCAGCACATGACACGATGAGGGCAGCACATGACAGGATGGGGGCGCAGGATGGGAGTAGAACATAACAGGATGGGGGCACAGGATGAGAGCAGCACATGACAGGATGGGGGCGCAGGATGGGAGCAGCACATGACAGGAAGGGTGGGCGCAGGATGGGAGCAGCACATGACAGGATCGGGGCTCAGGATGGGAGCAGCACATACCAGAATGGGGGCGCAGGATGGGAGCAGCACATAACAGGATTGGGGCGCAGGATGAGAGCAGCACATGACAGGATGGGGGCGCAGGATGGGAGCAGCACATGACAGGATGGGGGTGCAGGATGGGAGCAGCACATACCAGGATGGGGGTGCAGGATGGGAGCAGCACATGACAGCATGGGGGAGCAGGATGGGAGCACCACATGACAGCATGGTGGCGCAGGATGGGAGAAGCACATATCAGAATGGGGCGCAGGATGGGAGCAGCACATGACAGCATAGGGGTGCAGGATGGGAGCACCACATGACAGGATGAGGCGCAGGATGGGAGCACCGCATGACAGGATGGGGGCGCAGGATGGGAGCACATGACAGGATGGGGGCTCAGGAAGAGAGTAGCACATGACAGGATAGGGGAGCAGGATGGGAGCAGCACATGACAGGATGGGGGCACAGAATGGGAGCAGGACATACCAAAATGAGGGCGCAGGATGGGAGCAGCACATGACAGCGTGGGGGTGCAGGATGGGAGCTCCACATGACAGGATGGGGGCGCAGGATGGGAGCACCACATGACAGGATTGGGATGCTGTTGTGAATTCCGTTCTTGGGCTCCCTCCGGTGGTTGTAAATGGCACTTTTGTGAATTCTGCCCTTGGGCTCCCTCCGGTGGTTTTGAGTGGAACTGCTGCTCCTTAGGTTTAGCATTAGCAGCTGCTTCCACTTATCGTCTCTCCTGGCTCTGCTATTTAGCCTGGCTCTAGTCTTCAGCCAGTGCCAGCTGTCAATGTTTCTTGGTTGGATTCAGATCTCTCCTTGGATTTCTCTGATAGCCTGTCCATTTCAGCAAAGATAAGTCATTGCTTGTTCTTTTGGTTGTCCACTTGCTGTGGACTTAATCGTTCAGCTCATGTTATGTTTTTTCTTGTCCAGCTTGTCAGTATGATATATTCAGCTTAGCTGGAAGCTCTGGGGAAGCAGATTTGCCCCTCCACACCGTGAGTCGGTGTGGAGATTATTTTTGTAAACTCTGCGTGGATTTTTTAGCTTTTAATACTGACCGCACAGTATCCTTTCCTGTTCTGTCTATTTAAGTAGTATTGGCCTCCTTTGCTAAATCCTGTTTTCATTCTGTGTATGTCATTTCCCTCTCCACTCACAGTCAATATTTGTGGGGGGCTATCTTTCCTTTGGGGATATTCTCTGAGGCAAGATAGCTTTCTGTTTCCATCTTTAGGGGTAGTTAGTTCTCAGGCTGTGACGAGGTGTCTAGGGAGTGATAGGAACATCCCACAGCTACTTCTAGTGTTGGTGTTAGGATCAGGAACTGCGGTCAGTACAGATACCACCTCCTCAGAGCTTGTCCCATGTTGCTCCTTAACCACCAGGTCATAACAGGATGCAGAATGGGAGCACATGACAGGATGAGGGTTCAGGAAGAATGTAGCACATGACAAGATGGAGGCGCACTAAACAGGATGAGGGCGCAGGATGGGGGCTGCAGGTGACAGGATTGGGGCGCAAGATGGTAGGAGCACATGACAAGATTAGGGTGCAGGATGGAAGCAGCACATAGCAGGATGGAGACCATATACCAATATAAATGCTAGCCACCAGGGCGTAGAACAGGTTCAATAGCTAGTTTATTAATAACAATAGAGCAATGCAGACTGTGCATAATTGCTATCAAAATACCTCGACCCGGTAATGGAAACTGCAACACTTGTGAAAAGAGGAGGACAACCTAACCAATGTACTGGTAATTCTTCAGTGATACACTGTTTTAATGAAAGAAACTCTTGGTTATTATTATTAATATTATTATTTGTGCTACAACAGAAACCACAAAAGTATGGTACCTAAGATTGCCACTAGTCGTCAGTGCAGGCTCATTGTGATACTGAGTGTGAAACTGGTGGTTTGGCAAAAATTCCACAAGCAGATAGCAAAGATTATATTTTCCTCCTTTCCTGGTTGCAGATGGACATAAAGCATAAAACTTAACAGAGGAGGGATTTCATTACTGCATTAGATTATATTGGAGCACTATAAAAGAAAATAAAGACAACGCTCTGGTAATATACATTGTACTTATATGATGCTAGGGTGCTTTTCTTGGACACTTTTCCTTAGTTTAAACTGTTACTTATGTGCCAAAAAATGGTGCCAGAATTGTTTTTTTTTTTTTTTTTATAAATTATTTATAAATGTTGCAAGATAGAACAAGAACTTAGATATTAACATTTAAATGCAATCACATAAAGAGAAAATCAACATTCGTTTTATATTTGTGGAATAAATAACTTGGGGAATTATAGGTATTAGATGGAAAAGGGAGATAAAACAGAAGAGAGAGGGATTGGGAATTGATATTTTAAGGGATTTACACAGAACTCATGTATCATCTCTTCACAGAATGATAAATGTATGATCGCTGGAAGATTAATTGCGGAATCCCAAACCAATAGCAAGAAATAGGGTTCCCACATCACCTTTGTGGACCCTGGAAAAAAATGATAGTAGAACTCCACCATTATAGGCTAACATCAGTATTATTACAAGGATGTCATCCATAATTATTTAAACTGCTGTAACTCCTTGTACTGGACTGCAAGCCAGCAGTAAGCACAGTAGTGTAGCTGCAGCTACACCCTTCCTGCTCTATTATCAGTGTCACACACAGTTTCAGCACAATCCCAAGTACAGGACACTGTTCCAATAATAATAATAAAAGTAATACACAAAACAGCCCTAGCAATAAAAATATCCTATCCCCCTCACTGACGGATGGATTGTGAGAGATATGAATTCTTAATATAGCGGGAATACAGATGGGTATATATACATTACATAGAGTATAGAGCAGTGCAAGTGCATATTATATTCACGCAGGGCTGCCACTAGGAATTTCGGGGCCCCATACTGGCACAATTTTCGGGGCCCCCTTGAGACTGCGCCCAGGCTCCACCCCTCGAACTGTCCACAGCCCCACCGCTCTCTCTTGGAAAAACTCCACTTCTCACCTATCACACATTAACAGTTCCCATCACCAGATCACACATATAGCCGGCAGCTTTTATTTTGGCCAAAAGATTTTTTAAACCGCCACCACGACAATGTAGACTCCTTTGGCCGAGCTCTACTCTACTTTATCCTATTAAAACAGAAAAAAAAAAAAACAAAGGAAATGCTAGTGGGAGCAAAAAATAAAAATTAGTAAAATTACGAAATTGTATATTAAGATTTTATTGCGCTTGCAACATATAGTTCCAAGCATATTCCTTACATTTCCGGTAACGCAGCGCTTGTTCTGCATTTGTTCCTTTTGAAAAATCCTGCTTCTATTGCTCTGATGTCATGACGTCATCTGGACACATGATTTTTGTCCACGCCCCCTTTTTTCTGATTAGCTACTCTTTACACACCCTCTATTTTGATTGGTTTATGGTTGCATTTAAACCTTTCCTTCCATCCTTGTTACCATCCCCTGACGAAGGCAACATGCCGAAATGCGTGTTGGGTTGGCACGCCATCTTGGTGCGAGAGGGACTGCAGTACTTCTGTAAGCACTTTTTAGATCATTCTGATCATTATTTTATATACCATACATATTGAGACTGAGTACTTTCCATTATATAGATTTGCTTTTCTTTTGTATTGGTACTTCACTCCATCACTTTTTGCCCAGAAACACTGTTTTGCCCTTTTGAGATTTTCTCTTGTTTTTGCACAGATTTAAGCACAATGTTTTTTGTGGTGCACAAATTTTTTTTTCTCTGCACTACTTATGTAATCATACACAATTGGTACACACACTTTTACACCCCTTTTACTGTTTGTTTGTTTTTTTTTATTATTATTTATTATTTTTTATTTTATATACATTATGAATCGCAAGTTTTCTATACATGTAGTCAGTGTTGTAACGGATGTGCGGCCTCACAATTGAAATTGTTTTTACATACATTGTCCTTTTGGCTCCCATTATTGTTTTTAATTTTGTTAGCATTATTTAATAAAGTATTAATTTTCTATTTTTGGACTTTTTGGTCTGCTGTTTTCCTTTCTTTTTTATCCTATTAATCATTTATTAAAATATCCAATACAATTTAGGTATATTTTTATTTATTTTTCAATTTGTAAAATGACCAATAATATCACATACAAGGGAAAAATACCCTTGCACCATGACCAGACATCATATTACCACCACATAGAGACCTATAATACCACATATGAGGAACAAATACCACCACACCATGTCCAAACCATATATTACCACCACAGTGACCGAATATCACATACAAGGGACAAACACCACCACACCATGTCCAGATCACATATTACCACCACATGGTGACCAATAATACCACATACAAGGAACAAATACCACCACACCATGACCAGACCACATATTACCACCACATAGTGAACAAATAATAGCACATACAAGTAACAAATACCTCCACACCATGTCCGGACAACATATTGCCACCACATAGTGACTGAATACTACAATACTGATCATTAATAAAAAAAAAACAAAACAATACTAATATCACCATAACTGCCATTATACACAGGAGATCTGTACTTAGTATGCAGTGTCTCTGTACAGGTAATACAGTGTTTACTGGTGACATTATACACAGGAGCTCTCTATATAGTGTGTTGTGAATTTGGATTCGGGGCTCCCCCAGTGGCTACTGGTGGAATTGAACTGGTGTCTTCATCTTCTCTGTTCACCTGTTCCCATCAAGATGTGGGAGTCGCTATATAACCTTGCTTCTCTGTTAGTTGCTTGCCGGTCAACAATGTTATCAGAAGCCTCTCTGTGCTTGTTCCTGCTCCTAGACAACTACTAGATAAGTTGGACTCTTGTCCATGTTTGTTTTTGCTTTTTGTTCCAGTTCACAGCTGTAGTTTCGTTACTGTGTCTGGAAAGCTCTTGTGAACAGGAATTGCCACTCTGGTGTTATGAGTTAATGCCAGAGTCTTAAAGTAATTCCTGGATGGTGTTTTGATAGGGTTTTCAGCTGACCATGAAAGTGTCCTTTCTGTCTTCTGCTATGTAGTAAGTGGACCTCAAATTTGCTAAACCTATTTTCATACTACGTTTGTTATTTCATCTTGATTCACCGCCAATACATGTGGGGGGCCTCTGTCTCCTTTCGGGGTATTTCTCTAGAGGTGAGCTAGGACTAATATTTTCCTCTGCTAGCTTTATTTAGTCCTCCGGCTGGTGCTGGGCATCTAGAATCAACGTAGGCATGCTACCCGGCCACTGCTAGTTGTGCGTTAGGTTTAGTTCATGGTCAGCTCAGTTCCATCTTCCAAGAGCTAGTACATATATATGCTGATGCTATGTTCTCTTGCCATTGAGATCATGACAGTTTGACCGGCCCACTAAAGGGTTAAAATCCTTGGCTGAGAAAGGAGAGTAATAAGAAGTCTGCTGAGTTTTTTTTTTTTTTTTTTTCTTTGAATGGCTCTGTGTCCACCTGTTTGTAATGGATCTTCAGAGTGTAACTGCAGGTTTGAATAATCTCGCCACGAAGGTACAAAATTTGCAAGACTTTGTTTGTCATGCACCTGTATCTGAGCCGAGAATTCCTTTGCCGGAATTTTTCTCGGGGAATAGATCTGGGTTTCAGAATTTTCGAAATAATTGCAAATTATTTTTGTCCCTGAAATTTCGCTCTGCCGGAGACCCTGCACAGCAGGTCAGGATTGTGATTTCCTTGCTCCGGGGCGACCCTCAAGACTGGGCTTTTTCATTGACACCAGGGGATCCTGCGTTGCTCAATGTGGATGCGTTTTTTCTGGCCTTGGGGTTGCTTTATGACGAACCTCATTTGGAGCTTCAGGCAGAAAAAACTTTGATGTCCCTATCTCAGGGGCAAGATGAAGCGGAAATTTACTGCCAAAGATTCCGTAAATGGTCTGTGCTTACTCAGTGGAATGAGTGCGCCCTGGCGGCGACTTTCAGAGAGGGTCTCTCTGATGCCATTAAGGATGTTATGGTGGGGTTCCCTGTGCCTGCGGGTCTGAATGAGTCCATGACAATGGCTATTCAGATCGATAGGCGTTTGCGGGAGCGCAAACCAGTGCACCATCTGGCGGTGTCCACTGAGAAGTCGCCAGAGAGTATGCAGTGTGATAGAATTCTGTCCCGAAGCGAGCGGCAGAATTTTAGACGGAAAAATGGGTTGTGTTTCTATTGTGGTGATTCTACTCATGTTATATCAGCATGCTCTAAGCGCACTAAAAAGCTTGGTAAATCTGTTTCCATTTGCACCTTACCGTCTAAGTTTATTCTATCTGTGACCCTGATTTGCTCTTTGTCATCTATTACCACGGACGCCTATGTCGACTCTGGCGCCGCTTTGAGTCTTATGGATTGGTCCTTTGCCAAACGCTGTGGGTATGATTTAGAGCCTTTGGAGACTCCTATTCCTCTGAAGGGGATTGACTCCACCCCATTGGCTAATAATAAACCACAATACTGGACACAAGTAACTATGCGTGTTAATCCGGATCACCAGGAGATTATTCGCTTTCTGGTGCTGTATAGTCTACATGATGATTTGGTGCTAGGATTGCCTTGGCTGCAATCTCACAACCCAGTCCTCGACTGGAGAGCTATGTCTGTGTTGAGCTGGGGATGTAAGGGGGCTCATGGGGATGTACCTGTGGTTTCCATTTCATCATCTATTCCCTCTGAAATTCCTGAGTTCCTGTCTGACTATCGTGACGTCTTTGAAGAATCCAAGCTTGGTTCGTTACCTCCGCACCGAGAGTGCGATTGTGCCATAGATTTAATCCCGGGTAGTAAATACCCAAAGGGTCGTTTATTTAATCTGTCTGTGCCTGAACATGCTGCTATGCGAGAATATATAAAGGAGTCCTTGGAAAAGGGACATATTCGTCCATCGTCATCTCCCTTAGGAGCCGGTTTTTTCTTTGTGTAAAAAAAAGACGGCTCTTTGAGACCATGTATCGATTATCGGCTTTTGAATAAAATCACTGTTAAATATCAATACCCATTGCCGTTGCTGACTGATTTGTTTGCTCGCATAAAGGGGGCCAAGTGGTTCTCTAAGATTGACCTTCGTGGGGCGTATAATTTGGTGCGAATCAGGCAGGGGGATGAGTGGAAAACCGCATTTAATACGCCCGAGGGCCACTTTGAGTATTTAGTGATGCCTTTTGGTCTTTCAAATGCTCCGTCAGTTTTCCAGTCCTTTATGCATGATATTTTTCGCGATTATTTGGATAAATTTATGATTGTGTATCTGGATGATATTCTGATTTTTTCGGATGACTGGGACTCTCATGTCCAGCAAGTCAGGAGGGTTTTTCAGGTTTTGCGGTCTAATTCTTTGTGTGTGAAGGGTTCTAAGTGTGTTTTTGGGGTACAGAGGATTTCCTTTTTGGGATATATTTTTTCTCCCTCTTCCATTGAAATGGATCCTGTCAAGGTTCAAGCTATTTGTGATTGGACGCAGCCCTCTTCTCTTAAGAGTCTTCAGAAATTTTTGGGCTTTGCTAACTTTTATCGTCGATTTATTGCTGGTTTTTCGGATATTGCTAAACCATTGACCGATTTGACTAAGAAGGGTGCTGATGTTGCTGATTGGTCCCCTGATGCTGTGGAGGCCTTTCGGGAGCTTAAGCGCCGTTTTTCCTCTGCCCCTGTGTTGCGTCAGCCTGATGTTGCTCTACCTTTTCAGGTTGAGGTCGACGCTTCTGAGATCGGAGCTGGGGCAGTGTTGTCGCAGAAAAGTTCTGACTGCTCCGTGATGAGGCCTTGTGCCTTCTTTTCCCGTAAATTTTCGCCCGCTGAGCGGAATTATGATGTTGGGAATCGGGAGCTTTTGGCCATGAAGTGGGCTTTTGAGGAGTGGCGCCATTGGCTTGAGGGGGCCAGACATCAGGTGGTGGTATTGACTGACCACAAAAATTTGATTTATCTTGAGACCGCCAGGCGCCTGAATCCTAGACAGGCGCGCTGGTCATTATTTTTCTCTCGGTTTAATTTTGTGGTGTCATACCTACCGGGTTCTAAGAATGTTAAGGCGGATGCCCTTTCTAGGAGTTTTGAGCCTGACTCGCCTGGTAACTCTGAGCCCACAGGTATCCTTAAGGATGGAGTGGTATTGTCAGCCGTTTCTCCAGACCTGCGGCGGGCCTTGCAGGAGTTTCAGGCGGATAGACCGGATCGTTGCCCACCTGATAAACTGTTTGTTCCTGATGATTGGACCAGGAGAGTCATCTCTGAGGTTCATTCTTCTGCGTTGGCAGGTCATCCTGGCATTTTTGGTACCAGGGATTTGGTGGCAAGGTCCTTCTGGTGGCCTTCCCTGTCACGAGATGTGCGAGGCTTTGTGCAGTCTTGTGACGTTTGTGCTCGGGCCAAGCCTTGTTGTTCTCGGGCTAGTGGATTATTGTTGCCCTTGCCTATTCCTAAGAGGCCTTGGACGCACATCTCGATGGATTTTATTTCTGATCTGCCTGTTTCTCAGAAGATGTCTGTCATCTGGGTGGTGTGTGACCGTTTCTCTAAGATGGTCCATTTGGTTCCTCTGCCCAAGTTGCCTACTTCTTCCGAGTTGGTTCCTCTGTTTTTTCAAAATGTTGTTCGTTTGCATGGTATTCCTGAGAATATCATTTCTGACAGAGGGACCCAATTCGTGTCTAGATTTTGGCGGGCATTCTGTGCTAGGATGGGCATAGATTTATCTTTTTCGTCCGCTTTCCATCCTCAGACGAATGGCCAGACCGAGCGGACTAATCAGACCCTGGAGACATATCTGAGGTGTTTTGTGTCTGCTGACCAGGATGATTGGGTTGCTTTTTTGCCATTGGCGGAGTTCGCTCTCAATAATCGGGCCAGCTCTGCCACTTTGGTGTCCCCGTTTTTCTGTAATTCGGGGTTTCATCCTCGATTTTCCTCTGGTCAGGTGGAATCTTCGGATTGTCCTGGAGTGGATGCTGTGGTGGAGAGATTGCATCAGATCTGGGGGAAGGTGGTGGACAATTTGAGGTTGTCCCAGGAGAAGACTCAGCTTTTTGCCAACCGCCACCGTCGTGTTGGTCCTCGGCTTTGTGTTGGGGATTTGGTGTGGTTGTCTTCTCGTTTTGTCCCTATGAGGGTCTCTTCTCCTAAGTTTAAGCCTCGGTTCATCGGCCCGTATAAGATATTGGAGATTCTTAACCCTGTTTCCTTCCGTTTGGACCTCCCTGCATCCTTTTCTATTCATAACGTTTTTCATCGGTCATTATTGCGCAGGTATGAGGTACCGGTTGTGCCTTCCGTTGAGCCTCCTGCTCCGGTGTTGGTTGAGGGTGAGTTGGAGTACGTTGTGGAGAAAATCTTAGACTCCCGTGTTTCCAGACGGAGACTCCAGTATCTGGTCAAGTGGAAGGGATACGGCCAGGAGGATAATTCTTGGGTGAATGCATCTGATGTTCATGCCTCTGATCTGGTTCGTGCCTTTCATAGGGCCCATCCTGATCGCCCTGGTGGTTCTGGTGAGGGTTCGGTGCCCCCTCCTTGAGGGGGGGGTACTGTTGTGAATTTGGATTCGGGGCTCCCCCGGTGGCTACTGGTGGAATTGAACTGGTGTCTTCATCTTCTCTGTTCACCTGTTCCCATCAAGATGTGGGAGTCGCTATATAACCTTGCTGCTCTGTTAGTTGCTTGCCGGTCAACAATGTTATCAGAAGCCTCTCTGTGCTTGTTCCTGCTCCTAGACAACTACTAGATAAGTTGGACTCTTGTCCATGTTTGTTTTTGCTTTTTGTTCCAGTTCACAGCTGTAGTTTCGTTACTGTGTCTGGAAAGCTCTTGTGAACAGGAATTGCCACTCTGGTGTTATGAGTTAATGCCAGAGTCTTAAAGTAATTCCTGGATGGTGTTTTGATAGGGTTTTCAGCTGACCATGAAAGTGTCCTTTCTGTCTTCTGCTATGTAGTAAGTGGACCTCAAATTTGCTAAACCTATTTTCATACTACGTTTGTTATTTCATCTTGATTCACCGCCAATACATGTGGGGGGCCTCTGTCTCCTTTCGGGGTATTTCTCTAGAGGTGAGCTAGGACTAATATTTTCCTCTGCTAGCTTTATTTAGTCCTCCGGCTGGTGCTGGGCATCTAGAATCAACGTAGGCATGCTACCCGGCCACTGCTAGTTGTGCGTTAGGTTTAGTTCATGGTCAGCTCAGTTCCATCTTCCAAGAGCTAGTACATATATATGCTGATGCTATGTTCTCTTGCCATTGAGATCATGACAATAGTGTCAGTGTACAGGTAATACAGTGATCACCTGTGACATTATACACAGGAGCTCTGTAAACAATGTATAGTGTACAGGTAATACAGTGATCCAGGTTACATTATACACAGGAGCTCTGTATACAGTATTAGTGTACAGGTAATTCAGTGATCAACAGTGACATTATACACATGAGCGCTGTATATATTGTGCAGGTTATACTGTGATCAATGACATTATACACAGGAGCTCAGTATATAGTGTCAGTGTAAAGGTAATACAGTGATCACTGGTGATATTGTACACAGGACCGCTGTATATAGTATACAGTGTATAGTGTCAGGGTACAGGTAACACACTGACTTACCAGTGACGTCTCTAGGTGAAGTCTTTCATCTTTTCTTTTCATATTCATCCAGCACAGACCGCCATCACCTCTTCCAGCCAGGGCTTGTCTCTGCAGGAAATAACACAGTTAGCTAGAGCACCGCTTGCAGAACACATTACTTATTTTTTCCCAACTACACCAGATGAAGAAAAAAAGGCGACATAGTGTCTCTCTGCACAGTAACAGGGCCGCTTCCCGCATTTAAGAGTATCCTCAAAAAATAAAATAAATACATCACTGCAGTAATAATATCCCTTAATTAGCTCTTATGGTAATATCCCCCATCCTGGCCCCGTTTGTCTCATTCCTGGATCCAGCCATATGTTCTCCCATCCTGGCCCCACATGTTCTCCCATCCTGCCCTCGTGATTATCCATTCTGCCCCATGTGATGTCCCATCCTGCCCCATCTGTCCCGTGATCCTACCCCATCTGTCCCGTGATCCTGCCCCATCTGTCCCGTGATCTTGCCCCATCTGCCCCTTGATCCTGCCCCATCTGTCTCCATTGTATCCATCCTGCCTATGATCTTGCACCTTGTGTCTCCATCCTGCCCCATGTCGACATTCTGCCCTATGATCCTGCACTATGTGTCTCCATCCTGGCCCATCTGTCTCCATCCTGCCCAATCTGTCTCCATCCTGCCTAATGATCCTGCCCCCTTTGTCTCCATCCTGCCCCTGTGTCTCCATCCTGCCCCCTGTGTCTTCATCCTGCCGATGAAACATATTGTGGGTTGCCGCTTTCAATAAAAATAAAAAACCTTTCGCCTTACCTGACCGCACCATCTGTCTCCATCCTGCCCTATTTTCCTGCCCCATCTGTCTCCCATCCTGCCCGCTGTGCCTCCCATCCTGCCCCATCTGTCTCCATCCTGCCCCGTGTCTCCCATCCTACCTCCTGTGTCTCCCATCTTTACCTGACTGCACCATCAGTCTCCATCCTGCCCCATATTCCTGCCACATTTGTCTCCATCCTGCACAATGTCTCCATCCTGCCCCCTGTGTCTCCCATCCTGCCCTCTATGTTTCCCATCCTGCCCCATCTGTCTCCATCCTGCCCCGTGTCTCCCATCCTGCCCCCTGTGTCTCCCATCCTGCCCCCTGTGTCTCCCATCCTGCCCCCTGTGTCTCCATCCTGCCCCCTGTGTCTCCATCCTGCCCCTGTGTCTCCACCCTGTCCCCTGTGTCTCCATCCTGCCGTCGAAACATATTGTGGCTTGCCGCTTTCAATATAAAAAAAAACTTTCTCCTTACCTGACCGCACCATCTGTCTCCATCCTGCCCCATATTCCTGCCACATTTGTCTCCATCCTGCACCATGTCTCTATCCTGCTCCGTGTCTCCCATCCTGCCCTCTGTGTCTCCCATCTGTCTCCCATCCTGCCCCATCTGTCTCCCATCCTGCCCCCTGTGTCTCCATCCTGCCCCATGTCTCCATTCTTCCCCCTGTGTCTCCATTCTTCCCCGTGTCTCCATTCTTCCCCTTGTGTCTCCATTCTCCCCCAGTATCTCCCATTTTTCCCCCAGTGTCTCCCATTCTTCCCCCTGTGTCTTCCATCCTGCCCCTGTGTCTCCCATCCTGCCCCCGTGCCACTTTCAATAAAAATTTTAAAAAAAGTCCTCCTTACCTGGCCGTGCTCCTGCGATGATGCTCGCTCCATGCAGTTCAAGCGCGCTCTCGCCGGCGAATGACAATGACGTCAGCTGCCAGCCTCCGATTGGCTGGCGGCTTTTAACTATTGCTGTGCAGGCACGCACGGCAATAGAGTTTAACTGAACCTGTGTCTCGGACGCAGGTTCAGTTACTGCACTGGCAGAATACTGCCGCTGGGGCCTGATGACCAGAAGAGACGGGGCCCGATGCGGGGCTCATCAGGCCCCATACGTCAACCAGGGCAGTAATGCCCTGATGGCAGCCCTGTATTCACACACACACACACACACACACACATATATATATACAACCTGCTATATACATACAGATACAAGGGACAGCTGTGTCTGAAGGGAGACTGGTGTCTGCATAGAGAGCTGTGTCTGTGGAGAGAGCTGTGTCTGCGGAGAAAGCTGTGCCTACAGGGAGCAATGTTCCTGTGGGGAAAGCTGTGCCTGTGGGAAGAGCTGTGCTTGCGAAGAGTACGGTGTCTGTGGGGAGAGCTGTGTCTGCAGGGAGAGCTGTGCCTACAGGGAGTAAGGTACCTGCAGGAAGAGCTATGCCTACAGGGAGTAATGTGCCTGCGGGTAGAGCTGTGCCTACATAGCGTAATGTGCCTTCGGGGAGAGCTGTGCCTGCAGGGAGTGCTGTGTCTGTGGGGAGTGCTGTGCTAACTATGCCGAATGGAACCCCACCCATTCACACAGCAAGAATCACCCATTCATCAGGTTCCAGAGCAAGGAATTCAGGGTGATTTTGATGTGACATAAAATGCTGTGTAATCACACCTGTGATCTTAATTGACCAGACGTCTATTTTCAATTTCATCTATATGTTGATTTTTGAATTTATGTGTTTCTTTCTGGTTGGTCAAGAAAACATAGACTTTTGTTCATGTAAGCAGGTAATATTGACTTGTAAGTTGACATTTGATGTAACATATTGTGCTCTTATCCTGGATGACTAGAGATGCAGGATAATTGAACAATGATGTCTGCTGATATGTTGATTAGCATTGTCTAGGCCAGCTAGCTTGTTGACTTGCAAACAGAGGAGGAAAAACTATGCAAATACCGTAAATTAAATAATTAAACAATGCGAGTTGATCGTTTCACCATTCTTCCTCTTTACTTGTGAATGCTGGCTTGAAGAACAGTTGTTAACTGTAAAAAGGATAGATAACTCCAGATACATAGATACATCCAAACAGCCAAGCCATCCAGAGATCCAAGGAACCAGAGACTTTTTGGAAGACAGCAGCCAAGACATCATGGCTCCATCACAGATTTGTCATTCTACAGGATGCCAGCTTAGGGGACAATGGCCCTCGCTGAAAGAATACAGATACCTTCAGGCAAACTGGCCTTGTACCTCAATGGACTGTCATCTTCCTAAGCTTGTCCTTAACTCCTTTCTATGCATGCCACAGGTGGGGTAGTCAGTCCTGGAAGCTCTGAAGTCACAGCTGCTCTTATCCTGGTGAGTCAACTGAAGGGTGAGACTCTGTAATTTGCACCATATTGGGTATTTTGCTGGGGCTGTTCTACGTGTTATTTGCCTGTTTTGTGGATCAATAAAGTATTGCAACACTGTTTTACCCTCACTCTGTCTTGTTTGAGTAGCATTATGCCCACGGTAAAAGGAGAGCAGGCGTTCAGTGGGATGATCCCTGGTTTGTGCGGTTTTAAATAGCGGACTAGAGCACCGCTCACCCCCCGTGTCTCCACAAGGGGAAGTTAGGGGTTTCTCAGCCAGAAAACATGTTAGGCTACTTTCACACTAGCATTTTTCGGCGGACGTTGCAATGCGTCGGTTAGGAGAGAAAACGCATCCTGCAAAGTTGTCTGCAGGATGCGCTTTTTCCCCATAGACTTACATTACCGACGCATTGCGATGTATCGCCACACGTCGCAACCGTTGTGCGACGGTTGCGTCGTGTTTTGGCGCACCGCCGCCACAAAAAAAGTTACATGTAACATTTTTTTGTGCATCGAGACCGCCATTTTCGACCAAGCATGCGTGGCCGAAACTCCGCCCCCTCCTCCCCGGACCTTGCAATGGGGCAGCGGAAGCGTCCTAAGACTGCTTCCGCTTGCCCATGTCGGGCATTTTTTGCACAGTATGCGTCGGTACATTGGGCCGACGCAGCGCGATGGCCCCGTACCGACGCTAGTGTGAAAGCAGCCTTACCAAGAGAGTAGCTTGGGTTAAAGAAGGATTTGCGAAAGTAAGTTATTTAGTAAAGTGCATATCTATGGCAGTTAGTTCACATGAAAGGGACTTGTAAAGTAGTGGTAAACCATATTAGGCACAACTTATCACTGGCATAACAGGACTGGAGTAACAATTCTGGTGTAAGGTACACCACAATTTTTAATGAATTTGCCAGGCAAGCTCTGCTACACCCCATCACAGGTCAGCCTAATTTTGGCGGATCTGACCAGGACAGGCAAGAAAACGTCAAAAGTTGCAAAACTTTTTGCAACTCCAAGCTGAACAAAAATTTTGCTAATGTTCAAAATGTTTTGGAACATAATCTGCAACAAACACTGTGATGAAATGGGGTGAACATGTCTTATCGTATTACGGCTGGTTACTCACAATGGTTAAATATTAAGTATAGAAATTTTTGATTTCGTTGATAATTTATTATGTTTTCTTTTCTTCTTTTTTTTTTTTTTTTTTTAAGGCAAAAGGCTAGAGCCCGAGTCAATATTGTGTTTGTTCCATATTATACAAGCTGATCACCGCACTGCAACAGAAGGCTGAGAAATTGCTTAGAACATAATCCTTCTTATGATAAATAACCCAGAAGGCAAAAGTAGATTATATTCAGGAGAATTCTGTCAGGACAGGATGTTGTGAAATGACGACATGATATATTTTTTGCAGCGTACACATATGAAATGGGGAACAAGGCAGACACCATGTACACATAGTCCAGGAAACTTATGGGAACCTGCTGTTACTCTAAGCAAAACCTGTCCCACAATTCATTTTCTAAAATTTTGTAAAAACTGGGTAAGATATGTTCAGATGAAATGGGAAAAAAATCAGTTGCTCATACATAGCAAAAAATCTGCATGTGTTATATATGGATTTGTTGTATATTTTATCTTATGCATTGCAAAGGATAAAAACCATAGTGAAAATCAGCAGTTAACATGCTACTGATTTATGCATATGCACAAACAAAAAATAAATTGAAGGTAGAAGTTTGAGCCTTATCGGATGAACAGTAGGAGTTGGCAAAATTGGACAAGCCCGATGATCACTCTGCTGGTATCCCCATATACATTGGACTACTGGCCAGATCCTTCAATAATTGCGGATGACATTAAGCTAAGGTGTATGGGGGGCTTTAGTGTCTGGAATTTTTGTCAGACTCAAATCTACCATCTAATTTAAATCTTTCCCTTTTATACAGTATATCACGTCTGACAATGTAGGCTCAGTTATATGCTTTATAGACACCTAACTTTGATTGAGACACACTTTGCAAAGATGACAGGTCTATTAGTTATTTATTCTCTATATCTGCATACTTTTATACATCTCCCTTTCACATACAATATAGTATATTTAGTTTACTATTCTTTGCTCAGATCTTCGATGTTAAATCCAAGTGAAGGGAGCTATTTAGTTGGGATGGATCTATTGAATTCCATGTCTCAAATATTTTGCCATCTTCTATTTATACATAATAGACAATGACTTTTGTCCTTCATTGACTAAAACCCGAACAGTTTTGCCTTTCTACGATTGTAACATGCATTTGACATTCCATACTAAGGGTAAGTTCACACTAGGCATTTTTTCAGCATTTTTTTTCTGTTTAGCCAGGTCCAAAGAGAGGGAGAGATGGTGACACAGTACATGAATGTGTTACAGGAGATCCACACTGCCATAACCAGAAAAGATGGCGTGGAGATAGGGCCGATTGACGTAGTGCTGCGTGACCAGTTAGTGACCGGGTTGAGAGATGCGCTGCTGAAACAGGCTCTGCGGGAGCTCTTGCATGTAAACCCATACATTACTTTTGCAGAAGTTGAAGGTGAAGCGAGTGAGTGTGAGCAAGTACAGGGGGTGACAGTTCCAGTGGCGAAGGTCCGGAGCGGAGAGGTAGCCGTGAATGTAGTGGCTGCACTAGGATGGGTGGAAGATTTAAGGAAAGAAATCCAAGTTTTGAAGGAAGACTTGACAGAAACAAAAAAAAGTGTCCACGCTGAGCACCTCTGGGTGCAGAGCTTCCTCAGAATCGAGACGGAGTGGAATTTTGTCTAGATGGGAAGAGCTTCCAACCTGCTTCCTCTGTGAAGGACTGGGACACATGGCCCAGATGTGCCCGCAAAGGGGATTGCCTCAACAGCATCGTCCGTTAAACTAGGAGGCTCCGAAGCTGAGGAACGCCGCCCGGAGCCAGAACAGCCAGTAAGAAGAACCAGAAGTCCCACCAACTTAGTTTCAGTGTGTCCTTTAGACTTCTCTGAAGCGATGAGACCTGAGTGGGGGCAGGTGATAAAGTTGACGGCCGCCAATCAGCTCCCCATCCCCGTCGCAGGGGTGGCAACTATGCAAATTAGGATCTGCAGCAAAGACTTGAGCCGCAAAGGTGTGATACTGACTTCGAGCGTTGATGTACTGTTACCCTGGGGATGAACGTGCTTAAGGAGTTCGGAAGTTTGCTTATCAATGAGTCCCCAGATCTGTTCCTGAGACAGTGGAGCCCACAAACACCTCAAAGGAAAATATTTTAACAGTTGATTCGGACAGCTGAAGCACAAGAAGTCTCCTGTGAAGGCAAAGTGCTGGGAAAAGTGATCATTCCGGCTGTGAACAATCTTGAAATACCTCCGGGGCAGACCGTGTTCTCTGTTCCTGTGCGGGCCTGCACACCTCTGGAAGGAGTGGAAGTACAACTAGAACCAGCTGCTATGGAACATCTGCCACCAGGACTCTCAGTTGTCCAAACCCTGGCTATCGTGCATGATGGAAAGGTACTTGTGCGATGTGTAAACTTGAGAGAAGACACACTAACACTTCCCCCCAGTTAGCACAAATTGTCGGCATGCCGGAGGAGCTGATAGCCCCACAGACTGTCCAATTGACAGCAAAAAAAGGAGATCCTTGGACTGTAGCTGTAGAAGCCAATTCGGAGTCAGAACCCCTGCAGAAGAAAAAGGGACAAAGAATTTTAGAGTAAATGCGGACTGAACTACCCGAGCTCACACCGCGACAGATACAGCAGGTGGAAGATGTACTCGGATGTTATCAAGACATATTAGCTCATCATGAGGATGATTTTGGCTGTACCACTGCAATTACACATGAGATACCAGCAGGCAATGCTTCGCTCGTCAGAGAATGCTATCGACAAATTCGTCCACAGCTGTACCAGGAGGTGAAAGGGATGCTCACACAGATGTTACAAAACTTAGAACTACAGAAAGACAGAGTAACAACAAGCCACAATATGGATAAAAATTACCAAAAACATCTTTATTAGGACAAATCTACATATAAAAACAGGTCAAATCAAATCCATATATATACAGTAGTCTGCACCAAGGAGGACAAATAGGTATATATAGGGGGTGAGTAAATAGTCAAAACAAAGTAAAGGGACTTACCCCCTTTGATAAAGCTATCCGCGAAACGCGCGCCAGGGGCCATCTGGGGTGCAGGTTTGGTCCGGACTTATTATGGGTAAAGCTGGCTGATGAATGGATGTTTCATATTTGAAGCGGTCACTATATACGGACTTCGGTCCTTTGATTGCTGATCTTCTTATTACTCCTGGAGTGGCTGCAACACTATTTACAGTGGCTTTCTTTCCCTAGTCCCTTTACTTTGTTTTGACCATTTACTCACCCCATGTATACCTCTTTGTCCTCCTTGGTGCAGACTACTGTATATATATATGGATTTGATTTGACCTGTTTTTATATGTAGATTTGTCCTAATAAAGAAGTTTTTGGTAATTTTTATCCATATTGTGGCTTGTTGTTACTCCGTCTTTCTGTAGTTCTAAATATTGTATCTTGGAGAACTCCACAGTAATATTTTCTATATACTATGGTGGGGAGAGTTTGACTACAAACTCTGCTCTGCATTGCTTGTGTGAACAATGCCACATACAGACTATTATCGCTTATCTTTTTGTGCACTAATGCCAAACAACCAATACTGGATTGAAAGTGGTTGTTTCATCGGTATTTTTTGCACCTGTGTTGTTGCCATCATTAATCGGGTCCGATGCGCCCTGCTGGTGCATTTGTTTGGAGGCTTCAGCAGGTGACCATCTCTGCTTTTTTCTCTGTGATTTTTTTTGTCAATTTTCTGGAGAATTTTTAAGTCCTCTTTGTGCGTCTGTGAGCTTTTACTCAATGTTTAGCGTTAGGACCGGCAAAAATGTAAGGACCCTTGACGTGGGTTGCCGGCTTACGTATTGAGGCCCCAATATAAACTAATACCTTACATACATTGATATGTTTTTTTTGCACTTTATCTTGCAGGGCGCAGTCAGACCAAGATGGCACTGTAAACTGTAGGCCTCTATTCACACAGCATGCATTTTGTAGCACTGGGCAGCCCGCCTGTATGTGCGTTAGTAATAGGCTGTAGACTAGATGCTCAGATGCTCTGCATTGCTTGTGTGAACAATGCCACATACAGACTATTATCGCTTATCTTTTTGTGCACTAATGCCAAACAACCAATACTGGATTGAAAGTGGTTGTTTCTTCGGTATTTTTTTCACCTGTGTTGTTGCCATCATTAATCGGGTCCGATGCGCCCTGCTGGTGCATTTGTTTGGAGGCTTCAGCAGGTAACCATCTCTGCTTTTTTCTCTGTGATTTTTTTTTGGCAATTTTCTGGAGGATTTTTAAGTCCTCTTTGTGCGTCTGTGAGTTTTTACTCAATGTTTAGCATTAGGACCGGCAAAAATGTAAGGACCCTTGATGTGGGTTGCCGGCTTACGTATTGAGGCCCCAATATAAACTAATACCTTACAAACATTGATATGTGTTTTTTTTGCACTTTATCTTGCAGGGCGCAGTCGGACCAAGATGGCTCTGTAAACTGTAGGCCTCTATTCACACAGCATGCGTTTTGTAGCACTGGGCAGCCCGCCTGTATGTGCGTTAGTAATAGGCTGTAGACCAGATGCTCTGCATTGCTAGTGTGAACAATGCCACATACAGACTATTATCGCTTATCTTTTTGTGCACTAATGCCAAACAACCAATACTGGATTGAAAGTGGTTGTTTCATCGGTATTTTTTGCACCTGTATTGTTGCCATCATTAATCGGGTCCGATGCGCCCTGCTGGTGCATTTGTTTGGAGGCTTCAGCAGGTAACCATCTCTGCTTTTTTCTCTGTGATTTTTTTTGAGAGTTTGACTACACTGTGCTCTTAACCCCATTATTTCAAAGGTGTTTTTTGATTATTGTCTCAAGATGTTACAGAACGCTGTCATCCGGAAGAGCCAAAGCCCGTGGGCTGCTCTCATAGTCCTAGTACGAAAGAAAGACGGCACTCTGAGATTCTGTGTGGACTATCACAACTTGAATGCCTGCACTGTGCGAGATTCATACCTGTTACCCCGTATCGAGGAGTCCTTATCCACCCTGGGCCATGCAAAATACTTTTCTACACTAGATTTGGCCAGTGGATATTAGCAAGTGCCGATTCCGAACACGACCGAGTGAAGACGGCCTTTATACTACCCATAGGTCTGCTTGAGTTAAAGAGAATGCTGTTCAGGCTGGCTAACGCTCCTTGAACTTTTCAGTGACTGATGGAACGGTGTTTGGGTGATCTGAACTTTGAAGCCACTTTAATCTACCTGTATGATCTAATTGTGTATGCCACCATGTTCGAAGAACATCTGGAAAGTTTAGAACAAGTGCTGAGCCGACTCCAGAGACATGGGCTGATGGTAAAACTGTCCAAGTGCCATCTATTCTGCACCCAGATCGAATACCTAGGACCTGTGGTCTCTGCGGAGTACGGCTGTACCGGGAAAAGATCGCAGCAGTACAAGATTGGCCCACCAGGAGAACGCAAAGCTAGGGGCCCTGGAACAATGATGGGTCGCTAGAATGGCTAAATATCGGTATAAGATTGCCTACAAAAGGGGAGCCAGGAACACCCACGCAGACGCGTTGTCCAGAATAACACACGAGAAGCCTGGCTCCAACCGAGATGAAGAACTTGAGGCTGAAGAAGTTCCCGAGTTTCGGAGACCTGCCAGGATGTTGGCAGCAACGCAGGGACAGGTACAAGCAGAATCCCAGGAAAATGTATTGAGACATCCTCGTGACGAGTGGGTGCGGATTCAACAGGAGGACGGAGAGCTTGCACAAATCCAACAATTGGTGGCCCTTGAACATCTGCCTAGCAGAGAAGAGATAGAAGCCCTTCTCTCCTGGAGCTCTACAAATTCTTTGACAATGAGAGAGATTACACCTAAAGAATGGACTGTTGTACTGAAAAATTCAGCTACAGTGAGCCCTTTCCACCACGTGGCAAGTGGTGATTATGGATCGCCCCCACGTAAGGGTAATGGGGTACTCGGAACCGGGTCCTCCGGTTCAGGGGATGTCACGGTGGCTGACCTGGTCCGTGGCCCTCAGGGGTGTCCAGTAAAAGAGTTTATATATGGGCAAGGTGCAGTAAAGAACGAGGAGACGGGTTTGCAGTCTTTTACCTTCTTTACTGAAGACTTCAGATGGTTTCCTCAGCCCGGAGCGCCAGATGACAGGGCAGGCAGAGTCTGGTGGTCGGTCTGAATGCAATTCCAGAGTCCCCTTATCCAGGTGGAAATCAGTAGCCTTCCTCTAGCGCCTGTGTGTTGTAGTACCTCCCTGCTGAGCTTCTCGGTAAGGTCCTCACAACTGTTGTAGATGTTCTAGGTGTTATGTCTTCCTCTCTGTCCCCAGATGGTATGGATAGGACAAACCCATATGACTGATGGTCTGAGGCTTTTTACAGGGACCCTAGAGACGCCCCGGCCCCCACAGTTGCCACCGTGCTTCCTGGGTATATGGTCGGGCAGCCAACGTGGAATTAACTGTCCTGTCAGTCTCTGAAGCAAGGCTTGGAGACGATTGCTTCCTCGGTATCCTGGCTACCGGCTCCTGCGCCTCAGAAAGGAGCAGCTTGTTCCTGGCTGATCTCCCTTTGATATTCCTCTCCTGTGCTCTGCTTTCCTGCACACTCTCTGCAATAGGCTCACTTTTTAGTGTCTTTTCCCAGGAGTTGCAGCACTTCATGCCAGCAGAGCTCCTCTCCCTCTGTCTTCCTGACAGGAACTGAACTCTGAACCCCTTTTCCCTCCAGATCAGGATGTTAAATAGGGGAGTTCACCCTAAACAGGCTTAGAGCTCCCCCTTCTGGTCTGGAGTGTGAACATGTTGCATGTGTATAATACCTGAATGTGGTTGTCTTTCATTGCCTTCAGACATGACATCACTTCTCCCCTGAAAGGATAATGACATCACTGCGACGACCAGGACACTGGGGTGCCGCACTCCCCCCTGTTAAATCCAGTACTCCGGGACTGGGAAAAGAAGAACAACAATACATGTTAGCAAAAGACATACAATTTTGAAATGCTATGAACAACTTGTGCAAAAGTAGTGCTTCCCTTTATGGGAGGTGAGGACACTTGAACGTTGCAAAAGTCTTGGTCATTCACAGTTCATGACTCCCAGTTCAGTGAGTGCAAACTTGAAACAGCAAGGATCCCGGGTAAACAAAGGGATCCCTTTTAAAAGTATAATGAAAGTTTTTGAGTAATTCACTGTCCATTACTCCATTGTCCATTTTAAACCTGTAACAAAGATATATATACAGACATTTTCAAACAAACAGCAGCAACCATTAATACTTCCAAGTTTTGTAGCGAATTGGGGTTTGATTTTTGGTGCTATGTGTAGACCTCCGCAGTACAGGGGTTGCTAGTGACCTAACAGGGTCTGCTGTGCTTGCTATCGCTGGTGTAGTGCACTGTCTTTTGGCTACACTTCTAGTGAGTCTAGGTAGCGCTGGTATGCTGGAGCTCTCAGGACTGCTTCTACTAACTGTAGGCATGGCAGATTCACCGATAGCAGAGGGTGGACTTGCTGATTCAACTGTTGGCATGGCGTCCTCTGTTGGAGTCTGCTGTTGTTGAGTTACGGCTGGGATCGCATCGGCTGTTGGAATCTGTTGGTGCAGAGTCTCTTTTGGCTCAAGATGATCTGGCATCACATTTGGTTCCGGCATTTTCTGCTGATGAAACATCAAAACAGGTACCACGATGGCCTGATTTATTTGAGTCCATGACTGGGGAAAGTCTCCAAGAACAGTGTGTATCACCTTCTCCTCTTCCACGGGTGGAGATGTTCCTGGATCTGTTTCTCTATCTCTCAACTTGTCAGGGCATATTTTGAGGTGGTCTCTGGATATTGCTGTCGAAGTTTCTCCTCCATCTTTGCTGATGAGACAGACCTTTGTATTGTCAAAGTTGGATGGCAGGATGGTGTATGGTTCTGCTTCCCATTGGTCGTCAAGTTTGTGTAGTCTCTTTTTAAGTTTGAGTACTTGTTCACCTGGTGACAAGGGAATTGCAGGAGCATGCTGGTTGTAGACCCTTTCTTGTTTTTGTCTGGCTTGGGCTAGACTTCTTTCCACGCATTCCTGTACTTTGCGGTACCTTTGCTGTCTTTCTGTATCCAATCTGCATCTGGCGAGGTATCTTCTGGGGTTAGGACTCCCATGTCTAGATCAACAGATAACTTACTGGATCTTCCTCTCATCAGGTATGCTGAGGTACAGTTGGTGGAATTCACTGGGATGTGGTTGTACATGTCTACCAAGTCGGGCAACTTTGCTGGCCATAAGTTCCGTTCCTCCACAGGCAAGGTCTTCAGTAAGTCGATTACCACTTGGTTCATCTTTTCGCACATCCCGTTGGTTTGTGGGTGATACGGTGTTGTTCTGATCTTTTTACACCCGTATAAATTGCAGAATTCCTGGAACACTTCCGCTTCAAAGGCTGGTCCTTGATCAGTCAGTACCTTTTCCGGGTACCCGTGTGGTCTACAGAAGTACTGCTGGAAGGCTTTGGCTGCTGTCCTTGCTGTCAGATCTTTGACAGGCACAACTACCAGAAATCTAGAGTAGTGGTCCATGATGGTTAGGGCGAAGACATAGCCTGACCGGCTGGGTGTTAGCTTCACATGATCTAGTGTGACCAGTTTGAGTGGTCGTTTGGTGATGATGGGCTGTAGGGGATCCCTTTGGCTGTCACAGTCCTTCCTGCATAGGCTACATGGGCCATACTCTCGACACCACTTTTCGATGGCTTTCTTCATGCCAACCCAGTAGAACCTTCCACGAAGTAGACTCTCCAACTTCCTCCATCCGAAGTGTCCTGCTCCATCGTGGTACGCTTCCAGAACCATTGGCGCATCTTGCTTTGGGACTACTATCTGCCATACCAACACATGGGTGCGTGGGTCGATGCTTCTTCGGCACAGCTTACCATTGTAGATAAACAGTTTGCCAGTTGTTGCGTCTCTTGTGGATCATCCGGGCCAGGGTGTGAATATGCCTGCGTCAGGAGCTCTTTCACCCGACGGACCGCGGGGTCACTGTCCTGGGTCTCTGCCCATCCATGGTAGGGCAGGGGATTCAGCGTGGCATCCTGCTTGTTCTTGCGCCCGTTCCTCACATGATGGGAATACTGAGTGGCCTTGGGGCGATGGAAAGCTGGCAACTCTATTTCTTCGAGTGATTCCGAGTCTTCTCCCATTTCTGGCAAGTTGGGCATCCTGGACAATGCATCGGCATTCGCGTTCTTGTGCCCTGCCCGGTACTTGATGGTGAAATCATAATTGGACAACCGGGCCATCCACCACTGCTTTAAGGCATCAAGTTTTGCTGTGTCCAAGTGTGTCAGTGGATTGTTGTCCGTGAAGACGGTGAATTTTGCTGAGGCCAGGTAGTGCTTGATCCTCTCCGTCACTGCCCAAACGATGGCGAGGAACTCCAGCTTAAAGGAACTGTAGTTGTCAGGGTTCCTTTCAGTGGGACGAAGTTTCCTGCTGGCGTAAGCAATTACCCTTTCTTAGCCTTTCTGGACCTAGGACAATACGGCTCCCAGTCCCATGTTGCTGGCATCCGTATACAGCACAAACGGTTGGTCATATTCATGGTAGGCCAGTACCTCTTCTCCCGTCAGCGCCAACTTCAAACAAGTGAACCTCCATGGAGGTTGCTGGGCTTCGGCCAGTCTCTGATCACAGTGACCTTGTCAGGGTCTGGGGCCACTCCTTCAGCACTCACCACAATAGATGACATTTGGACGGTTTTACCTTTAGGCCAAAGTTGGACAGAGCTTCGAACACCTCTGCCAGGTGCTTCAGGTGGTCCTCATAGGTTTTGGAGAAGACGATGACATCATCCAAGTACAGCAGGACGGTTTCGAAATTCTTGTGTCCAAGACAGCACTCCATCATCCTCTGGAACGTTCCTGGGGCATTGCACTGTCCGAATGGCATGTAGTTGAATTCACAGAGACCCATCGGTGTGGTGAAGGCTGTCTTTTCCTTGTCCGCCTCTGCTACGGGAACCTGCCAGTACCCACTGGTGAGATCCAAGGTAGAGAAGTAGTTAGCAGATTTTAAAGCAGGTAAGGACTCTTCTATTCTGGCCAGTGGGTATGCATCTTTATGTGTACTGCGGTTTATCTGCCTATAATCAACACACATCCTCATCGTGCCATCCTTCTTCCTGACGAGGACTAATGGAGCTGCCCAGGGGCTACAACTGTCTCTAACTACCCCAGCCTCCTTCATCTCTCGCAACATGTCTTTGGCACACTGATAATGAGCTGGAGGTACAGGACAGTATCTCTCTTTAATGGGTGGATGATCTCCTGTGGGGATATGATGTTGAATCCCTTTTACCTGACCAAAATCTAGGGGGTGCTGGCTGAATACCCGTTCATACTCATGAACCACCCTGTAAGCCCCTTGTTTTTGGTGTAATGGGGTAGAGTCAGTGCCCACATGTAATTTCTGACACCAATCTTCCATTTGTCCTGCAGAGCCATTGTCCTCCGCCTGGTTGGATGGGACCAAGGGTTCTGTTGCCTGTATCACATTATTATCAACAGCAATTTGGCAAGTGTGGCATATTTGTGTCAGGACTCTGAACATTTTTTACCTTTGGTGCATTACTGCCCTTTTCCAAGATGGCATCTTTGGTATCATGTGCACTGTGTCTTCCTGCTATAAAACTCCACCCCAGCCTTCAGTCTGTGCTAGAGTATTCTGCCTTGCATCCAGCTCCTGACCTCTGGTGACTCCCTGGCTATATACCTGCTCCTGTGAACCTGTGTGGTGATCCTGCTACTCTGCTCTGAGTTCCTGCTGCATACCCCAGTATCCAGTAATCCTCCTTCATCTGCTGCTCGTGTTTACTTCCATCTCATTTGCTGGACATGTAAGCTGTTTCTGCTCTGCAAAAACCTAAGACTATTAACCAGGCCCCCCTGGTTGAGCTAAGATATGATTTGAACTGCCTTATAAGCTTATCTATCTGTGTTTGGACTAAGACAAGGATTTATTTGTGTCAAGTATCCTCAAGAATAACTGTGCTTCATAGACTTTCTGCTTGATTGCATTTTCCTCTGAAGTTTCCTATAGACTGCTAAGCTGCGTTTAATATTTACACCAAGTGTTGTGGACTTGAGTTTCTCTCTGCACCTGTTTGAATCACCGTGTGATAATATAGACTTTACCACTTATAAAACTGTGTCCTGTAGTTGTCTTGTTCCACGCAAAGAATCTCCTGAGTTATCCCCTATAATTATTACAATTTGGTTAGGTGGACCTCTTCCTCTCCACAGTTAAGGACACGTACTGGCACCCTCCCCTTGCGGACTTCAACCACCCCTCTGGCTGTCAGGAGGGTGGGCCTACTATCTGAATACACAGGTTCTACCAGGGCTTGATAGTCTTTACCTCTGAGGCCTATTGCTGCCCGACGCCATATTAACATTTCGCTCCTGGGGGGTATTGCAATGGGGATTGAATCACTCACGGTGACACGGCCAATTTCTCCACCAGTCAGTTCTACCTGCTGTCTCTGCATCAGAGCTCGAATTTCTTTCTGCAGGGCACATTGTTCACTGTAACCAGCTGTTTCTGCCATCTGCTGTAACAAGACAATAACCTCTGCAAGACAATTTTCTATGACATTAGTACCAATGGTCATCATGGGGTTACATTCACGTCGGTCAATATCAACAATTACAATTCCTTGGGCCTTCAATTCTACCCTTCAATTCTACCCACCCCACTTTAATGGTGACCTCTTTGTACCCCACTTGTGGCAATGGCTGACCGTTACTGGCTACTATGGTGAAATCATCATCAGGGCCACGAGTAATGTCGGTGTCTTCCCAATAACGTTTATAAAGGATGTAAGGCATAGTTGTCACCTTAGAACCGGTGTCCAACAGAGCGTTCATGGGGATACCGTCAATCACAATGGGGAGAACAGGTCGTCCTCCAATGTACTTGGCTCTCCAGTTTTGCGGGCCTGGTCGTCCTACTCCTGGGGGTTGGCCCTCTGCCCCAGGGGTTGCTCGTTTAAATGTGGCCTGCCTGGTTGCAGCGGCGGCAGATGGGTCGTCCGTCCTGATGAAAGCGATCGTCGTCTCTGCCTCTGGTCGGCGGGATCCTTCTCTGTCGTCGCCAGGGAACATCCTCCGGTCTGGAAGCTAGCTTGATCTTCTCCTTGGGGGCCTCCTGTAGGGACTGCACGGTCCGAGCTAAGGCAGCAACGCTCTTGGTCAGCTCCTGCATCTGGAGGCGTAGTCCTGCAGGGGAATCGTCTTCCAGAATCTGGGCATCGGCCTCAGCAGAAACTTGAGGATCTGGCGCCACCTCCTGGTGGTACATGAGGGCTTGATGCCTAGGAAGTTCTGCTTGGCTGGGCTGTCGCTCCTGTAGCACTTGGATGGCCTTGTCTTTAAATTGCACAAAGGTCAGGTCAGGATTCTGCATGGCCAGGAGGTGCAGTTGGGCCCTTTGGTGATTGCACAGGAGCCCCTCGATGAACCGCTCCTTTAAGAGTTTATCTTCATCTTGCGTGCTGTTTGGATCAACCTGCTTGATTGCCCGCAGTGCCTCCTGGAGATTAAGGGCATAGTCCCGTAAGCTATCCTGCGGCCTTTGCTTGCACCCATAGAACGTCAATTTAATTTCTGTAGCGATGCGGGTGTCAAAGGTGCTTTTAAGCTTTGCAAAGACCTGCTGCACAGTTCCTTTATCCGCAGCGGGCCAGGACTTCACTTCTCTCAGAGCCGCTCCAAACAGTTGGCCAGTTACTATGTGAACTTTCTGAGGCTCTGTCAGGGGATAAAACTCAAGCAGGCTGCAGATCCCTTCTTTAAAGTCAGTTAATGTATGCGATTCTCCAGAGTATCGCGGGAGCCAGGCTGCTCCAGGTATATATGGCATGGAGAAGGGCATTATGGCCGCTGTAGCCATGGCAGTGTCCGGCTGGCTGATGGAAGCGGCAAGCTCTGCGGGACCCGGTGGCGGTACAAGGCCTGCGGCTGCGCCTATTGCGGGGCCTGGAGACGCTTCTAAGTCTGTGGCTGCGACCGCCGCTACTTCCCTTCCCGGATCGAACATGGCTGTTCCTCCCCTCTGCTAACCTGGTGGAAGTTGGGGCTCCTCTCCGGAATCGGCACTTTGCAGCGTCTCTTCTGGCGGCTCTGCTGCACGGCGTCTCCACTTCCGGCTTTCCAGGCAGCAGCACAGCACCCGTCTTCTTGCTTCGCACTCTTTTCGGCTGGCTCCACCCACGAAGGTATGGCTCCTCCCCTCGCGCTCCACACGGCACGGCAATGGCGGATTTTGGCGGCAAATTGCAACACACAGTCTTTAAGAGAATCACAGTTCAAATACAGTTCTGGCACAGTTCTTAGGCGCACATGACCCGATTTTCAGGCTTAAGTAGATCCTGTTCGTGATGCCAAAATGGATCGCCCCCACATAAGGGCAATGGGATACTCGGAACCGGGTGCTCCGGTTCGGGGGATGTCACGGTGGCTGACCCGGTCCGTGGCCCTCAGGGGTGTCCAGTAAAAGAGTTTATATATGGGCAAGGTGCAGTAAAGAACGAGGAGACGGGTTTGCAGTCTTTTACCTTGTTTACTGAAGACTTCAAACGGTTTCCTCAGCCCGGAGCGCCAGATGACAGGGCAGGCAGAGTCCGGTCAGTCTGAAGGCAATTCCAGAGTCCCCTTATCAAGGTGGAAATCAGTAGCCTTCCTCTAGTGCCTGTGTGTTGTAGTACCTCCCTGCTGAGCTTCTCAGTAAGGTCCTCACAACTGTTGTAGATGTTCTAGGTGTTATGTCTTCCTCTCTGTCCTCCAGATGGTATGGATAGGACAAACCCGTATGACTGATGGCCTGAGGCTTTTTACAGGGACCCTAGAGATGCCCCGGCCCCCACAGTTGCCACCATGCCTCCTGGCTACATGGTCGGGCAGCCAACGTCGAATTAACTGTTCTGCCAGTCTCTGAAGCAAGGCTTGGAGATGATTGCTTCCTCGGTATCCTGGCTACCGGCTCCTGCACCTCAGAAAGGAGCAGCTTGTTCCTGGCTGATCTCCCTCTGATATTCCTCTCCTGTGCTCTGCTTTCCTGCACACTCTCTGCAATAGGCTCACTTTTTAGTGTCTTTTCCCAGGAGTTGCAGCATTTCTTGCCAGCAGAGCTCCTCTCCCTCTGTCTTCCTGACAGGAACTGAACTCTGAACCCCTTTTCCCTCCAGATCAGGATGTTAAATAGGGGAGTTCACCCTAAACAGGCTTAGAGCTCCCCCTTCTGGTCTGGAGTGTGAACATGTTGCATGTGTATAATACCTGAATGTGGTTGTCTTTCATTGCCTTCAGACATGACATCACTTCTCCCCTGAAAGGATAATGACATCACTGCGACGACCAGGACACTGGGGCGCCGCAATTCCTGAAGCACTGTTGCACAAAGTGGCAGTGGAGGCATATGAAAAAGGAGCTCATTTCAGTGGCTGCAGAAATTAGTTTACCACCCCTTAGTAAAAATGGAAGTCGAAGAAGTATGTCAACTCTGTAGGAGCTGCAAATTGTTTAAGCCCCTAGAGCAGAGGGCCCCCACGCAAAAAATTGTGACCTAGGCCCCACTGGAAGTCTTGATGATAGACTATTTGATGATTGGTCCAGCCCATCAAGGATACAAACACTGCTTGGTGATGATGGATCATTTCACCAAATTTGCCGTTGTGACTACAACTCTAGATAAGACTGCAGAATCAGCGGCCTATGCCATCTGTAAGATCTTTATTCAAATGTACAGTTGTCCGAAGAGAATACACTCGGATCAGGGGGCCTGTTTTCTGGGACAAGTAATGGAGAAACTGCATCGTATGTACCAAATTGGGAAGTCTCGGACAATGCCCTACCATCCTCAGGGCAATGGAGCATGTGAACGATTTAACCAGACTCTCATTCAGATGTTGAGAACATTGGAGGAAGACCGTAAGGTGCGTTGGGCTGAATTTGTGGCAGAACTGGTGTGGGTGTACAATAACCGGGTACATCGCACCACAGGGTACACCCCTTACACCCTGCTCTTCGGCAGACCAGGCAAAGAAATCACAGAGCTGGAACTGGACCCAGGGGAGGACTACCCATGGACGGGGGTGTATACTTGAGTACGTGAATATAGCCATCGACTGCAAACGTTACATCGCTTGGTGCAGACCCGGTTCCAGGAGTTGGAGCATTCTCAGGTGACTCCTCTACGAGGGACAGCTCTACAAGCCGGAGACTGGGTGTTAGTAAGAGAGAAATGTCCTTGAGATAAGCTTGACTATCGATGGGAGAAGACCACCTACCGGATGAAGCGGCGAGTCAACCCTGAGGGACCCATCTACGAAGTCCAGCCTGAGGGAGAAGAAAATACCTCTACTCGCACGGTACACAGAAACATGCTTCACCCCTGCGTATCCAGGGACCCAGTCTTAGAGGAAGTGGAAAAACCCAGCATCACTGAGAGCCTACCCTTAAGGCTGAGTCACACATAACGATATCGTTAACGATATCGTTGCAACGTCACGCTTTTAGTGACGTAGCAACGATCCCGCTAACGATCTCGTTATGTGTGACAGCAACCAACGATCAGGCCCCTGCTGGGAGATCGTTGGTCGATGGCAATGATCAGGACCTTTTTTTGGTCGCTGATCACCCGCTGTCATCGCTGGATCGGCGTGTGTGACGCCGATCCAGCAATGTGTTCACTTGTAACCAGGGTAAATATCGGGTTACTAAGCGCAGGGCCGCGCTTAGTAACCCGTTATTTACCCTGGTTACCATTGTAAAAGTTAAAAAAAAAACCAGTACATACTCATATTCTGATGTCTGTCACGTCCCCCGGCGTCCACAGGGTTAAAACTGCTTTCGGCAAGAGCGCTGTTAATGCACGCGCTGCTGCCAAGAGCTACCCTGCACTGAATGTGTCAGCGCCGGCCGTAAAGCAGAGCACAGCGGTGACGTCACCGCTGTTACTGCCGGCGCTGACACATTCAGTGCAGGGAAGCTCTCGGCAGCAGTGCGTGCATTAACAGCGCTCTTGCCGAAAGCAGTTTTAACCCTGTGGACGCCGGGGGACGTGATAGACATCAGAATGTGAGTATGTAGTGTTTTTTTTTTTTACTTTTACAATGGTAACCAGGGTAAATATCGGGTTACTAAGCGCAGCCCTGCACTTAGTAACCCGATGTTTACCCTGGTTACCCGGGTGCTGCAGGGGGACTTCGGCATCGTTGAAGACAGTTTCAACGATGCCGAAGTCGTTCCCGTGATCGTTGGTCACTGGAGAGAGCTGTCTGTGTGACAGCTCCCCAGCGACCACACAACGACTTACCAACGATCACGGCCAGGTCGTATCGCTGGTCGTGATCGTTGGTAAGTCGTTTAGTGTAACGGTACCTTTAGTCTATAGCGACTGTGAAGAAGAAAAATATCCAAAGCTACTGCAAGTGGGGCCGGAAGAAGAAAGACTATCTGAGACCCCTGGGACTCCTGAGATTCCTGACATGGCTGTTCTACCCAATCTGGGTACGTCCTGCCCCTGTCAGGCCAACCTGAATCCACTACTCAACTGGATTCGGAATATCCTATCCCCTACACCTGATTACCCTGAGTTCCAAACCCCTTGTTCATTTATGCTGTTTCTTATATTTTCTCCCTGCGAGGAGTATATCTGTTAAAGTAACCCCCATATTAACCCTTGCTCTGCCTCCAACCCATTACTGCATCTTGCAACCTGCTTACATGTACATGAGATTTCTGAAATCTTATAGACTTTGCTGGTACTGTAAAATGCAGCTGAAAATTTGCATTTAAAAATTTCATTAAGAAAACACTGCAAAAACGCCTAGTGGGTAGTGTTGAGCATTCCGATACCGCAAGTATCGGCCGATACCCGATACTTGCGGTATCGGAATTCCGATACCGAGTTCCGATACTTTTGTGATATCGGGAATCGGTATCGGAACCATATTAATGTGTAAAATAAAGAATTAAAATAAAAAATATGGATATACTCACCTCCCGGCGGCCCCTGGATCTTACCGCTGTAACCGGGAGCCTCCGTTCCTAAGAATGAGCGCGTGAAGGGCCTTCGATGATGCGCTCATGTGACCGCTCACGCGACCAATCACAAGCCGCGACATCTTCGCAGGTCCTTCACGCACTCATTCTTAGGAACGGAGGCTCCCGGTTACGGCGGTAAGGTCCAGGGGCCGCCGGAGAGGTGAGTATATGGATATATATATATATATATGGATATACTCACCTCTCCGGTGGCCCCTGGACGTTACCGCCGTAACCGGGAGCCTCCGTTCCTAAGAATGAGCGCGTGAAGGACCTGCGATGACGTCGCGGCTTGTGATTGGTCGCGTGAGCGGTCACATGAGCGCTCACGCGACCAATCAGAAGCCGCGACGTCACCGAAGGCCCTTCACGCGCTCATTCTTAGGAACGGAGGCTCCCGGTTACATCGGTAAAGTCCAGGGGCCACCGGAGAGGTGAGTATATCCATATTTTTTATTTTAATTCTTTATTTTACACATGAATATGGATCCCAGGGCCTGAAGGAGAGTTTCCTCTCCTTCAGACCCTGGGAACCATTCCGATACTTTGCGCCCCATTGAAATGCATTGGTATCGGGTATCGGCGAGATCTGATATTTTAACGGTATCGGACGATACTATCCGATACCGATACCAATGCATATCGGAAGGTATCGCTCAACACTACTAGTGGGAACTTAGCCTAAATAAGCTTTATTTAAAACCAAAAAACAAAGCAAACAAAAACAACTTTTGATCCACTCTGCTGTAAATCCACGCATTGTTGTTAGAACAATAGGTCAACTATAATGTTGATAGAAATCTCTACGAGCTGGCAAAGCAAATGTTCCTATCACATAGTATTAATAGCAATGATATAAAAGCTATGCTATCTTCTCCCCCAACACAGAGTATGCAGGAGGGATTTATATCGCTACACAACTTCTTTTCACAAGAACCATTTAACCCACAGAATATCATAAAGATTGTAGATTAGATTTTGTGGCACTGGTGCTTACTCACCACATAGAAATACAGATAATGTTGGCAATCCCTTCAAACATATTCTGCATTTTTTCCTTTTAGCTAAAAAGATAAATGCAATGAAAAGTTACAGTTGCTCAAAAATGAACCCAAATATACTTTATTATAAAAATGTTCAGGAGCAAATATTGGTGCAATGTCTGTCACTTCTAGCTAAAGTCCCGCATCCGGCCATATTACATGTCAGTCTTGTGCATATCGGCAATGAGATGCCCATTCTGTACTTGCATACCACCCATATTTATACATTATAGTCTACAAAAAAAGGCTGTTTGACAACGGTAGTTCCTAAACAACTTTATGCCAGGAAACCTCAAACCACCTACTGACCTCACCAAGAAGCTATAACAAATTCTCCATACAATGACAGTCACACATGACCAGACTGGGGTGTTTGTGGCCACTGAGTGGTGTGTCACTTATATAGAGAGCAGTGCATACTGACCACCATTGGTGAGAACTTGAAGCAATCTCAGATCCACAAAGACTCCACCATGGAATCCAGTTGAGATGTCCGCCATGTTAATTTTTTATTTGGCGTTACTGCCCTTGACTAATGGTGGCACTATACAGGGAATTGTTTGAGACTCAATAGTACCATGCTGCAAGTACATGTAGGGGGGGTTGAAAAGGGGCCTGCTACAATCTCTTGGAAATATTGCAGACAGTTACAATATGAACCCCCATTGTTACCTGTTAAACTGTTCAGGACTGTGCAAAAATCATGTTGATGTGAGAATGGTGTCTATTTCTGAAGCCTGAGAGTTAAAAGAATTATCAAATTAAAAAAACAAGTGCCTGTGAGTGAGGAATTGTGATGCAGTAAATGAGTGAGTAGGTTGCAAGTGTGTAAGTTACCAGACAACTATTTTAGGGTACCGTTGCCAAAAGAGCAGTGACCACTAGTGCTCAGAATGTGTGCTGCACTGCAATATGAAATAGACAAATATATTGTAGCTGTATGAAGGAATATTTACTGAGGTGCTTGCAAGCAGACTATGGAAAGCCTAGGACAAGTTTTGTGAATGTCAGTTTCTACCTTTGTTCATATTTATCTCTTAATAATAAGCAATCTTATTGCCTTCTAATGAGTAAAATGTCACTTGAATTGTTACTGGTATCTGTTTCCATTGCTTTTGGCAATCCTGATTAGGGAACCTAATCTGCACAACCAGGTCCAGTTTATCCATACTATTCTAATGGGCAGCAAACACACACAGCCCCTAATAACCCTAAGGGTATGTGCACACGTTGCGTATTCCATTGCGTATTTTTCCGCGCGTATTATGCAGAATATGCAGGTAAAACGCCCTGCGTTTTATCTGCGGATTCCCAGGGGATTTTCTGCAGATTTTGTGCGGAATTCGCCTGCGTTTTTACACCTGCGGATTCCTATAATGGAATAGCTGTAAACGCTGCGGAATCTGCACAAAGAATTGACATGCTGCAGAAAATAAACCGCTGCGTTTCTGTGTGGAATTTTCCGCAGCATGTGCACTGCGGATTTAGTTTTCCATAGGTTAACATGGTACTGTACACCGCATGGAAAACTGCTGCGGATCCGCAGGGCCAAATCCGCAACATGTGCACATACCCTAATAATGTGGCTTTGCTGTTCAATGACCATCAGTATATAAGAATGCTGTCTTAACCCTTTGGAGGTGAATGGCAGTGGTAACGTTCTTAGAAATGTCAGAAGAGGTTGCCTATATCAAGGTTTTTGTACTGCGAGTACCTCGGTTTTGTAGCCAGGTCAGAACCAGGGGAGAGTAAGAGCTCTAGTAACTGCATTGAACCTGCAATTAGTCTTCCTTCTGTAGGTCCATCGAATAAACAGGACAGATTATTATTAACCAAATGTAAACAATATAGGATTCAGTAGAATAGCTGCATGTAGAAATCTTGTAAATGGAAAGTTATACATTATATTTTTAGAGCCATATGGGCAAGACATTATTGGCTTACAGTCTCAACGATTGCGACTGGGTTTACTGATTGTCAGACATTACAGTGTTTTTACCAGTGATTTGTGATGCTACTCACCACTCATAGACAGACCGGGAGGTAGAGAAGTTAGACGTTCTGTGGTCAGTACCAAGAGAGCATGAAGAAAACAAAGAGGAAAGACAAAGGCGTAAGTTAGGTCATGGTCCAGAGTCAAAATACCAGGAGATAACGAATCAAACAGACAAGATGAAGCAATAGTCAGGCCATGGTCCAAAGGGTCAGGCAGTGGAAGATCAAAACTCGGCACAACAGATTCAGGCAAACATTCACCATGGAGCACAAACTACGTCTGGCAGCTGAGTTGAGTAGCTGGGGAATGTCCAGAACACAGAACACCTGGAGAAAGTCCAGCACCTTCCAGTCACCGATTGGACAACCAAACTGTCAAAGAAAATACCAACACCTCAGCATGCCCATCACAAGACTGGATGACCGAGCTGTGAATCAAAACACAGACAAAGCAGCAAAACTAGGATGCCATAGAACAGCAATAACAGTCACTCACTGAGCGGGGGAATCATAACAGATCAGCATGTTATCACCTGTCCCACAGATAGTTTTAGAGCCAGCCATATGGATCGCCCCCAAGGGCTAGGGGGTACTCAGTACTGGGTCCTTCGGTTCTCAGGGGGATGTCATGGTGGCTGACCCAGTCCGTTGCCCTTGGGACGTCCGTGTTAAAGGGGAAAGGACTTTAAAGGGATATGTTCGTGACGCCACCTGTGGTATTCGATCAGGGTGACCGACGCTGCTTTAAGGGGTCCGCTGGGGTGATGTTATGGCAGCTAGATGTTATACCTTCCCACAGGTGAAGTATGTCTCCAGGGCTTCCCAGTGTGTAGACGGTGGATGGTGAGAGGCGCAGAGAAGAACGAGGACACAAGGTTGCAGTCTCTTTACCTTTACTGAAGGCTTCAGTATACACAGTCCGGGGTACCAGACCACAGGGCAGGCAGAGTCCGGCCGGTTTGGAGGCAAGCCCAGAGTTCCCTTGTCCAGGTGGAAATCAGTAGCCTTCCCTTGCGCTGCGGTGGTGTAGTCCCTTACTACCTATGGCTTCACATAAGGGTCTCACAGATGTGGTGTTTTGCTCTCTCTGTCCCCCATATAGGATAGGACAAAACCCGTATGACTGGTGACTGGAGCTTGTTTATAGGGTCTCTTAGATAACCCGGCTCTGTAGGTGTCACCGTGCCTCCTGGGTGTAGGTGCGGACAGGTAGCCTGCAATTAGCTGTCCTGCCGGTCTCTGAAATAAGGAGTAGAGGTCCTTACTCCCTCGGTGTTCCGGCTACCGGGATTTTGCCCCTCAGAAGGAGGCAGCCTGAGCAGGGCTGGTCCCCTTCTGGTATCCGCTCCTTTGCTTCGACTTTCTTCATGCTCGCTGCAATACAATTCTGCCTTTCAATGTCTCTTTCTGGGAGCTGCAGCTCTGAGGGCATGCACAGCTCCGCTGACCCTCTGTCCTCCTCAGACCACTGTTTGGAACTAACTGAGCTGGCTCAGCCAACAACTAACTTTCCCCACAGACTACCAATTATATATATATATGGGGAGTGACCTAATAGGAGCAGAAGCTCCCCCTGGTGGCATGGAGTGTGAATGTGTGTTGCATGTTTGTGGTACCTGGATGCAGTTATCCTTCCTTGCCTCCAAACGTAGCATCACTCTCCCCAAGAGGAAAGCTATACCACTGCGACGACCAGGACCCTGGGGCGCCGCAGATCTATGCAGATACTAATTTAGAGCATGCTCTAGTGTATTGAGATATATACTTACTGTATATTGCTTCCCCATATGTGCAATATATAGTGTTATGGTAATATTTGATTTTTCTTTTTCCCTTTTTTTACAGACATAGTCCAGTGGTCCTTCACGCTTTTGGTGCAGGTTGGTTTCATACAGGTTTGTGGGACCCTCCTTTCTCTGTATCTTATACCACTGCATATTCTTTTCTCTATATTATGAGCCCATATATCTAGAACCATAGCTATACTTATCCTTTATTCTTTATCTTTTACTACTTTTCCTTTCTAATGTTTATATCTATCTACTATTTTCTTATACTTCATTTTATATTCAGATATACGGATACAGCTTCAGTCACATATACACTATTTTTAATATTGATCTTCTTACACACACACACATATATATTCTATTTTAAGCCATATCTGTGCCCTCTATTCATTATCTTTTCAGCTGCCTCACTTTCGTCCGTTCGGTCCTCTATGCACATGCGCGTCTTTATTTTTCTGGGCCTTTTCTTCTGGTTCTGAGCACACTTGCCCTTCTTCCGGCCTCGGCACTTTGCTGACGCCATAAATAGGCGCGAATGTAGAACATGCCGCACCTCATCAGCACAGCAGCTTTATCCGATATCCTGCATGGCTTTTTTTTATCAGGTATTATTCCATCTCTCTTGTGAATTCTTTCATTTCCCTGTACCTATTTGTGGCACTTCCTATTGTTTCATTTCATTGTTTACAGTTTAGTACTTAATACCATCATACAGGTAATCATGGGCTCTACTACTATTATTATTGTTTTTTCACCTTATAGATATAAGAGACTATTGTCAATATGGCATTTTCTGCTATTCTATGGACTGCTGGGCACTCTCCATTCACTTTATGGATCTTGGACTACTTCCTTTTTTAAATATATACACTTTGATATATGTACTTTCTTGATATATACTTTAATACATAGTGACATCTGCAGCCATATGTGTCTATAATAAATCTCCTGATATCTCTAGATGCATTCTTTCTATTGGTGTTTTGCCATATATAATGTTATTAATTTTGACATTTATATGTACACTAGCTATTGAACCCGTTCTACGCCCGGGTGGCGAGCATTTATATTGGTATATGGTCTCCATCCTGGTATGTGCTGCTCCCATCTTGCTCTTCCATCCTGTCATGTGCTGCTCCATCCTGCGCCCCCATCCTGTCATGTGCTGCTCCACCGTGTCATGTGCTGCTCCATCCTGCATCCCCATCCTGTCATGTGCTGCTCCACCGTGCCATGTGCTGCTCCATCCTGCGCCCCATCCTGTCATGTGCTGCTCCACCGTGTCATGTGCTGCTCCATCCTGCATCCCCATCCTGTCATGTGCTCCCATCCTGCCCCCCATCCTATCACGTGCTGCTCCATCCTGCGCCCCCATCATTGCGGGCGGCTGTGCGGAGTGCGGGCGGCTGTGCGGAGTGCGGGCGGCTGTGCTGAGTGCGGGCGGCTGTGCTGAGTGCGGGCGGCTGTGCTGAGTGCGGGCGGCTGTGCTGAGTGCGGGCGGCTGTGCGTGGCGCTGCTGGGTGCGGGCGGCTGTGGGTGGCTGTGCTGGGTGCAGCGGCTGTGTGTGGCTGTGGACGGCGGCTGTGCTGGGTGCGGCGGCTGTGCTGGGTGCGGCGGCTGTGCTGGGTGTGGCGGCTGTGCTGGGTGCGGCGGCTGTGGGTGGCTGTGCGTGGCTGTGCTGGGTGCAGCGGCTGTGCGTGGCTCTAGGCAGCTGTGCGTGGCTGTGCGTGGCTGTGCTGGGTGCGGCGGCTGTGGACGGCTGTGCTGGGTGCGGTGGCTGTGCTGGGTGCGGCGGCTGTGCGTGGCTGTGCTGGGTGCAGCGGCTGTGCTGGGTGCGGCAGCTGTGCTGGGTGCGGCGGCTGCGCGTGGCTGTAGGCGGCTGTGCGTGGCTGTGGGCGGCTGTGCTGGGTGCGGTGGCTGTGCTGAGTGCGGCGGCTGTGCTGAGTGCGGGCGGCTGTATGTGGCGCGGCTGTGCGTGGCTGTGCTGGGTGCGGGCGGCTGTGGGTGGCTGTGCTGGGTGCGGCGGCTGTGGACGGCTGTGCTGGGTGCGGTGGCTGTGCTAGGTGCAGCGGCTGTGCGTGGCTGTGGGCGGCTGTGCTGGGTGCGGCGGCTGTGCGTCGCTGTGCTGGGTGTGGTGGCTGTGGTGGGTGCGGCGGCTGTGCGTGGCTGTGCTGGGTGCGGCGGCTGTGCTGGGTGCGGTGGCTGTGCTGGGTGCAGCGGCTGTAGGCGGCTGTGCGTGGCTGTGGGCGGCTGTGCTGGGTGCGGCGGCTGTGCTGGGTGCGGCGGCTGTGCGTGGCTGTAGGCGGCTGTGTGTGGCTGTAGGCGGCTGTGCGTGGCTGTGCTGGGTGCGGCGGCTGTGCTGGGTGCGGTGGCTGTGCTGGGTGCGGCGGCTGTGCGTGGCTGTGGGCGGCTGTGCGTGGCTGTGCTGGGTGCGTCGGCTGTGCTGGGTGCGGCGGCTGTGCTGGGTGCGGCGGCTGTGCGTGGCTCTAGGCGGCTGTGCGTGGCTGTGGGCGGCTGTGCGTGGCTGTGCTGGGTGCGGCAGCTGTGCTGAGTGCGGCGGCTGTGCTGGGTGCGGCGGCTGTGCGTGGCTGTGCTGGGTGCGGCGGCTGTGCTGGGTGCGGCGGCTGTGCTGGGTGCGGCGGCTGTGCGTGGCTGTGGGCGGCTGTGCGTGGCTGTGCTGGGTGCGGTGGCTGTGCTGGGTGCGGCGGCTGTGCTGGGTGCGGCGGCTGTGCTGGGTGCGGCAGCTGTGCGTGGCTGTGCTGGGTGCGGTGGCTGTGATGGGTGCGGCGGCTGTGCGTGGCTGTGGGCGGCTGTGCGTGGCTGTGCTGGGTGCGGCGGCTGTGCTGGGTGCGGCGGCTGTGCCGGGTGCGGCGGCTGTGCGTGGCTCTAGGCGGCTGTGCGTGGCTGTGGGCGGCTGTGCGTGGCTGTGCTGGGTGCGGCGGCTGTGGATGGCTGTGCTGAGTGCGGCAGCTGTGCTGGGTGCGGCGGCTGTGCGTGGCTGTGCTGGGTGCGGCGGCTGTGCTGGGTGCGGCGGCTGTGCTGGGTGCGTCGGCTGTGCTGGGTGCGGCGGCTGTGCTGGGTGCGGCGGCTGTGCGTGGCTCTAGGCGGCTGTGCGTGGCTGTGGGCGGCTGTGCGTGGCTGTGCTGGGTGCGGCGGCTGTGCTGAGTGCGGCGGCTGTGCTGGGTGCGGCGGCTGTGCGTGGCTGTGCTGGGTGCGGCGGCTGTGCTGGGTGCGGCGGCTGTGCTGGGTGCGGCGGCTGTGCGTGGCTGTGCGTGGCTGTGGGCGGCTGTGCGTGGCTGTGCTGGGTGCGGTGGCTGTGCTGGGTGCGGCGGCTGTGCTGGGTGCGGCGGCTGTGCTGGGTGCGGCAGCTGTGCGTGGCTGTGCTGGGTGCGGTGGCTGTGATGGGTGCGGCGGCTGTGCGTGGCTGTGGGCGGCTGTGCGTGGCTGTGCTGGGTGCGGCGGCTGTGCTGGGTGCGGCGGCTGTGCCGGGTGCGGCGGCTGTGCGTGGCTCTAGGCGGCTGTGCGTGGCTGTGGGCGGCTGTGCGTGGCTGTGCTGGGTGCGGCGGCTGTGGATGGCTGTGCTGAGTGCGGCAGCTGTGCTGGGTGCGGCGGCTGTGCGTGGCTGTGCTGGGTGCGGCGGCTGTGCTGGGTGCGGCGGCTGTGCGTGGCTGTGGGCGGCTGTGCTGGGTGCGGCGGCTGTGCTGGGTGCGGCGGCTGTGCGTGGCTGTGCTGGGTTCGGCGGCTGTGCGTGGCTGTAGGCGCCTGTGCGTGGCTGTGGGCGGCTGTGCTGGGTGCAGCGGCTGTGCGTGGCTGTAGGCGGCTGTGCTGGGTGCGGCGGCTGTGCTGGGTGCGGTGGCTGTGGGCGGCTGTGCGTGGCTGTGGACGGCTGTGTGTGGCTGTGCTGGGTGCGGCGGCTGTGCTGGGTGCAGCGGCTGTGCGTGGCTGTGCTGGGTGCGGTGGCTGTGGACGTAAGTGGCGTAAGTAACAAATAGCTGTGGCATGAAGTGCCACAGCCTCATGGCACAGCAATTTGTTACTTGCGGAGGGTGAGTATACTTACCTGTCCCGTTCCACCGACGCCATTCCGGGCCATGACTATCCCCCTGCTCCCGGAATCGGCGCCTGCGCAGTCCGCGCTTTCCAGCGCCATTTTCTTGAAGACACATTGCAGTGTGTCTTCAAGAAAATGGCGCCGGAAAGCGCGGACTGCGCATGCCCCTTTTTCCGGCACCAGGAGGACAGATTTTCTGGTCCTCCTGGTGCCGGAAAAGGCGCCTGCGCAGTCTGCGCTTTCCGGCGCCATTTTCTTGAAGACACACTGCAATGTGTCTTCAAGAAAATGGCGCCAGAAAGCGCGGACTGCGCAGGCGCCGATTCCGGGAGCAGGGGGATATTCATGGCCCGGAATGGCGTCGGTGGAACGGGACAGGTAAGTATACTCACCTTCCGCCTCCTGGCTCGTCCCTGTTTCTCTGTTGGAGATCGCGGTGTGCGTTCAGCGCTTACGCATACTGCGATCTCCTGGGAGCGTCGCTCTGTGGGGTCCAGACTGCGCCGGCGCTTGCGCTTGCGCAGTCTATAAAGGCTTCGGACAGAGTGACGCTCCCAGCGTTATATTATAGATGTTGATTCTTAAGAGTCCTCAGATTGATCTTTAGTATTACCTCTACCATGCTTGACAGATGGCATCAGGCACTCTTCCAACATCTTTTCAGTTGTTCTGTGTCTCACAAATGTTCTTCTGTGTAATCCAAAAACATCAAAATTGGATTCGTCTGTCCATAACACTTTTTTCCAATCTTCCTCTGTCCAATGTCTGTGTTCTTTTGCCCATATTAATCTTTTCCTTTTATTAGCCAGTCTCAGATATGGCTTTTTCTTTGCCACTCTACCTTGAAGGCCAGCATCCCGGAGTCCCCTTTTTACTGTAGACGTTGATACTGGCATTTTGCGTGTACTATTTAAAGGGAACCTGTCAGCTGAATTTGGCGGGACAGGTTTGCGGTCATATGGGTGGGGTTTTCGGGTGTTTGATTCACCCTTTCCTTACCCGCTGGCTGCATGCTGGCCGCAATATTTGATTGAAGTTCATGCTCTGTCCTCCGTAGTACACGCCTGCGCAAGGCAATCGGGACGCGTGTTTGACATGCCTGATATACAGTGGTGCTTATTTGGAGTGCTTACCCATGTAGTAGTGTAGTGCCGGACCAGTTTTCGTTCACTACCCATGTAATAGTGTAGTGCCGGATTTTCGTTAAAAGCACATAAATCCAAAGTCCATCTTCATATCCATAGACACAAAAAAGGGTGATTCCTACCAGTAACAGTCACAGGCTTAAAGTGCATTAAAATCAAACGCGTTTCAACGGTCTTGCCGCCTTAGTCATTGTGACTAAGGCGGCAAGACCGTTGAAACGCGTTTGATTTTAATGCACTTTAAGCCTGTGACTGTCACTGGTAGGAATCACCCTTTTTTGTGTCTATGGATATGAAGATGGACTTTGGATTTATGTGCTTTTAACGAAAATGGAATAAAAGGTATTTTTTATGGACATCACCCACGCTGGACTTCTGCTTTTCCAACAAATGTAATACTCCAGATTCTCAACTAGCTCACAAGAAGGTCAGGTTTATAGGTTCTCTAATCAGCCAAACTGTTTTCAGCTGTGCTATCATAATTGCACAAGGGTTTTCAAGGGTATTCTAACCATCCATTAGCCTTCTTACACAGTTAGCAAACACAAAGTACCATAAGAACACTGGAGTGATGGTTGTTGGAAATGGGCCTCTATACACCTATGAAGATATTGCATTACAAACCAGACGTTTGCAGCTACAATAGTCAAGACCGTACCTTGAAAAAGAGCAGCTAAACGCGTGTCGGTAGCAGCGAGACACGGGTCCGGCACTACACTACTACATGGGTAAGCACTCCAAATAAGCACCACTGTATATCAGGCATGTCAAGCACGCGTCCCGAGGGCCACATGCGGCCCTTCACAGGCATATCTGCGGCCCTCACAAAAGTCTCAAACGTTGTCTCTAAACACAAAGTTTGAGACTTTTGTGCGGGCCGCAGATGCTCAAAACTTCACGATCAGCACTTCCGGCTCTTCATTCATTGGCCCATATCCCTGCATATGGCCTGCTTACGTGATCAGCAGCCGACCAACTAGCTCCGTGTCAATCCATGACGCGTGTACTTTGGTCGGCTGCTGATCACGTAAGCAGGTCATATGCAGGGATATGGGCCAATGAATGACGACCCGGAAGTGCTGATCGTGAGTTTTGTACATCTGCGGCTCGCGTGGCTGCTGATCACCTAAGTCAGTTTTGTTGTGAGAGGAGGAAGAGTCGTGGCTGAGAGTGACTGGGATACTGTGACCGTGCTGAGGAAGAAGGGACCCACTGCCGCACAGGCAAAGTCCAAGCAAGTGAGTGGCCCTCCTGTATGTAACCATTAAAAACTAAAGAGAGGGGTGAGCACTCAGATTATAAATAATTGTGATGCAAATGGAGAGCTGTTACTCTATGAACTGGTGGAACACCATCTGTATGTAACCTGCCATTGGTGCTGTTAGCGTAGCTACTGGGGGGGCAGAGGGGGCCATCGCCCCAGGCCCTGTCACATGAAGGGGCCCACTGGGAGCCAGGGCCACTTCTGTGACGAGGCAGAACACAGCATAGGAGCAGAGCAGTATAATGACGGAGACTCTGCACGCTGCTAGCACAGTGGCCCGCTGCAGAGTCTCCCCCCTGCAGTGAATGGTTTCGCCCATCTGACCTGATCATGAAGCTTTTCCCATGGCTGCAGTTTTCCTTCACTCTGTGCACGCTGGGATTGGCTCAGGCACGCTGGGTCCTAGTGCCCACCTTGCATTTCACTCACACTTCCTGGTCCTGCCTGCAGTGCAAACGTATCAGTAAGTGGGGATGGAACATTTTAGGTTTATTAAATTCAGGTATGTCACTGAGACCGTTGGGGTATTGTGGGGGCTGAAAGTGTGTGAGGGGGACAGGGTACTGGGGGGTGAATGTGAGACCATTTGGTGGTTGCGAGGGCAGAAGGTGGGTGAGGTGGGACAGGGCACTGAGGGGGTGGATGTGAGTTGATGGGGGCATTGAGACTGAAGTGGGGGAGGGGGGACAGGTCACTGGGGGCTGAATATTATAATGTTTAGTTCTGATATTATATGTACTCCATCACATAATATTTGCTGTCTGGGGAGGCTGGAGATGGGGGGGAGGAGGGGGGGTGTAGGGGGCTATTGATACGTACCACCTGGGTCTTTTATGAGTATTAGTATAAGGAGCCCCCATACAGTAACCAAGAGCTGCATCACATTTACAGCACCACTCCAGCATTATTTATTATTTCGTTGCTGGAGTGGTGCTGACAATCCCCGTCCCCTGTCCCCTGTCTGATACTCACCTTCTGGCGTTTTCATCTGTTTTAGTCTCCGCTCGGCTCCGTCTCCTGCAGTTTGTGGCCTGTCCAAATAAATGTTTAGTTTTTAATTGCTGTATTTTTGTTAAATATATTAGTTGCTGTTGCGCACTGCAAATATATGTTGCTGTTACTTATTACTACTTCATATCTTGTTTTCATGACTGCTGTTAAAATACGTGTGTGACATTAGCTGCTGTGTCAGGCCCTCGCAACAACCTCTTGTTACTCATGTGGCTCTCAGGGTACCCTGAGTTTGACATGCCTGCTGTATATTACAATGTCGCTACCAAGCAATGAATATATATTCAGCTAATGTACTTCACAGTGGGTTATATTGTGGATGTTTCCCATAGCAACTATGAGTACTAGGCACTTTATGCTTTTATGACATTTTTTGCCGGTATACCTGTGACTGACCTGATCCCTCTTTATGTAGATGTTTGTCATATTGGTTTGGTATGTTACTATTTAATAAATTGATATACATTTTTTGTGAATTTTGGACTGAGTACTCCTTTTCCTTTTTGGGTATTATTTATTTTATCTATTCTATTCTAACCTACCTGTACCTGTCTACCGTGCTGAACTGCCGGCTTTCCTATAGAACATCGGTGTGTATTTCTTGCAAGTCACACGCATGGTCCGTGTGTAATTCGTATTTTTCTCACCCCCATAGACTTTCATTGGCGGATATTTTGCGCAATGACAAATGCATCATGCTGCGATTTTCTATGCCCGTAAAATACAGCTGAGAAATATACGGCAGATAGGAGCTGCCCCATAGAGACTCATTGGTCCGTGTGCAATGCGTAGCTTTTGCGCCTCTCATACGTCCGTAAAACTCTCTAGTGTGACCCAGGCCTAAAACTTGAAATAAAACCTTAGAAATTTGCAATTGACGCGCGGAATATAGTTAACCCTTTCTGTGTGCAGTACGGTGAATGGCATCAGATTTAACCCTTTCACGACATGCGCCGTACATGTACTGCGCATGTCGTGTCTCCCCCTTTGATGTGGGCTCCGGCGGTGAGCCCACATCAAAGTTGCGACATGTCAGCTGTTTTGTACAGCTGACATGTGCGCGCAATAGCGGTGGGTGAAATCGCTATTCACCCGCCGCTATTAACCTGTTAAATGCCGCTGTCAAACGCAGAGAGCGGCATTTAACCGGCGCTTCCGGCCAGGCGGCCGGAATTGACGTCATCGCCGACCCGTCACATGATCGGGGGACGGCAATGCATCAGGATGGTAACCATAGAGATCCTTGAGACCTCTATGGTTACTAATGCCGGCCTGCTGTGACCGCCCCCCTGTGGTCGGCGCTCACAGCACACCTGCAATTCAGCTACATAGCAGCGATCTCATGATCGCTGCTATGTAGCTGAGCCAATCGAGTGGTGCCAGCTTCTAGCCTCCCATGGAGGCTATTGAAGCAAGGCACAAGTAAAAAAAAAATGTTTTTAAAAATATGAAAAAATATAAAAAATATAAAAGTTTAAATCACCCCCCTTTCGCCCCATCCTAAATAAAACAATAAAAAAATCAAATCTACACATATTTGGTATCGCTGCGTTCAGAATCGCCCGATCTATCAATAAAAAAAAGCATTAACCTGATCGCTAAACATCGTAGCGAAAAAAAAATTAGAAACGCCAGAATTACGTTTTTTTTGGTCGCCGCGACATTGCATTAAAATGCAATAACGGGCGATCAAAAGAATGTATCTGCACAAAAGTGATATTATTAAAAACGTCAGCTCGGCACGCAAAAAATAAGCCCTCAC